>NW_022196912.1:96234365-96264276 GCF_008632895.1 Mastomys coucha
GATGGTGGTGGTGGTGGTGGTAGTGGTGGTAGTGGTGGTGGTGGTGGCGGCGGCGGTGGCAGCAGCAGCCACAGCATGGAATCCAGCCAGAACATGAGGTGACAAGCTTGCAGTTGTGACTTGTGAAGAGCTAGTTGTCCCGCTGCTTTAAAGGACTTGTAGCTCTGGAAAAGATGGGGGCATAGATGAAGACCTAAAGGCAGCATGAATACAGTACTCAATATATAATACAATACTGTTGGGCCTTGTAAGGATATTGGTGGGGAAGGTGGAACCGGGTTATTTAAATTACCCATGCAGAACTTTGTACCTTTCCCAACAAGCTATAAGGCTGAACTTGCACAACAGCATCCCATCATCAAGTCAAAGAGATACAGAGAGAACAGCCTAATGAGGTCAAGAATATACCTATAGGTTACATAAACACTTGGCCAAGATGCTTATGGTAACGGACAATACCTGCCTCTGTATTTCCTCTGTCTTAGACACTCTTTGAGCTTAATTCAAAATGCCTCTGTGCAGTGTGCCAACCAACTCCATTTAGACCTGGATAGTGTAATGCTCTAGCAGTGCTCAGGCATGGCCCTCTCTCTGTCCTGGATACTTTTATGTTAATTTGACACAAGCTAGAGTCATCTGAAAGGAGGGAATCCCAATTGAGAAAAAAGATGCCTCCATAAGACCCAGCTATAGGACATTTTTTAAATTAGTGATTCATGGAGGAGGGCCCAGCCCCTTGTGGGTGGTGCCATCCCTGGGATGGTAGTCCTGGGTTCTATAAGAGAGCAGACTGAGCAAGCCAGTAAGGAATATCTCTCCATGGCCTCTGCATCAGCTTCTGCCTTTTCTGTCTTGTTTGAGTTTCTGGCCAGTCATCCTTCAATGATGGATTGCAGCATAGAAGCAGAAGCCAAATAAACTCTTTCCTTTGGAACTTGCTTTTAGTCATAAGGTTTCAACTCAGCAATTAGTAACTCAAGACACACTCTCAAAGAATGTGATGGATGGAAATTTTCTCAGTGGACAGACCTTTAGACATCTACATGTCTTCTTTGGCTTGAATTATGCATTTAATTATGAACTGATGTTAATGGCTTGGTAAGTGGCTAAGCACTATATGGTCTAGGTGTTTGTCTCTTCCAAAACACATGTTGAGGCATAATCCTTAGAGTCGTGTTATCAATTCTATCTGGAATGGGGCCTCTGGGAATTGCTTGGGATTAGATGTCAGCAATCAGTAGAATCGTCCATAAGTGTGTTAGCGTCCTCATCAGAAGAAGGATAGAAGAGAATAGGTTTTCACTGTTTCCTGTGTGTTGCCCTGTGCCACCTTAGCATTCTGCATATGTCTCCACCAGTAAGAAGGCTCCCATCAGTCAGGGTCCTTTAATCTTGGACTTCCCAGTCTCATTAGTGTAAGACACTCTTTTTTATTTATAAAATATCCAGTCCATTGTATTTAGTAACAGAAATAGAAAACAGACTACATTTTGAGGAAATTTGGGGAACGGGAGGAATGAGGCCCAAAATGTGAATACTAGTGTCCCATATAAATGCATGCCAGACAGCATCCATAATGGCTTGTGTTCTGAGTAATTGGATGGACCATGTGAGCCATGAAAGAAAGAGTTGGCATCTTTCTTTAGCTACCATAATGCTTGTCCATGTATCAAAGCATGAAGTGGCAGGAGAATTGGAGGTTGTACTTTTTGTCATAATGAAAGAATAAATAGCTACCATACAGTATACAAGCAATTATACTGTCAAGCAGTTGTAGAAAAGACGGCAGAGAGACAAACAGCTCCCAGTGAGGTAGATGTTAGAAAGAACTCATGACACAGCAGAAAGAGCTAAGATAAAAAGCCAGAATCTAAACATTCTGAGGTACCAGAATAGTTGACATTGGGTCAAGCCCTTTCCAAAAAATTTTTGGGAGAATTGCATCCTTTTTCTGAGCACATAACAAGTGAAAAGACATCTGTATCCCAAAGGGACTCCTTGCACCTGTATCCATTGTAAGATTAGTCACAATATCCAAAATACAGAAACAGCCTAAGTTCGTGTTTGTAAGGGGTGGTGCTGATGCTAAGATCCTGTTCTCCAGTTGGTTCTTGATCTATCAGTAAAGATGCCAGGGGCCAATTGCTGGGCAGGAGGAAAGAGGCAGGATTTCTAGGCCCACAGGAAGAGACCAAGAGATGCAGGGGTGGAAGCAAGATTTTACTATGTTTCAGAGGGGGGAAAAAGGACCAGCCATATGAGATCTTGGGCAGAGTGACCATAGGCAGCTTCTTCAGGTGGGATGTTAGAGTGTAGAGCTGGGACTAAATGTTGAGAGGACTAAATGTTGAGCAACTAAAGTTGAGGAAAGATTTAGGGTGTTGAGCTGAGAGTACTGGGAAGGGCATACTTTCCATGGTAGATTAGAAGCACACAGCAATTGAGCCAAGAAGGCAGGTTGAAATTCAACAACTTGGATCCAATATTCTCTGGGCAGGGGCTGGCAGCACTGTCTGCCTGGGCTTAAAGTGGAGTCGCAAAAACTACATGCTTTACATGTTGTTGAATAAAGAAACAAATGAATTAATAGACTATTACTGTGGTGGTTAGCTTTAATTGTTAACTTGACACAACTTAGAATTCCCTGGGAAAAGAGTGTGCAAATCTTCCTAGTTATGTTAATTGATGTGAGAAGACCCAGCCCACTGTAGGCAGCACCATTCCTTAGGCAGGGCTTCTAAACTGTACAAAAATGGGGAAATCAGGCTAAGCACAAGCAAGCAAGTGAGCGAGCATTATGCATTTTTCTCTCTACTCTTGACTTTGAATGTAATAAGGACTAGATGTTTGAAGTTCCTGCCCTGATTTCTCCACAATGATGGGCTGTAGTCTGAGGTTATAAACTGAATTAAATCCCCTTCTCCCCTAACTTCATTTCTGTAAGAGTATTTTATTACAGTCACAGAAACAAAGCTGGAACAATTACTCAGCCTTAAAAAGTAGGAAACCTTGCTGTGTACAATATGGAGGAACATAGAAGAAATTAGGCTAAGTGAAATAAACCAGGCACAGAAAGACAAATGGTGCATGTTCTCATTTATATATGGAATGTCTGTAAAAAGTCAGATTCATGGAACAAAAAATTAAGAGTTCTATCAATGGCAGGGTTCAGGAAGATAGGGAGACGCTGGTTAAAGGATCCAAATGGACAGTTATGAGATGCATATGTTCTACAGTTCTAAGGCACAGCATGATGACTACCATTAATAGAGTATCGAACATAAACTTCAAATTCCCTGAGCAGACATGAGCATTTTTACTCTATCAATGATTATATGAGGTGATACACCTATACATATAAATGTGGCATATACATGCACATATACATTTATATTATGTGTGTATATGAGTTAGCTTGATTGAAATAATTTTAGTATATTCACATATCATTATATACAACACATTATATGCTACATATATAATATTATAATATATACATTAAGCTTCAATAAATGAATAATAATAAAGAAGGAAGCTCTATGTTTATTAGAAAAGGCTAAATCCACTTTTCATAAGGTCAGTCTGAGTCTCTCTTTAATAGTTTGGATTTTATATATGATCTGTCTTCCAAAATGCTTTTTTTTTTTCTGATGACTGAACCAAGGCAGTCACACATGTTAGACAAGTACTCTACCTTTGAGCTACACTGTAACCAATAAAACTCATAATGAAGCTTAATTCTTAACAGTGTTGAGTGAGTGTTGATAGGACCTTCAAGAAGTAATTGAACTGTGGGTGCTCTATCATGAATGCATCAATGTGGCCCCTGTGGTAGTTTTGGGGGGGAATGGGTTGTTACAATGTGAGTCAGTTCTTTTGTCTCCTCTGAGACCCCCCCTCCAGTACTTCTTTCTTATACATGGCACTTGCCCATCTGCTTCTCAGTCATCTTGTGACACCCAATAAATCCCTCAGTAGAAGCAAAAAGCAGGTGCCAGCACCAAGGTCTTCAACCAATAGAAACATGAACTAAATGCTTCTATATAAAGTATCCCGACCCACGAATTTTATCATAGCAGCACAGAACAGGTTAAGACACACCCCTCTAATTGTCATGTGGCATACTTACCAGGGTAGCTTTCAGGAATCCTTCTGAATCACATTGTCCCAACCGGTGTCTTGTCCTTGTCCTTTCTCCGTCTTTAATTATCAATACAAATCATTTTATCAAAGTGAAATTCTTCCAGTCTGCCCTTGAGCCTTGCAGGTACGCCATCCCATCCAGTTCTTCACTCAGGAAGGATGAGAACAAGGTCGGTGAGAAGACATTGTGGAAGGACCAGAGAACTAACTGCAAGCTGGTTTCTCTTGTGCTCCCAATCAGTAACTGGCTGCCTCTCTGTGGGCTTCTTTAACTGGCTACATTAAGCCTCCTAAGATTCTAGTCTCCTCCCATCCTTCGTTGTGGTATTTGTTACAAGAGGTCATAATATTCTGGAACAGGCATGCTGAGCAAAATTTGGAATCAGACCCATGTTTCTGCCTGATCTGTACTGTCTGCAAGCTCCAGGATAATCATATAACCACTCATAACCCGCTTGACAGAAAAGAATAATACCTACCTCTTATGGCTCTTACTTATCAGACACAAATGATGTATACTAAAGGCTTTGAAAACTGCACAGACATAGGTCAAATTGTTCTTGGCTATTAATATTAAAATATCTCTCCTTAATTGCAAAGGCATTGTGACAAGGCAGTAATTTACAACAAAAGATCCTTTTGCAGTCTAGAGAGGTTACAAGAGAGTGACTGCCCAACTAAAGACTATATGCCACAGTGTCTTTGCATTTGAATCAATAAAAGTGGCTAGCTTTTACTAATTGGATGTGGGCAAATGTGATATGACTTGGAAGCTAACGCAGTAAGGTGTGTGTGTGTGTGTGTGTGTGTGTGTCACCTCCAATTTACTTTCCACCTGAGATGAACGGAGAAGACATGCAGAAAGTGACAGTCATAAAATGAAAGAAAACAAGTCCCTGAATCATCACGTGGAAGAAAGCCACTTGCTGACCAAGAATCCTTAAATCATTGCATAAACGAGGAGTATACTTTATGTTCTCTTAAACTATTGAAATCTTGGGGTTGATTTATCAGGAAGGCTATTATGTGCTGAAAATAAATGAAATAAATAAATGAGATAACCATGGAAAGTTGTGGCTCAGCTTGTGCACTCTGGCTGGCAATGTCACCTTCATACTGATTTATGAGGATAGGATTGGGGCATCCTGAAGGGATGCCTGTAGTGTTGTTGGTTATGGCTGTCAGGTGGTTTGTTTATATCACCTTGTGCACTCGCCTCCTTGTGTGTATGTTCTGGAATCTGAACATTAACGCTGGAAGTAATTGGCTTTAGAAGCTTTCGGAGGCTGTGAGTCCAGAGACATGCCACTCAATCTAGAGACCTAGTTGTTGGTGTCTAGACTCAGACTAAGGTCCTTCCGCTCTCTGGACATTAGCTTCACCCCTTCTCCACATTGATTAGGGTTCATCTACTTCATTCTCAATAAAGTCCAAAGTTTGGGTCATTTCTAATGACTCGAAGCAAAGGAGAGATGAGCACAGATGGTGTTCATATTTTTGTCTTCCCCTCGGAATCAGCTTAAAAACACTTTTATTTTCATTCTCAACTAGCAATAACATGGAATAATGGAACAGGTCTTTTAGCCCAGATTATTCTCTCTCTCTCTCTCTCTCTCTCTCTTTCTCTCTCTCTCTCTCTCTCTCTCTTTCTGTCTGTCTCTCTGTCTCTCTCTCTCTCTGTCTCTCTCTGTCTCTCTCTCTTTCCCTCTTTCTCTCTTTATCTCTCTTACATCTGCCCTTTTGTCTATCTACCTCCTATTTATTATTTCCTAGTTATTACCTCTTTATAGGACTTATGTTCTCAAACCCTCTTTTCCTAGCCCCAGTTTAGAAATTTAAACCTATGCAAGGACAGAATCTGCAATACAGTAAGTGATATTTATTTATTCACTTTTGTGGGTGGTGGATTTTTCTTTCCATTTCTTTCCTTTTGTCTGACACAAGACCTCCCTGGCCTAAACTTTTCCTAACTATACAAGCAGGCCACAGATAGTATCTGCCTGCCTTTCCCCTTCTTGTGCTCCACTCATGGTCCCATCTGGTCCTCTGCCTTTGGGCATGCTGTTTCTTTGTGTCTGTCTTCTACATGCTGAGTCTTCTCACCAAAATAAATTACTATTTATTTTTGTTTCAAGGTCCCATTCTCTGTGAGGTCCTTCTCCATTCTTCTAGGTCAAGTCAGTGCTTTTACGGCTGTGCTCTGTAGCCCTCTGTTCATGCCACACTCTGAGCATCTGTAGTACAGGGCTCTTTTCATCTGCATCTGCACAAGCTCCAGAAATTCCTCCTATGCTCAACTTTGGAAAAGGCACTAACACACAATGTAATTTCTATTGTGTTATGTTCTTATGTTCTTTGTCTTGTTTGGGCCTGGAATGGGTTTAGTCCACAGCCACCCACCCACATGTGCACATGCATGTGTATGGACACACAGAGACAGACACACACACACACACAGACACACACACACACACACACTCACCAACACCACTTTCTACAACAGTCTCTGCCTTCTAGAAATGCCTCTCTGGGTATGGGCAATTAATTGCATTCTCTCAATTGAATTTGATCCCAGATCTCCAATAGAAAGCTCCAGTTTGTTCTGTGGAGTGAGGTTGTGAGGCCATGAAATCATATTAGGGCTGTCAACTGAGCAGACCAGAGAGGAGGGGAAGGGCTCCACACACATAGAAGCAAGGACTGGAGAGAACACATGAATGGAAGGCAGGGAAGGTAGTCTTGGTTCTTCAGGTCCCCTTGATCCGAGTTCCACAACCCCCTCCCCCACCAGGCATCTCAATGTGCCCACCTCTGTTTTGAGAACCATTTTCATTGGTTCCAATTTTTAGAGCCCAAAATACTGTGTTAAAAGAAATTTTACTTCATCTTCTCGACTGTGACCTTCTTATGGTTGAGAGCTAAATCTTCATTGTGTCACCAGAATGTAACTGAACACATGGAAGGTGCTCACAGAAGGATATTTGAGTGAGTCCTGAGCAAATGGACATGCCTCTGAGTCTATGTGTGGGGAGTCCTGACTAAATCTGGCTTTCTAGTCAGAGTCTTGCCCTGCTCTGCCCTTTTTGTACAAAACATTCCCTTGCTGCTATCTACACAATCCACATTACCTATGTCCTCCTGCTTCTTGACATCTGGGTTGTGACAGGTAGCATTTCCATGAACATTTTTTTTGTTGTTTAAAAATTACTATGTCTAGCACATTAGCACCTATGTGTGATGGGAGACAACACCTTCGATTCAATTGCATCTGCCTTAGCAGATACCCAAGGTAGCCCCTGGACCATTCATTGAAGAAACACAGGGGAAAGGCAGGCTGTGTGTAGAGACATATAAGTAGACCTTTTATTTTTATTTTTATTTTTTTTTTTAACCAACCCAACATTTCCACCGGCAACTGTCAACACAGCTTAGGACACAAGCACTGTTTTATTTTTTATTTTCTTTAAAAAAATCTGTTTAAAATTAAACAGGTGTTGTTTTAATTTTGTTTTTCCTCTCTTAGAAAATGTATTTATGTCAATGCAGAAAGCCTCAAGACCCGTGGGCAGTTTTGTAGTGTGTGTGTGTGTGTGTGTGTGTGTGTGTGTGTGTGTGTGTGTGTGTGTGTTAAAGCTAGGTCTTTTCAAAACACATCAGGAAAGGTCTGGGAAGTGGGGTGTCAGCGTGTCAGCTCTTATTTTCTAGAGGCCTGGACTCTTGGGCGATGTGATGACTTGGATCCCTTGGGGGCAGGGTATAAGAAATACCCCACAGTCTGGGAAGAGAGAGTTTTATGAGGCTTAGAAACAAGCAGGAACATGGGGGAAATGAAGGATTCCAGTTCCTGTCTTATGAACATGCTTTCAAAAGTGGCCTGAAGGCAGGGAGAGGGGGAAGGAAGCCCCGGTTCTCTTACAAGCCTCCACATTCTCACATCACTTCAGGCTACCTCCTCAGCCCCCTGACTATGCCACATCAGCCAGGGAGGGTTGGTAACGCTGCCATGCCCCCAAACACTGACACTTTGAATATGACCCGCTCCCTCAAAGACCTCCCCAGTTGAAGACCCTCTTCTATCCCACCTCAGACACAAACTCAGAAACATTGGAGAGGTGTTCCCCGTGTTTCCCCGGGTGCCCTTGGTCAGCCTGGAACACTCTTATTTCTGCTCTGAAGTCTCTCAGTGGGAGGGCACACACACTGGTGCTGACACGCAACACAGAGATGTAGAATGGCTTCCACCAAGAAGAGAGTGATTCCTCTTGTGGTTTGGGTTTGATGTCAATGCATACAGAATGAAGCTCTTCCTACACCCTTAGTTGGAGCCAAGGGACCGCAGTGGCCTGATGAGAGTAGGGGGGTGTCTGTTACTCAGACTTGGAATTCCTTCAGGGTCCTTTGTCACTAATTTCAGGAAGAGAAGACAAGACAATCAGTGGGACCAGGTAGGAGAATGAAAATGACCACAATGACGACCAGATGAAAAGAGCACCTCAAGGCAGCCATTGCCGAGATGGCTCGTTCTCACACCCTGACAGCTGAGCGAGGAAGTCTTGATGCATCTTGCTGGAGACGGGGCAGATCCTGCCCCTCGGGGAAGTAGAGTCAAAGGAATAGTCGGGTGGTGGGATAGAAGGGGAGGCCCAGGGGTGTGAGTGGCAGGATGGGGAGGGGTGGATTTGCTCTTGTTGCTGTTGCTGGTTTGTTTTTAATTAAATACTTTGGACAGTGGGTGTCTTCTCCATTCCATTGGGTTGGTTAAGTTTTGCCCTTTCTGTGCAGTGCCAGGGCCTAGGTCAGGTGAAGTTCCTAGGGCTCGGGTCCTGATGCTTCTCCAGGGATGCTCAACCTGGGAAGGTTGATGAGGAAGTGCCCTTCTCTCAGAAGTCCTAGGCCTGCCCTGTGGAGGTCTTGTTCTGGTGGCTCAGAACCCCTTGATGTAGCAGTAGGCTTCCAGTGTGGCAAATAGTATGTAGAGGAGCCACAGGCTCACAAAGAGCCATGTTGTGGCAAGCTTGCAGCCACGAGGACCTCCGAGCTCTCCGCCCAGGTGGGGCCGCCGACGGTACAAGAGCACACTGAGGCAGACAAATGCAAAGATGGTGAAAAGTGTGACCGAGAAGGCCAGAGTGCCAGCGGACACATGGAACTCCTGTCCCTGCATGGCCCAGTAGATGGCGGCCACGGACCAGGCCAAACCAATACCCAGGAAGACATTGACAGCATTACTGCCGGTGACATTGCCAATGGAAGCATCTGCATACACATCCTGCAGGGCAGCAGCTTTGCTGGCAAATGTATCTAGAAAAGGACAGAGACAAATGGGAGCTGTGGGAGGCTGGGATGGGCAGGGCCATCTGAGCATCCTTTATAGGCAGCTTGGCAGCATGGGACAAGGGACCACTTCCAGCTCTGCCACTCATGAGCTGTGTAGCCTTGAGTATATCCAATTATGGGTCAGGGTTTCCTATTCTTCATCTGTAAGTATCTGAAGCTTCCTACGAGCTATTCCCATCCCAATATTTAGGCATATTGTTCCCCATTGACTCTGTTTTTAGCAAAGACGACCCAGTCATTTCACAACATCTGCCCAAGGAACTTTCATATCCTGGGAAGCAGCTTGAGTAGATGCCAGGTTACCACTGTCATGTGGGCCATGTACTCATGTAACCCTGACAGCGACTGAGTGATGACCATGTACTCAGGAAAATAAGGGCTAAGGCATCTACATTAGGGCACTTAAGTTAACTAAAGACTTGACTCTAAAATCTCTGTGGAAGAACCCTTCTCATAACATCCTCCCACAGCCATAGAGTTTCATCAAGAGCTATGCAATCAGAGACATGGACCATAGCATATTCTTCTGAAAGCCCTAGTGTTGTTAGGTGCTTTCTGGACCAATTTGGGCCTTGGAAATATCTCAAACTATCTCCATATGCAGTATATCCTGACATCTCACTGTTGCCAAATTTCCTGATCTCCCAGAGAAAGTGTCTTGCTCTATCTTAACTATAATTTTTCAGGTTGACTCTTATCTATCCCCATATGTCTTTTCCTCTCACATCTGCCCCTTTCCCTCTGATGGTTGAGGCATATCAAGGCCTGGAGAACAGTGAGCACAGGGCATCTCACCTGCAAAGCTGCTGACACCATTTGATTTCTTACCAGCAGATATAATACCACTTCTATAATACCTAGACTTCTGACATCACTAGTACATAAAGCATTCCTTCCAGTCCCCGGTCTGAGCTGGGCCTTTAGAAGGAGTTCCTGAAATGTGCTGTGGATATAGTGTGGTGGTTCATTTTGAGTATCATCTTGGTTTAGATGGGGATTGGTTGAATGGCACCTGTGGGTGTGTCTGTGATGAAGTTTCCAGAGACTATTAGATCCTGAGGGCTATGAGTCAAGGAATGGACACATTCACCAATGAGGTCATAATTCGATGGCATTATTAGGAGGCACTGAAAGGCAAGAGGGACTTAATTGGGGTATCTCACTCGGGGACATTTCTTGTGGATAATAGCTTGCCTTGGGCCTTTTCCCACATTCTTTGTTTCTTGTCAGGCAAGATGTGAATTGCTTTTCTCTATCATATCTAGCCTTCCTTGACATGTTGTGCTGACACCTCAAAACTGAATAAAATGGATCCTTCCATCTTTAAGTTTTTCTCTTAAGATTTCTGTCATAGCCACACTGAAGAAATTAATAGTTGGAATTGACCTCTGGAAGGGTATGTTTCTTTGCTCCAGTGAAGGATGCTCCAGACTCACCCTGTAGACCTTTGCCTGGTGAGATTTAGTACAAATACTTGAAGCCAGCAAAAGGTCAGAGTTCTGATGCCATAGAGACTCTGATTGAGTTAAGTAGGGAGCCTGACCTAATACAGTCACCTTGTACCTGCTCCTTAGTATTTGTCATCCAGGCATGATTTCCATTAGGACCTGCCCTGACTCAGCTTAACTTAAGATTTCCTGTTTGACACCTTTACTTCATAAGAATTATTAAGATGGTTTTTAATTAGTTGGGTCTAGTCTCTTTTGCTAGATTTTTAGCTGAGGGCTGAGGAGGAAACATGTCTGCCTTGACTCACATAATAGATCTGCAGCCAGCACAACACAGCATCAAGCATCATGGGAGTTCAGTCAACATTAGTCTACTAAATGAATTAATGGCTCCTGTGGTTTGCCTTTGGATCCTTAGAGGAAGATAAAGAGCATGGAATTCCTCACACAAAAGGACGAACCCCACTAAGGTTCTCATGCCAGTTCTGACAGGAGACACTTTGACCTCATAGGTGGCCACAGAAGCAGGGGAGGCCATGAAGGATCATGGGTGTCTCTATGGGGACATCTGTAAGCAGGCTAATCTTTAAACTCCCATAGGCTGCCATAGGCAAATAGAAGGGCATTATTATATCTATTTAATTACATTGCTTGTATCTTATTAATATAACATGAAGGCTAAGAAATTGGGCCACTTACTTGGTCAGGTACCATATCCTTGGTAGACCTCAGTTTCCCCTGTCTAGCAAGGTTTTGATGAGCAGGGTAGAAATTGAACATGTGAATTGTTTGGGACCCGCAGGGCCTGCTGTTTCAGATCTGAGATTAGGCAGAATGTAGTGGCCATTTGAACAAGGGGACATCCTCACTGCAAACTTAAGCACTCCTCACTCTCACCTGGCACAGAGGTGCCGAATGCCACAAATACAACAGCCGTGACCGAATCCTTGAGCCCGATGGTGCAGCCAAAGTGAGAGGCCAGGTCCCCGATGATGGCGGTGAGCATGCCAATAATGAGGATGGAAACCACGAAGCAGGCCCAGCCATGGCAGTACTCTGTGGGGGGCACACAGGCAAAGAGCACCTTCCAGAAGACTGTCAGGAAGTGCATGACATAGTCAAAGCAGGATGGCAGCCTCTCCTCTCCAGATTCATCGTCGTCCTCCTCCCCTGCTGGAGATAAGATAAACAGAAAGGAAAGGAAGGTCAGATCTCCATTCATGAAGAACCCACATCACAGGCATCCTAGGCCAGAATGGGGATCCAGCTCTCTCTGGACAGCAGGTGAGAAACAGGGTAGGCACCACATAAATAGTTGGGAAATGGGAAACAAACTGATCACGTGGCCACTGGTCAGTTTAAATGCAGGGTGCTAAGTAAGCACAGTAGAAAGCGAACAAACTGTGGAATAAAGAAAAAGAATAGAGAATGGGATTAAGAGGCAGGGTGGGAAAACAGGACAGGAGGGCAGAGGGGGGACTAAGGAGGCAGGGACAGGCTGCATTTGATCTAGGCAAACAAAACAAAATTGGCTGTGTGGTTGCTCACTCTTCACTGGGTGCCAGTGGGATTCTTCCTGTGTTTCCTAAGCTGTCTACAGTAATAGCAATCATAATTCTGTTATTATTCATCCCCAGGGGTTGTGGCTGTCATTCCAGATCATGGAGGTAGACTAGAGAGTTAGTACCATCCCTCAGATATCCCATGGTCTATGACCATCCTTGTTAAGAAACGTGGATGCATTTCTCCAGTGGCCCAGGAGAAAATATGCCTTAGTTTGGAAGGGAATCTGGATTCTAAGTCTAATTTTGAATGAAAGAAAATCTTAGCCTGGGGCACTTTACCTATAGTTTCTGAGCTTCAATTCCCTCCTTTGTGAAGGGGGGTAGACTATGTGGCCTACATTCCTTTTGTTGTCTCTTGAGGGGCACAGTCAGGTCATCAGAAGGGACACAGCCGAATGGATGAGAAAGCAGGGCGGCAGCGGCAGCAGCAGCAAGCCTCTCTTCCTGGCTGTGAGTTTGCTCTGCCTCTGAGGCCTTAGGGATGTGACCCTGTGGGTTGCTATGACAACAAAACCTCATGGAAAAAGACAAGGCCAGTAGTGCTTGTCAGTTCCAGAGAACTATAGTGTTGCTGAGAGACAATGCAGGGGCGGCTGGGAGACCCTGTCCATCCTCATTCCAACACATCTGCAGGTATCCGGGGCTTCTGCCTAGGCTGGACACAGATCCTCCTGTGAATGTCAAAGGAACCATCCTGGGTGGAGAGTAGTCAAGGGGTCAATGCAAAACATTTTGCTAACTCTTGACATCCAGTTCTGTAAGGCAGAATTATTTTCCATTTTACAGAAAAGGAAAGGCAAACCAATGAGAAGATTAAAAAATAGTGGGAACTTGAGTTTCCTCTGTACTTATTTCGTACTTGCCTTTCTGAGAAAGGTAACAGTCATTCTCTTTAGGGCCAAGAACAATGAAGACAGAAAGGATCTTTGCACTGACTCACACAGAAGAATCAGGATTGGAAGACAGTTGTAGCTGTCTCTTTTAGCTGCTCAGTGAGATAGGTAAACATGTAGGGCCAGAGCCAGGAAGACCTACTGTAGACTCCTGGGAAGTGAAAAGCCACTAAGCTGGGCATGATCTTCTTTCTTGGGTATTGTCTGTGCTCCTAGCAAAGCTATTTTTAGGACCCTCTTACCTGCACTAACAGTGATGGCTTCCATGAACTGGTCCCTCCAGGAATGGGTCCCCACAACCAATGCCAGGTTTGTCTTCTTGATCAGTTTATCCACTGTACTCTGTCACGGGGAGAAAAACTTGGAATAATGGAGTTAGAGTTCTCAGAACCAATGAGGCCTCTTGTGTTGCAAAGGAATGAAAGATGCCCTACATTGCCCAGGTTCTAAACATTTCCCATAATGGGGCCGTGGATGATGTCTTCTAGGACAAACCCCTAGTTCCCTTTTCTTTGGTTGTGAATTCAGAGAAATGTAACTATAGAGGGTTTTTGTGGTCTTTTTGAGACAGGGTCTCTCTATTATGGAGCTCTGGCTATGGTGGAATTCTTCATATAGGCCAGGCTGACCTTAAACTCACAGAGATTCACCTGCTTCAGCTGCACAAATACCTGGGATTAAGGGGCTGTGAACCACCACACCTGGGTTGAAATGTCACTAAAGGCCTTGCCCTGGAGTAGTGAGTTTGGTATCCTTCAAACAGACACTTAGACAGTGGTGATAACACACCTAAGGGCTTCCTTCCCTACTTATCTCATATTCTATATCATGTTTCCCTATTCCTAGTATTCCTACTGTACAAATAATCAGGACTACATGGTAGACGTTATAAATGGGGAAATCGAGACTTTGGGTGAGTATATGATTTGTTCAGTTTCTTTCTTTTTTTTTTTTTTTTTTTTTTTTTGTTTGTTTTTGTTTTTTTCGAGACAGGGTTTCTCTGTGTAGCCCTGGCTGTTCTGGAACTCACTCCGTAGACCAGGCTGGCCTCGAACTCAGAAATCCGCCTGCCTCTGCCTCCCAAGTGCTGGGATTAAAGGCGTGCGCCACCACCGCCCGGCTATTTGTTCAGTTTCTATTTCACATTCTCAGTAGTAAAATCATAACAAGGCCTCATGGAGAGATGGTTCAGTGGTTAGGAAATACCCAGTCATATTCCTCTCCCCCACCTTAATTAGCTATCATTTCATTAGACCTTACTGATGGTCTGACCTTGAACTCATAGGACTCTTCAATGATGACCTCTAGTTTAGGGTGTTCGCCCAATACTGGCTTTCCCATCTCGGCTATTCTCTTGGCCTCCTCTTCCTCCACCGTCAGCTTCCTGTCTGTTACCTCTGCAACAAAAGAAATAGCAGACTAACTTTAGCACATTTTCCATCTCCCAGAACTTTATAGCTCAGAGACACAGGCAGCAAGTGCAAAGCAAGTAGCCATCAAGGGCGGGGGCTGGGTATTTCCTAACAACTGAGCCATCTCTCCAGCTCTTGGACTGGGCATTTCTAACATCTTTTTCTATTAAGTGCTGAATGCTCTGTGATCAGACTGTGAACAGGCTCCAGGTAGGCCTGAGATGAGCATTTATCTTTTTGTTTTATTCCTGGGTAAGCAATATGACCCAAAATATTTCCCAGTGAATGATACCAAGTGATGTCCCCAAGCCATTTGGTTGCAGAGAAGGGCCATCTCTTGATCTTTAATGTTTTGAATTGCTGGGTGTGGTTGTCTACTGCTCCATGTAAGAGTGCTGGAAGATACATGGATCCAATGGCCCTGCCTACTAGCTCCCATTAGCATCTGTTTAACACAGATGTCACTGTCACATCTATGAAAGGGAAAGGAGAACGTTTACAGAGATAGCTCCATTTCATACAGGAATGATATCCTCACAGTGAGAAACTTGAACAATATCCCAAGGAACAGCATGGTGTTCCGATGACAGATCCCCCGGGATTTCTATATAAGGCAGGGACATTTCTTCTGGAACAACAACACTAATAAAACTCATTCAAAACAAGAATAAAACAAAGTTCTCCCTTTCTTTTCTTCATAGGCTTTCTCTGAGTCACTCTGCCTCTTGATCATGGACCAACAGTCCCTTCTCATGCTGAACAGTTAAATAGTCTTTCCACTTCAGCTGGTGAGTCCATTCTACAGCCACTTCACCATGAAGACATGTTTTCTGGATTAGAGTGAAATAGAGATTGGATCTTTTTATTCCCCTTTGATTAGAAAATCGCTCTTGGCAGCCTGTTTCTTTCAGAGCTCATTTAAACATCTCCCCCATCCAAGTCTACGTTCTCACATGCAATTAGTTCTTTTATTCAGCTCTTTAATTGCTTTCATTCCACACAGTAAACCTCCCACAGGAATCCTCTAGTCCTTGGATAATCCCAAGGACAAAATGGGTCGGAGGCCAAGGAAGACTTTTTTTCTGCAGCCTAGGAATCAGCGAAGTGAGGGGCAGGGAGACTTGGGTTCTTGAGGCTGCAGTGAAAGCAACTCAGGGAAAGGCTATGAACCACAGATGGGTGTTACTAAATAGAGAAACTTATTTATATGAAGATTTTCTCCTTGGAGGAGGGCAGTTGACAGTCGCACAGGCTCCAGTGTCTGAGCTTCTGGTTGGATTCAGTGTTTTCTACAACCAATGAGAAGGCAATCCATGGCAAGGTCTGGGAGCTGTCCATGGTGCTGCACCAGCCTAGCTCTGGTATTTGTTGAAGATCTAGGTCATTTTCTTGTTCTTGTTAAACTTGTGCTGTGACATTTCCTCACACATGTGTAACACATTGTAAATGATATGGACCCCTTCCCTCCTCCTCTATCACCTTTGTCAAGACTCTCTCAGGGGCTGGAGAGATGGCTCAGCTCTTAAGAGCCCTGACTGCTCTTCCAGAGGTCCTGAGTTCAATTCCCAGCAACCACATGGTAGGTAGCTCACAACCATCTGTAATGGGGTCCAATGCACTCTTCTGGTATGTGTCTGAAGACAGCTACAGTGTACTCATATAAATATAAATGAATAAATCTTTAAGGGAAAAGGACTCTCTCAACCTTACAAGTCTCCATTCCACATCATACATTTTAGTTATGTTTTGAGACCCTGTCAGTTTAACCTGGGCCATCTGCATAATGGTGGGTTTGGAAATATATGATGGAGAATTGTGGGTCTCAACTGATGGCAACGACTCCCTAGTTCCCAGAACCTATTATGGTCACTAGGGTTGCAGGCTGGGAGGGTTGTTTTGACTTCCTTTCCGTTTTGTGGTTGCTGTTGTTGAAAGAGTCATTCTTGTGCAGGCTCATTGTAGATGAGTACAGTTGCACTGAGTTCATGATTAGGATGGCTGTATAGTGTCCACGAGATGGCATTTTCTGGCCCTTCTTCTTGTCCTCTGGCTCTTGTATTCTTCCTGCCCCTCTTCCACAATGTTCTCCAAGCCTTAGAGAGGTGGTCTACATTTCTTGTTTACCACAGGTCACTCACCTTTCACTTATTCTCTGTTCATTTTTATACTTCCAAGCTGGATTATCTCTTCTAGCAGCTTCACCTTACTTATTCTCATATGGGTCTCTGGTGAGTTCATTCTGAAGGCAAATCTGGGAGTTTAAATGTGATGGGGGTATACGCAAGGACAGCAGTCCTAGAAATGGAACTGCAAAGCATTCCAGGGTGAAGCCATTAGAGAAGACAGAAAAACTCCTTAAAAATGGGTAGCCTTTTCTTCTCTCTGGCATTGGCATCATGCCACGCTGCTTGTCTCAGCCGTGACAGTGGCATTCTGCTCCTCCCTCCCCAGTTCCCTCATGTCATACTTTACATGTGCCATGAGAAGTTTATACCAATATAATGAGCTCTCCAGTGACACATAAAGGTACCTGTCTAACCCCTTGTCTAGCTATCAATCTAGCACTATATCCATCTGGCATATTATTGATCTACCTGCTGACCTGTCCACCCCTGTGGTGACAGCCACTTTTTGTATCTAGCCTCCTGCAAAAATCTCTTTGACAAACAGCCAGTGCTCTATGATTAAGTCACCCAGAGCCCCACAGAAGTAGTGTTTCTATCTGTTAACTGACTCTCTCACACACACCTTTCTATAAACTCCGACTTAGTGTCTTGCAAGTGATCTCCTTTTTCTAATTTTTGCATAATGGTCATTACTTTAAGTTCGAGTTAAGTTAATTTCTTCAAGTCCCAAACATAAAAGACAAATGATAATGATTCTGATCACTCCTCAGAATTTCCAGTGAGGAGAACAAAGGAGAGGTGATCTTGCTATTCCAGCTGACTAAACAAACTCTCCGTTCTAGGAACAGAAAGGGAAAGAGGTGGGGAGGGAGGTAGAATATAAATAAGATGGAAGATTGGACAAACATTGGAAGAACAAAGAGCCTTCCAGGCTAGACAAGGATGGAGTGTGAGTGCTCTGAAGACATCCCCACCAAGAAGCAGAGGTGTAGCTGAGTCTCCCGCTGTAAGGACCCTGAACTTGATGGAACAGCCCAGGAGAGCACATTTACTCTCCTTCACCACCAGGCACTGTTAACCATGCTGGTCTGTTCTCTCAGGAAGATCAACATCAAAACCCAAGCTGTCTGGTAGCTACGAAGCCTAGTGAAGGACTCCTCAGAGAGGTCTACAGACTGAAAGGTATAGGGCATCCCTTCTGCATTTTATATTTCTACAGGCGTTTGAAAGCATGTTAAAGGTATAACGAAACTTAAACCAAATTCAGATGTGTGTGTTAGGGAGTGAAGGAGAGAGATGGAACAAAGGAACCTGAACATGTTCGTGTGGGGTAGTATGAGGACAGAGAAAGAAAGAACGGCATTCTGGGTGCAGAGTGCAGAGCATAGAGCTGGAGCTAGCCCTTATCCTGCTTGCATAAAAATAAACAAGAAGACAAAGAGGTTACAGCATTGTTTTTTACAAAAGGAAAACATTAACTATGTGCACTTTTTGCTTAAGGCTTCGGGGAGGCAAATGATTTTGCTACATCAAATGCTCCTTCCTAAGCCCAGGGGGTGGCCTGTAGGTAACCTCGAATACCAGTGCACTCTGTAAGATGTTTTTTTTCCTATCAAATGGCCCCTGTGTATGTGTGTGTGTGTGTGTGTGTGTGTGTGTGTGTGTGTGTGTGAGTGTTCAAAGGACAGATGAAATGTAAGCTGTTCTTTTAAAGCATCTTGAAACTGTCTCATGCAGCCCATTCCATCTGAACTGAACACAGTGCTGCCAGACACAGAGGACTGCTTTCTTTTTTGGCCATGAGGTTGGATGCTGTTTGTGAAGGGCTCCCACTCATGCCAGCATACTCTCAGAGTATGTCCATGTCCCACACAGAATCTAAATTCTGAATGAGTGTCTCTCTAAAATAAATGTCTTTCTTATTCAGAACCCTGTTCCCTCACATAGTTTTACTGATTAGAGTATATGTAACTTTAAGGATAAATGATGAACGGATCTAAATCTAGCAATTTAGGTCTCATCTGTGATGAGTTAGAAGATCTTTAGGACCAATAAAAGTCTCTCTGTATATTTGTAAAAAAAACTACCTTTCATGTTCTAGGCAGCTATTGGTTGTTTTCCCTTGGGTGTCTGGGGTCAATCTTTTGAGTTTTATGGCAATCCTATTGGAGGTTCTGGTCCTTACTTTTACCCTATCTCCTCCAACAATAGGATGTAGATGAATTGAGATGCAGGGGAGTCTATGACTTACTGTCTTCTTGGAAGGTTTTCTTCTAATGACTAACTATGCGTTCCCCCATATTCACTGATGAAAATAATGCTCAAGGAGTTATCTACTTCCCCACAATTACACAATTATGTAAGAGGTTTCTCAGTCATTGGGAGAATCTGTCAGGTTATCTTGACCCTGTAGTTCCTATTAAGTAAAGTAATGAATATTGATCTTAAACCAAGTAATAGCATTGGCAAGAATAGAAAAAAGGAGAAGACAGACACCTCTTACCTGGAGATAACAGGAGAGCTGTTTGCAAATGGATACCAGAGAAGAGGGAGAGAGAAAAGTAAAGAACATTAAGGTCCCATCTTGAAGGTTTCCCCAGGCTTTGTGGCTCCTGATAGCATAAGGAAGGCACTGGGTTTGTAGGTGAGAGCTCAAGAACGCATGCAGATAGCAGCATTTGAGCATGCGCAGCGTTTGAACATGCGCAGCGATAGCAGCAGCAAGATGTGGGAGAAGCTGGAACGACTGGTGAGCAGCTATCAGAAAGTTAGCCCCACACCTTCCCTAAAGACATGAGTGCTAAGGATGGAGGCATGAGGATGGGGGACGAAGTGGATAAAAATGAGGCTAAGGTGATCACCATGACTCAGTCTGAAAAGGAGTGAGGACCAGTTATCACACACAGGGTGTGTATTTTTGCAGTCCTGTCAGAGTAGCTGGCTCGTTGATGACAAGTGAAGCATAGGGCTTGAATATGAACTCCAGATAGCAATATGCAAGAGTGTAAAAGTGTTCATATCTGTGATTCCCAGCTCTAGCCTTACAATCGATCATGCTCTGCCTCCTACCACCCATCAGGTTTTCACAGTCACAAATGGTATCTTGGCTAACATTATGGCTGGATTTTTTATTTTTCCCTAAAAGAATGATATAAGGAAAAGATGCATCCTTCAGATTGTTGCCCCTCAATAATTTGTAATATCTTGAAGTTCAGAAACATGGACTTCTCCTACTTCATAGCACCTGTCTTGTCTTGTCCTTGTCCTTAGTAATGTTTACTAAAGTCTTGTTTACTATCTTGGAAATTGATAGTCTTTTTGTTCAAAAATGGTAGGTGAACTCTGAATTTCAGATACTGTAGAACAGAGGGACTGTCAGATCAAGACTTGTACGAGGTCAGGAAACAGTCAAAAACATACATAACGCAAGATGTCTCCAGCTTATCTTTGCTTTGCTAAACCCTCTTGTCTCTAAGGTAACTGGACAGGTTCTTCCCATGATTGAGAGACTCATTACATGAAACAAGAGCTTTGCTTATGCTAAAGTCTCTTGGACTTCAAAATCCACCAGTTAAAAAAAGAAATTCTTGTGATTTTTCACAGCACATTTTCATCTTGATTGTATGTGTAAGTGTCTACCCCTCACTCCTTGGCACTTGTCAGCTCTGGCAACATCTTGCTACATACTCCCAGTAGAGACTGACAAGGAAGAAGCGTCTGTGTGTATATATGTGGCTATCTGTAAACTTTCTTCTAGTAACCTCAAGGAATGCAACACATTCCTGAGACCCTCCATATGTGTAGACAACTGCACATTCATAGCCACTGGAGATATGTGTGGACTTAGAACCTACATGGTGTGTAAGTACGTGAGCAACAGTCAACTTCCTTCATTGTTTCCATTTAGACTGTGAAGGTAGTTAGTTGGTGAGTGGATATTCTCATCACATTGACAAAGACAGCCAAGGAGGTAGTAGTTCACTCTGCTCCTTCTATAGGTCTTCAAGAAGAGCACTTCAGTCTCTTAGGCTCAACAAACACATTGATGCACCTAGGCAAGCCAGACATTCTCTGTTTCTTGTCTTCATGGATCTGAGGTTTAACTAAGGAGGTATGGATGCATCTGTGAGATCCAAATAGGTCAGCTTTGAGTGACTGACTACTTACTGCCAGCATGTTTTCCTTGATTTCCCATGTATTGATCCTCTGGGTCATGTGAGAATTATTTAATCCCTGCTCAGATACTCTAGAGACAGCCAAGAAAGAAGATCTCTCAATAATCTTTTGGGGGCACTTGATTAGGTGTGTCCCTGGATGTGGAACAAAGAGAAAGAAATAGGCCTCACTATTGGATAGTGCCTCCTTTCCCACAGGAGGCTCCCTGTGACCAGGCACTGACCCACTAGCCCTGACAATGCAGTGCTCACCCTTGCTAAAGGAAGTTCACATATGCTGAGGTTTAACTCCATGCCAGGACAATCTTGTTTTCTCTCATCCTCTCTTTTTTTCCTCTACCGCAGATCATGCGGAACTTTTAATATCACCTCCAAAGGCTTTTGTGTTTGCTCAGAATAGAGTCTCCTATTTCAAGTGCAGTCCTTTTAAAAAAATTCAATTGTCATTTTGACCATGCAGAGAAGATGCCAGCTTGAATGCCTGAGCCTCTCCTAGACAGCGGTGATAATGAAAAGCAATTTCCACTGTACTGTCTCTCACTCTGAAAACAGTAGGGCATCCTGCAAATCAGAATGGATTTTTATTTGACTCTGGATCTAGACAATTGGATATTATAACCTTTCACCTCATGGTCTAATGCCAATATCTGGGAAGAACTGAAGAAACTGAAAATTAATGCCCTTGAGTCTAGGGCCTAGACCATAGGTCAGGTGGCTGGAAAAGCCATACATTCCTCACTGAAAACTTCCATCTTGGCATCTTGGGCTCTGGGAAGATCTGGGGGCATACTACACAGTTTTCCGAAATTCTTGTATTCTTACCTCCCCTTTCCCCTAAGGACTGGGCTTCCTAAGATTTTCGTGGTCTCTTCTTGGTTAAAGGGTAACCTCAAATGGAGAGCAGCCACAGGCATTTGCATTCACACAGGTCTTCTGAAGAACACAAGGTGTATCTTAGGTTATTTCCTGTCCTACTGCTTGTTAGGAGATTCAAGGGGAGAAAATATTGTGTTTTAATAGTAAAATAAAGGCACAGTTGGGCTTCTAGTCACCTCCTCCTGTCTGGAGCCACTGCCTTCCTTCCAGGAAGTTACTGTCTTACATGGGTCTTGGGCATCTTTTGTTCCTAGCAAATCATAGAGATGCGTAGTCACTGCACGAAGGGGATGTGATGGAAATGAGGTAGATCAGGCACTGAGACAATTTTTGAGAATATTTTGGAAAATGAGATCTGGAAGATAGGCTGGAGTACAGTGTGAGAGGCAATGGGATGAGATTCTCCTTCTTCTGGCATTCTCCAGTGGTCAGGTTTGTGGGAATACCTCACTCAGTGGGCAACAGAAGATTGAGTGTGCTTTGCCCCTTGAATGTCAGATGTGTCCAAACCAGTGCTGGCACAGAACTGTTGAGTTCTGCAGACAATTTCAGTGGATGATGATAATTGGCCATTGTTTGAGATGCTCTGCAGGAGAGCTTTGAGAGTCTCTATTGACCTCACTCTCTTAGATCTGTTGTTGTAGCTCCCTGTAGTTGACTATGAAACCACTGAAGAATGGTCATCCCTATAGATGAACAAGTGATTCATTCCCATATATTTTCTTCCAACACTTTCAAAGTGGTAGTAATTTTCTAGTAATTTTCATTAAATGAAGAAAGCTTTTTTTCTATTTTTCCTGGTTGCAACAATCCAGTGTCAGTCCCTTAAGAATGAGCCTCTGGCTGAGATGTTGAGACTCATGCTCTGAAAAAGAACAAGGAGAGGGTCTCCTTCTCTAATCAGAGGTGATAAGTGTCTTGAGTTCTGAGTAATGTCTTCACTTGTAGATGTCAAGCAAAGGCAGGTATCCATGAGCTGTACACTAGCTGTCTCTAGTCTCTCAGTGATAAGCATCATGTTCTTTTCTGGGGTCTACTTGTTCACAGAAAAGTTGAACCTAAAAAAAAAAACTTACTTTCTCTTACAGACTTTCAGTTTTCTGTTTTCAATATCCTAAAACAGCCTACATAAGAGACCTTGCTTTAGACTATGAGGAAAGGAAATGTAGAGTGGATAAGATGGTAATGGAGAGTGTAGAGCTTGAGATTCCTTATGGCAGTATTACTTCAGAAGTCATTTCTCTCCCAGAGAGCTCTCAGAGACCATGGCCAATTGATATACCTCCCCATGTCATGGTCTACCCAACTGGGAAATAGCCAGATAATGCACTTACCTCTGGGAAGAGCAGAGAGGCCTGTGGGCCATTCTGCAAGTGAATAGCTTGCCAAGCATTCAATAGACATTGAGGAATGCAGCAGAAAATGGTCAGAGCATTATGGCAACATGGGTCCCACCCTTCCTCCAAGATCCCTCCCCCATTGTCAATCCAATCTAGAATGAAGGGTGGCAAGAAAGAGGCAAAAACATGCAACACATAACACTCCTTTCTTTTTCTTCTCCTCCCCACCCACCCACATTGACAGGATATAGTATGGGGACAGAGGGTATTTAAAGTGTAGGGGACAGTAACAATTGGATAATTATAGCATAATACAGAAATAACTCATTAGGGCAATGAGGAGTTGAGGCTGCAGTACTGCCCAGAAGGTGGGAAAGTGGAAAGGAATATGGAAATAAACTATGGCTAAGAAGGCAGAGATGACACAGAAACAGGGTGAGAGTAAGAATTCAAGAGGGAAAAGAAGAACAATTTCTGTCAACAGAAGAAGGGAGGCAAAAATAGTCACTTTTTCTTCCTTTTTAAAAATTGTTTTCTTGTTTGTTTAAATTTTCTTGCTTTCTTTTTCCCTTTGCCATTTCTTGGCCGTTGCTTTGATTTTTAAAGAATCTCACACCTGATATTCCACGTTCCATCCATTTCGGTTCACCAAGGGCAATGAAGAAATTCTCTTGCCTTTCGTACTCCTCCTCATCTACTATTTTAACCCTTATGGTTTTCCTGTAGGGACAACAAGAGAGAGAGTGTCGACTAGGTGGGCAGCTTGGTTGTTTACCTGAGTACAGCCTTTAGCAATCATTCCCGTCACTCTTGGCACATGAGGTCCTGTCCTGCCATGGTGGCCTTAGACAGGACTATGGTGGATTGTTCTGTCATATATATATATATATATATATATATATGTATATATATATATATATATATATATTAATGCTCTTAGTTTTCTTGTTCCTTGGTCATAGTTGTTCTTATGGTGAGAGGGAAAGGGAACCAGGAGGACAAGGACAAGTTGGAGCCAAGAGGCGGGAGGGGAGTGGGAAGGAAGATCGGGGTCATGGTGGGGAGGAGTCATTTTAGATCCTGCCAATGGTTAGTAGGAAGTAAGTTAGGCAGAACATTCCATTGTCACATGGTAACAATAGTATTTCTTTAGGCATTGAGTAAATGACCTGCCCATTGGGAATGACCCCAAACCCTTCCACAATGAACAATTAATCTGCAGAACTTAGGACTTCAGTCCATTTTTTTTTTACCTCATTAAGAAAAAATTAAAAGGAAAGTATTCATGAAGAGAGAGAATAGAGAGAAGGGAATGGAGAGAAAGGAGGTAGGGATAAAGAGAGAAAGGGGCCTATTAACTATGTCATTCTTTAGGGAAGTTCAGGAGTGAGGACCAAAATAAGTGTTAGCTTCGACATGATACAGGATTCCTGTATTATTGACATCACTGTCATAAAGGGATGCCATATCCCAAGGCTGATCTTCTAAATGCTGATTAACCTGGGTTCAGAACACAAGGTTGTGGAAATTGCTGTCTCTTTCTGGGTATCAACACAGTGGAGTGTCTGTTACAAATAAAAGCAAGCTTATCTTTGAGAGAGACACTCCAGAGATGCACATAAGCCTCATTCAGTCACATGGTCATGTGGAGAGGTCGAAGGGAAGACCTGAATTTTCATGCTTGGCTTTTCTTGGCCAGCAGTGGTTAGCAGCTCCTGTTAGAGAACTGCTGGCATTGTTTTTCTCCGACATTTATTTGTGGCAGGGAAGACTCTGGGACCAGATTCCCTCAGAGGGAAAAGAGAATAGGTGATGGTTTAAATGTCCTCAGATCAGCTTGGTGTGGTGGTACACATCTTGAGTCCTGCACTCAGGAGGCAGAGGCAGGGAAATCTGTGAGTTCAAGGGCAACCTGGTCTACTAAGTGAGTTTCAGGACAGCCAAGACTACACAGAAAAACCCCCTCTGATGTGCCTTTGACATTCTGAAGATATGAAGACGTATTTCACTTTGCTAGCAATAAAGCACAAGCAGTGTTGAGCTAGTGTGTGTGTGTGTGTATGGTGTATGAGTGTGTACATATATATAAATGTGTATATGTGTGTGTATGTGTGTATGTGCATGTGTGTATGTATGTGTGTAAGTGTATGTGTGAATATATGTATATGTGTGTGTGTATATGTGAGTTTGTGTACATATTGTGTGTATGTGCATATATGTGCATTTGTGTTGGAGTGTGGTATATTGTGTGAATATGTGTGTATGAGTGTACATGTGTGTGTTTTACTTAGGATTCTTTTTCATACCCTGTTGGGTGGACACAAGACAAATATCATTGATTAATGAGCATTTGGAGGTCAGAAATTTCTTTGTGTTTAAGACATGAATATGTTTTTCAACCAAAGGGGACTGTTGCATGAGATCAAATTGAGTCTGGCTTAGAGAGATATGAAAATAGTTTGGTCAAGGAATACTGACCCGTAATCCAGCAGCTCTTCCTCTAGAGCACAGCTTATCTTAGAACAGCTCTATCCATTCTGAGACATTGCATGGGCTTGCTGGGAAAACTTGCCCTTAGGTCAGAATTCTCTCTCTGCTGCTCCATATAAGGCAAGGAGGTCTTTGATGGAGACCTTCACTTTAAGATCAGTCAATGTCAAGGAGAGAAATAACCTTTGATTGCAGAGATGTGGCAGATAAGATAGCTCCTACGGGTTCCTTGGGGGAGTGGGATGAGTTACCATTCAAATATATTGATTCTCAACCTCCTGGGACAGAAACTCAGCCTTGTGGATAACTGTATGTCTAAAAAACTGTGTTGAGAGCTTGTTTCCCATGATTCCTCCTGTCTGTAAACAAACCTTGCCTCCATACTACATCATGGAGAATGTTACTTACCAAACTCTGAGCTCTCTCTCTCTCTCTCTCTCTCTCTCTCTCTCTCTCTCTCTCTCTCTCTCTCTCTCTCTCTTTCTCTCTCTCTCTCTCTCTCTCTCTCTCTCTCTCTCTCTCTCTCTCTCTCTCTTTCTCTCTCTCTCTCTCTCTCTCCCCCCCCATCTCCTCACCCATATTCATTTTGCCACCCCCAGAATAATGGCCATTGGTTCTTGAGGACCTCTCTATGGATACCATGTGACAGGTTGGCAGGTGTTAGGACAGAGAGAGGAGAAGTGAAAAGAGCAAGAGAGGAAGAAACAGGAAGGTGGAAGGCAAGAGGAAGAGGAAGAAATGGATAGGCGAGAGGAAGAAAGGACAAAGACTGTTACTGTTAGTGTGGAGGACAGGGTACTACACCTTTCTGAACACTCATATCCACCATGCGGGGGCCCATCATCTCAATGACGTAATTCTTGTTTTTTTCATACGCCTTATCATCAATTACCTTGATGTGAATTGTTTTGCTGTGGATGGAAAAATAAAGTTTCATAAGCAAGGAGCAGAGCTGGGGCGAGGCAGCTGGAGAAGAAACAGGGAAGGAAAGAGAAAGAGATCCAGAAAGGTCCAAATTGGCCCCAGTTCCACAAGTGCATGGAGGAAGGTGGCTGCCCTGGCCTTCCTCTAGCTCCAGTGAGTCCTTTTGGGTTTCATGGGGCTGTGTATTATAACTAGACTTGAAGACAAGAGAAAGCTCAGAATTTACAGACAACAGTTCTGAGTTTTAATCCCAGAGATGCTGTGTGATCTTGGACAAATAATTTAACAATATACAAACAAGACAAATAATGTTTACACAGTATCAAGGGTTATGCAGCACCTTCTTTATCCATTAGGGATATGTTTCATGACCTCAGTGAACCATATGACATCACAGATAGTACCAAACCTTACAATGCTGTCTGTGCATACCTATGATAAAGTTTAGTTTACACATGAGGCACAATACAAGATAACAACTAATAATAAAATAGGAGAGTTATAACATTACCAGTTGGGCATGGGGGTACACACACTTGTAACTGAAGAAGTCTGGAGCCTGAGGAAGAAGGTCGGTGTAAGTTCAGGGCCAGTATGGACCACATAGTGAGTTTGAGGACAGCTTGGACTACAAAACCAATACCCTATCTCAAAAGACTAAACTAAAACAGAAAACACTCACACTACACTATAATAAAAGCTATTTAAAATTTATGAATGGTTTACTTCTGGAGTTTCCCTTTAAGTATTTTCAGACAATAGTTTGTCATAGGTAACAGAGACTGTCTGGTTCCCACCCTTAAAACTTAAAGCCATTAATGCCTATACATTGAAACTATTAATGTGTTTCACTGTGACATTTTCAGAGATGTGCATGTCATGCTTGCCAGCATCTAGCTCTCACTGCTCCTGTCTCATCTGCTTCTCTCTCCTTGATCCCCAGAGTTCCCCACGGTTCCCTTAATCCTTCTGAAGACTGAGGAAAGGCTACTGTACACAAAAGAAGATTGTCCTGATAGGTCTTCTCATAAGGTTTATTCTTCATCTCTTTGCTTTTGGAACAGGAGGAATTTTTTTATTTTACTTCTAGAACCAGCAGATGGTGATTGAAAGTGCTTATTTTATAGAAAGAACAGAAAGGGGGGGAACAAGTAGGCCTGTGGGAATCGTGCCCAGAATAGTAGACTCTCTTGCCCTTTTGTGTGGCTGTGGGGATCACAGGGAGCCAAGAAAATTGCTCCGTTTGCGTCATACGTTGTCTAATTTGTGGTGATGGGGAGATGCTGTCTATAGATGTGATGCTGCAGTGTGGGATCGTGAGAGGAGGGTAAAGAACTCTGGGGCTTTCTGAGTCTGGATCAGCATTCCAAAGTTCCACATCGATCCTTTCACCAACGTCAACCCCAGTTTTCCACGTCGCTTTGTGTATGAGAAAGTGTCATTCTGTAGAACAAATGTATAGGTAACTGTGTCACCTACCCACCCATCCTGCTGCTTCTCCTTTCTTCAGTTGCTTTAAAAAAAGAGAGGTAAGCCTGTGCCTTGAAGATGTCCCTTCTGATGGGACATTGCAGGACCAGAACCGTACTCTGCACATTTCGCCTGCCCTGGTAAGTGCCATCGTGTTGTGAAACTGCCTCTCTCTGCAGCATAGGGATGCAAAGCTCTGTAGGACCCTGGTCTGCTCCCATCCGTGTGCCCTTCCAGACATAGCTCTAAGCTTGGTGTTCACAGAGGAGATAGAGGCCCTCTGATCTACTCTTTATTCCTTTTAAATGAGGCATGGCCATCTTTATAGTCTAACTTGGCACAGACTCTTATTCCCTGAAGCCTCCCCAAGTCAGCCTTTCGAGTTTGTCCATGTGTCTATGGTTCTTCTACTAACCCCCCTTACTGGGTCCATCTTTCCTGAAGTGAGCATAACAGTTGTTAATCCTGCCCTGGACCATGCCACTAATTGCTTATGAAATGACACTTTTAACTTTGATGGCCTTTATACCCGCTTTAGTCCATCAAAGCCCGGGGAAGCTGCCCGAGGAAAGTCATAGCAGTATGGCTATCCTTCTTCTAGGGACTGATAGCCTGGGTTAAAAATCTCCTCCATTCTTACCCTCTGGGCAGCCTTGGGCAACCTGATAAAGTCCTCAAGCTGTAACATGTTTCAACTATGAAGTTTCAAGTGCAAAATGGCCCAATAGTATCTACTCTGTAGTGTCCCCCAAACAAAGTGGAAGCACATGGAGGGAGGTGTGTTCTCTACTGAGGATTAAAAAGAAAATGGAATCATTATTATTAAGTATAGCACTAATCCCAGTTTGAGAGTCATGTATAAGGGCACCTTTTTATCTCTGGTCATTAAGTCAGAAAATAAAGGGAAATCAACGAATAGTGCTTTCTACAAATAGAAGTTAGGTCAAGAATGGGCTGGATAGACCAGAATAATAGATCCCCAAATGGGTTATTACAGGGGTTTGGAGTTCTAGGAGAGGTAGAGGGAGAGTCTCACAGTCTTTCAAAATCTGGCCCCTGCCATCACTCATGACAAGCTCTGGGCTGGACAGAACTTGTGTTATACCATGTGGATCTCATCATTTTGATTTCTAGTTGGCAGATAAACAGGAAAAGAGACACTGTGGACATCGTAGTAGACGACAGGTGTTGAGTCACAGCAGGAGGAGATGAAGCTAGCTGGCTAGAGCACCAGCTGGAGGGTGGGATGAGGGAAGGAGGCAGTGTTCCCCCTCTGAACTCATTGGTGGGAAAGACATCTGTGTCCACTGAAGGTGTTACCTTGCCTGGAGGCTGGAAAAAACCCTCACAGCTCCCTAAAACTGACATAGTTTTCATTGCTGTCCCTCACACAAGTGAGACCATAAGGACATTAGCTAGGAGTCATCAGCTGGGCCTTGAGTTCTTTCCAAACTTGTTCCCTGGGTTTCAGCTGTGGCATAATCATCTACCAGTTGGCTCAGACTCTGAACATCACTCTCCCGTTCTTATTCCTTCTTTCCTCCTCTCCACCCCACTCTAGCTCCAAATACCTTGACCATCACCCTTCACTCTGCTACCAAGATCAGGATACCAGGGTCTCTTCCTTGGACAGCTGCAGCCTCCAAAGAGACTTTCCTGTCCTTGGCCCTGCTTTAGTCTCTCTCTCTCTCTCTCTCTCTCTCTCTCTCTCT
>NW_022196912.1:96264320-96278256 GCF_008632895.1 Mastomys coucha
TCTCTTTCTGTCACACACACATTACAGTCAGAGTGGGAGATTAAAAAGGCAGTGTAGCCAGAGGTGGTGGCAAACACATGCAATCCAAGCACTCCAGAGACTGTAAGTTTGTAAGATTAAGTTTGGGACTGTGTCAGCCTACAGAATTCCAGGCTAACCTTGATTGCCCAGTGAGATCCCTGACTCAAATGAAGTCCAGATCCTGTCATGGCCCCTGCAGTTGGACCAAGCAAAATCCAGTGTCCTAGAGGAGCTTCTCCATCTAGCTGTACTGAGCTTCAGATCTTGTTCATCACAAGACCCCCTTGCACTGCTCCTGAACACCATGGTCTTTCCATTTCAGATTGGGTTGTTTCTCACTCAGGGTAAGCTCCCTCATGTTCCTTGTGTGGGATGCCTTTTACCTAGACCTGGACTCAGCCTCATCTGTTGGGTTTTCTTGCCCACCTTACTTCCATGGAGAAGCCTTCTCTAGCCACCTAAGTCTCTTGATGCCTCCTCCCACCACAGATTGCAGTCCATTCCATTCTACCACTCTGTTTGTTCATGGCTTAAAGTTAGCTTGTTGCCTACTGTTTCCAGTCTGTCTGTTCCCACTTGAATATATACTCTGTGAGGGAAGGGACTGAGCCTATCTTATCTGGAGTGTGTCCCTGGCACATGTCCAGCCACAAGAGACCCTCAGAAAAACCTTGTAGAGTAATAAACGGTATATTGTTTGCTAAACCACCTGGGGGGCTCATATCATTCTACTATAAAAACATGTAACAAAGGACAAAAAAACCTTGAAGGTCACTATGGTGCGATACTCAAGACCTCTGAGGGACACAATGTCTGGCAGGTCAATACCACCCATCCTAGCCCCTCAGCTAACTTAACCTGCTCCATTTGTCCACTCTGGAGAAAACAGTGCCCACAATCAACATGGGGACCATTAACTCAGGTAAGGAATTCAGAGTGTTTCATTCTGTATTACCAGTTTTTCCTTCTAGCTCAGTGGGTGCTTCTGAATGAACATGGAGGCAGATTATCCTGATCCACTGCCTGGAGAGCCAATGATGTTATCAGAGGCCCTGGGGTCAGCACCTGCCTTTCTTATAAACTTTCTGCTAAAAGGTGCCAGAGTGGTGTTCCCAGCCTGGGACATGGCTGTGCCTCTTGGAGAAAAGTCTCCTGGGAGATCTCCTACCAACAACCCCAGAGGAACTGGGAAAACATTTCCCTGGCCTCTGCATTGCTCTGCATTAAGGACACCCAATCTGAATGAGTCTCTGGGTGTCATTCCTATTTGACTGTGAGTTCCTTTCGGGGCCGAAGCAGCATTTGATAGTTGAACAAGTGAATGATACATCAGCGGTTGCTCTGAGAGGGACTTGACCCTTCTAGAAAGTGATCTTTGCAAAGGTCATGTCCAGTTACTCTCAAAGCAGAACATAATTCTCAGTCTCTATAGCAATGAGCATAACCATTCATACAGTCAGCTCTGTATTTACAGGCCCATTGGAGCCCCACATTTGCCCTGAGTTAGCCCAAGGAAATGGGGCTGGGGGAGATAGGAAGATTCACAGCTCCAGTTCCCTCCTTCTTCTAAGTCAAGAAGGGAAGTGAAAAAAGCAGCAGTGGTCTGGGAATGGATGGTTGCTGTGCCTTGAAATTGATAAATCCCCTTCTTGGGAAGGCAAGGGGAATAATCTATAAAATAATTTATTTAACAGTGTGTCTGCTCCTGGCGCTGTAGACAGAAAATGACTGGTTATCTGATTCATGGCTTTAGAGATGTTGGGTCTCTCTTTCTGGCTTTCTTTCTCTGATGGGGATCTCATTTTAAATGATGATTTTTTTTCCAAGCAGGGAATCATTTTTTATTTTATAGACATAAAACTCCAGACTCAGGAAAAAAAACCTTCTAATAATTAGGAAGAGAGCTGCTGGCTCCACAGGACCTGTGTCAAGCCCAGTCAAAGCTCTTTGCCCACTTGAACATCTACAAACCTAGCATTTTCCCTGAGTAATTTCTAGAGATGCCTATTGAATAGGTGATCCAGGGAAGATTACTGTGCCTGGGTTGGACAGAGAGACCCTTTCAGCTAGAGACTTAACTACCTGGGGGAGGGACCAATTCTATAGAAGTCTTCTTGACTGGGCCAGACACAGAGCAGACTAAAGCAGAGTTGCAATACTGCATAACTGCTGATTCTGCACAGCCCACTGCTCCCGGGGCCGGCATAATAGACAAAGTTCTTGAAGAATCGAATCTCATAACATGCTTTTGTGATGGTAGGGAGCCAGAGACACATTGACATAGAGCTAGGGGGGGCTTGGGTGCACAATCTAAAGGAACACCAAAAAGCTCACTAAAGGAACACCAAAAAGCTCATGACTCTAGCTAAATGACATCTTAAATGCAGCATTTAAATATATCAGAGTCAATGGGGAAAAACCTATTGTGAATGAAATGTCAAATTTCAGACGACGATAAGACCCCAGGCTGCATGTTCATGCCTCTCCTCAGCATCCTCACCCTCCTCTTAGCCAGATGCTGCATTGCTGTGCTACAAGATGCCCGGTGGCATGACAGAAAGAATGGCAGATTAGGAAAGCAGACAAGGTTTTGTTCCTTCCTTCACGAGTGTCCTCCTGAGCCACCCGTTCTTACTACACTTGTCCAAGAACACCAAGAGCCCAATCCTCTCTTGGGATGATTATGGGAAGCAATGGGAGCAAAACCCCACAATCCTTGTTTTGTTTTGTAATTGCAGATCTTGTTTAAACATAAGAGTGTGTGTGTGTGTATGTGTGTATATGTGTGTACTTATCTGTGTGTATACATGTATGTGTGCATGTGTGCTTATTTGATAATATGTACATATATGTATGTGCATATGTTTGTGCTTGTCTGTGTGCAAACATGTATGTGGGTGCACATGTGCATGCATATGTGTATACATGTGTGCTTGTCTTTGTGCATGCATATATGTGTGTGCATGTTTATCTATATGTGCATATGCATGTGTTCATGCATGTGTATATGTGCGCTTGTGCCTATATATGTGTGTACCTGTGCTGGCATTTGTACATGAGCATGTCTTTCTGTGTGCATGTGTGTGTCTTTGTGTGCATATTCATGTGTGTGTGTGCATTGCATGCGTGTGCATGTTGTGCTTGTGTTGAGTATGTTTCTCTCTGTCTTTCTGTCTTTCTGTGTGTGTGTGTGTGTGTGTGTGTGTTTGTCTGTCTGTCTCTGTCTCTGTCTCTGTCTCTCTCTCTCTCTCTCTCTCTCTCTCTCTCTCTCTGTATGTGTGTGTGTGTGTGTTATACAAGACTTCTTACTCACCCTCTGGGACTGCTTTCCTGGTCTTACTGCCTGCATGTCTGCCACAGCTCCCATCTCCACTGGCTCTTCCTATTTTTCTTCTTCCCTCTGCAAGGGCCCAGCTGCCGTGTATCAGCCATAGCATTCTGTAGGCCCAGTCTCTAGTGTGCTCCCTGTTTTTGCTCAATAGAGAGAGGATGGCTGGAGGGTGGGATGGATAGTGAGGATGGCAAGGATATGGTCTTTGACTTGTGCTCTAGACAGCTGGCTGCTAGTTCTCTGACACCCTAGCACCTGCCTTCCTGTCCTCCTCAGGCTGTGGGAGCTGCACACTTCCATTCCTTTGCATGGTCCCTTCTGCTGGGATCTCCTTTTGGTAACATCATCCCCCTCAAATCACTGTCACCTCAGGCCTGGACTCTCCCAGCAGCCACCATACTCAGTTTTTGTTCCTGTGCCTCATGCTTGGTTACAGTGTGTCCTTTCATCAGTCAGGGGCTTTCTGTAGCCTTTAAGAGAAAATCTTTAGTATCTGCATGTTGTTGAACTGCTGACCAAAGATTTAAAGGTAGCTCCAAAAATAAGACCTCTTTTGCGACCTAGAATCACTGTTCAGAATGAGCTTTGACAGTTCTGAGAACTGCTGTACTAGAGAGCAAAAAGTGATGATGGTGTCTGTACAAAGGTCTGCCCTAAGAATAGAGTCGTTAATTTGAACCTGAGAGAGAGGAAAGTCCTGATGTGCCACCATTTTACGTAGATTCCAGGAATCTCTACACTTAGAACTCAGATGAACCTGAATGAGGGTGAAGAAATGGCAGGCATTAAGAGTGCTGTGTGCCACTCCTCCAGATGCCTTGAGTTAGTCTCGGCTCCCATGGCAGGCACACAGCTGTCTATGCCTCAGTTCAAGTGATCCATCTGGTACCTCCTTCAGGCGTCTGTGGTTAACTGCAGACCTGGAGGAGGTATCTCTCTCTCCTCTCCTCTCTCTCTCTCTCTCTCTCTCTCTCTCTCTCTCTCACACACACACACACACACACACACACACACACACAAATAAAAACAAATCCTTTTTTTTTTTTAAAGAAAACTAAGACATTTAAAGTAAACCCCAAAAGGAAGAGAGAGGGAGAGAGAGAGAAAGGGAGAGACAGAGGCTGCATGATCTAGCTGAAAATGGACACAACACAGACATTTGGAAGGCTGGAGTAAGCACAACATGCTGGGCTCCATTCCCAGAGTGCCTGGTGCCGCAGGCCTGCCCCAGCCCTGAGAATATGCACTGCGGAAACATGCCCAGGTGCTGCTTGGCTGCTGAGCGAGCCTGTACAGCTCACCTGGCTTGTTTCACAAAATTTGTTCTGCTAGTCTCCCTTTGCATATTCTGCCCTAGCATACATACCTGCTTTCTCTTACCTCCAATGCATAAACCCAGTTCGCCCCCCAGGATGTTGGAACTAACTGTTTCCCTTTCCTGGGCTGTCATTCCCCCAGACAGTTCCATGACGAGGCTTTCAAGAACATGTTTCTGCTTATATGTTACCTCTCTGTCTTCTCAGTTCTAATCTCCAACAACTTTCCAAACCTTTATCTTATCATACCTTCATCCTATTTGCCTGCTTACCTGGTTCTCTCACCAGAATACAAGTGCAGAAACCCTGTCTGCCTCACTTACCAGCACTGGCACACACTCTGGCCCATGGGCAGTTCATATTTATTTATTTTTTATTTATTTTTATTAGATATTTTCTTTATTTACATGTCCTTCCCTAGTTTCCCCTCTGAAAAAAAAAGAAAAATAAAATGAAATAAAAATAAAACAAAAACAAACTCCTGTTCCCTCCCCCTCCCCCTGCTCACCATCCCACCCTCTCCTGCTTACTGGCCCTGGCATTCCCCTACACTGGGGCATACAACCTTCACAGGGCCAAGGGCCTCTCCTCCCATTGATGACCAACTTGGCCATCCTTTGTTATACATATGCAGCTGGAGCCATGAATCTCAACATGTGTGCTCTTTGGTTGGTGGTTTAGTCCCTGGGAGCTCTGAGGGTACTAGTTAGTTCATATTGCTGTTCATCCTAAAGGGCTGCAAACCCTTCAGCTCCTTGGGTCCTTTCTCTAGCCCCTTCATTGGGGACCCTGTATTCAGTCCAAAGGATGGCTGTGAGCCTCTACTTCGGTATTAGTTGGGTACTGTCAGAGCCTCTCAGGAGACAGCTATATCAGGCTCCTGTCAGCAGTTCATATTTATTAAATGGGTGATTTGTGAATAGCCATAAGTGGCTGAGGCAGAAGCTGAGCCCAGGGTGTAAGAGCACAGAGCCCACACATAGTACTTAGGATAAGATAACCATGAGGGATTCAGCCCTTGGCTGCCTCTCTCACTCCATTCCTGCACACACTACTCCATTGAGAAGCCCTGTAATGGAGCTACCACTATGAAAAGGTGGCTTTAATACTTCCCCCATCTCTTCCCTAACAGTCTAGACCTCTTTCCCCAACCTTCAAAATATGTATGAAAAGAGGCTTGTCTATAGCCCTCACTGTTGCCGTTTCAATTATTGATTGGTGACAGCTATATCTCTCAGCCTTTCCCCACTGTTCTGTCTTGTGCCTGATGCTGTGGAGATAGTTTCTCTCCACCATTCAGTGGTAAAGAGCTCCAGCTCTTCCTAGAGTCCATCCTGGATCCTCAGAGCTATCTGTATACAGTACTTACAAGTTCTAGCCTTTTGGCTAATTTGTGAAGCTTTCTGTGAGCCTCCGTTTCCTCGTCTGAGGGAGGGAATAGTTGAAAGGCTCACCTCTCTGGGTCATTAAGATGACCAAAGGAGACAATGTGAGGAAAGCAAGGAACCAGAAAGGAATAAGTAGTCAGACATGTCATTACGTTTGATGATGTTCTGCTTAAGCTATCACTCATGTAATTCTTCCTCTGGTTCCCAGAATGGACTCAGAAGAGGGTAAAACATACCTACCTGTCTAATGAGTGCTGGTTTGGGGCCAGGCGGGGTACTTTCTCAACTCCACGGGTGGGCTGATAAAGAATCACAGATAAATGGGTGTGTCTCACTGTTAGACAGCTGTCTATCAGCCACCCCTATTTTAACAAATGGGGATTGACCTTTACCTTCATCTGTTGCTCTAGTGTCACAGGGTGAGCTTCCCTACCACCCAGCTCTGCTCTTTATTCTCAGTTGATTGCAGAAGTGACTCAACTGCATATTTAAGGTTCCTGTTTTATCTCCATAGTGGGAGGAAGTCAAAGAGATCAGTTTGCATTCCTGGGGCCCCAGGCTTAGATAAGCAAAGTTCCCCCAAGAGAGATCAGGACTTGTTGACCCCACCCATGCCAAGGATCTGACTTGGTGGTACCATTTCCAGGCTCTCCAGTTCCTTTGCTAACCCTGGCCTCACTCTGTCAGAGAAGAACTCCTGGGTTCTTCTCTGGGCGAGGCACTGTGAAATTCTGTCCCCTTTTAGAGCACGGTGGTTCTGTCTTCCCATTTCCATAGCCCCAATCTGTCCACTGTGTGCAGAAGGTTTGCACTCAATACTCCCTTTAAGCAGGGCATTTACATATTCGTTTCCTATTGGAAGAAATAAAATGAGCTTGGGGAAAGCCTGGATTTACAGAGAGGCCAGATTCAACAGACAGGAGGCCATCCAGGAAAAAACCATGCTTGTGTGTACTACACATCTGGGGGTTGCTGCCTTTCTGGATGACATTATAAGCATGAAACAGGCAGACTCATTCACCTGAGACAGGAGGAGGTGACATTTTGAGGTGATAAAAGAAAGCACAATGATTGTGACAATAATATAATGCATTTTCAACTGTACATCTGCTCAGAGGGCTCTTAATCAAGGATTTCAAAGCGCTTTCCCTCAATCTTGCCCATTCATCCTTCCCCCATCCCGGGGAAACAGCCGGCAGGTAGGTAGCGAAGCACTATAAATAGAGTACTGTATCATTATCTGTGATGTGAGCACTGTGTATTTAGACAGCATTTTCTCTGAAGCACTCGAGAGCTCCACACACATGATATTATCTAATTCGAACTCATTCATAGTGTCCCCCACGTTTGCTGCCTTCCAGGCAGTTTGAAAAGCTCCCAAGCTACAGAAATTCACATTTTCTATGCCAACTCTCTTCTTTCCTTTGAAAGGTCACACAGGCAGAGGCACTTCTCAGGGCTACTCTTGCTAACCTGAAGCAGCCAACTCTACAGCCTGATCACCTCTTCTAGGTGTTTGGGGGACACAAGTACCCTCATATGCTTACTCAGTTTTATAATAATGATATCAAGGGATGGGGTGGCGGGGGTGGGGATTCATTTCCTTCCTGCCAGATCTCACATGAGTCTACTTTTCTGGTTTGGTGAAGCCTCATTTATGTTGCTGTCAGAGGAACTTCATGATCTTGTGAGATGCAGGGTAGGAGATGGACTGGAGCATGCGCCTACCATATGAGCTCATGGCTGAAGCCAAGCTCCTAGGAGAATCTCTGCGTACCTTGAAAGTGCACATCACCTTTCTACCTGACATGTTGGATTTCTTCCACTCATAAGAGCTTCTGGCCTTTCCTTCCATTGATGCCATCAGGAGAGTGATGTTCTGGTATGTACTAACACTACTTGTTCCCAGTTATGCAGAAGTGACCAATTAATGCAGTTGTCAACTTCTCTGTCATTTCTAAGTGTTCTAAAATCTATGAGGACAAGCACTGTTTGGTTGGTTAATTGTCTCTATCTTCTGAGGTGAGAGCATATGCCAGAAGCTTAGTAAAAACATATGTGGAGTGAGTGGCTGAGTGAGTGAGTGAGTGGCTGAGTGATGGGAGGACCACAGTGAGCATCCTCTGGGTCACGGTTTCCAGTGACACCCTTTCACACAGGTCTGAGTGCTGAATGCTGCTGTTATATTTCCTGGAGACTATGGCCTCACCTTTGCCTCTCTTAGCCATTGGGGACAAACAGCAGCAGCTCAGTAGAAATCATGGAGTTTATTTGGCCTCCTCCAATAATTTAGTTGCACTCAAGGAGTCAACTTTCTCCTGGAATCTGCTTCAAAAACCCAACAGAATCTCCACCTGAACCTGTCTCTATAGTATAGGGAAAGTGAGTAAAGTCTGAATAATGAAAACTTCAGCTAAAGTCACCTCTATTGATGACAGATTGTTCGACCCTGGCCATGCGCCTAACCTCTCTGAGCTTCTGTCTCTTTAGTAATAATGTGAAGATAACTTCTACATTGGGTAGTTGTGGGAATTAAATGGGGAAACATGCCTGTGGGCTCAGTGATCAGCTGCCCCTTCCCCTGTGTTGGCCCTAGACCCCCACCCCTACCATCTTCTCTTCTGGAAGCATCCTCTATTTGGATGCTTCTAGCAGCTACATCCTAGGTTTTAGGCACCATGCTGGAAGTGTTGGAACTGGGACTATATTTAGATGCCTTAGCTCTTTTACTTTTTTATACCATTGGGTTGCTATGGTGATGGTGGAACAGGGAGGGGGAAGGACAGCTTGAAAGAAAGCATGGGTCTCAGCCATAAAGATCATCTGCCTGGCTATGGACTGTTCTTGTGAGTTGGCACTCTCTAAGGAGCTTCACCAGAGTATTTCATCAGGAGATGCTGCAAGAAGACAGGTGCTGCCTGGTAAAGGTGGGAAGAGAAGGGAAGGGGAGGGGAGAGGAGGGGAGTGAGGGAAGCGAAGGGAAAGAGGACAATGCTAAAAACCTCTTTCTTCACTAGTCTGTTCTGAACACAGCCTTGAGCCCTGGAGCCTTCCTCATATTGCTTCATCATCAATCAAGTCAGGAGACTGCAAGTGAGGTTGGGCAGAATAGGATTAGTTATGTTGGAGTTCAGAATTCGTTGAGACCAGACACCTTTGTAAGAACAGAGCCTGTCCCTACATCATGGCCTGGGATTGTCCTGAGTTCAACCCACGGAAGAAATCAAAGTCACGCAAGGGCAGCAATGAAACTGTGCTCAGAACTCTGGTATACTTGATAGATTTGCAGAAGGGCAGGTAGGCTCTGAGCCAAAGACAAGACTGGGTCTTGCAGAAAGCGCCACTGTTCCTAACACATCATTTCACTGGGTCTTTAAAGTGGCTTGGGTAAGTAGAATTGTCTCTTCACAATGAAATGGTGGAGGAGTTGGCAATTTTTCCTAGTGTCTCACAGCTAGTAAATGGCAGAATTGGGATTGAATTTAGGCCACCTGGAATCTAAATCCATCATCTATCTCAATATACCAGTGGTTATCAAAAAGAATTTATTAAAGCTGAATATAATGAAATAATGTAACCAAAAAGCAGCTAAAGACAGCACTGTCATTACCAATACGAAGAGTCTTTCTTGGACAATTCTACTTCTAGGAAGAGAGGATTCTGGGTAGAACCTTTCAAAATGTGGTCACTGATGCTTCTGTCTTAAGACCCTTCGGGGAAGGGTGAATGTGCTGCCTGCTATGCTTCAGTCTAAGATGCTGACCCAGCAGATTTGGGGTGCTTGAATTTAGACAAGAAACCAGACAATTCTGATAAAGACTATTTTTTTTTTCTGAGAATAGCTTAGCACCTAGGAGATGGAACATAATTGCAGCAGATATCTTTTTTCTGACCTGATTTCTCATTTGTCTGAGATCGAACATCAAGAAATACTCAGGTAGCTGGGTGTGGTGGTCTTTAATCTCAGCACTTGGCAGACAGGGACAAGTGGATCTCTAAGTTTAAGGCCAGCTTGGCCTATAAAGCAAGTTCCAAAGTAGCTATGGAGCTATATACCTAGCCACAATGTCATACTTTTGAGACAGAGTCTTGCAAATGTTAGCCTTAAACTCTCTTTGTAGTCCAGGCCGGTCTCAGTCTTACTCCTTTCCTAACTTCCGCCTCCCAGTGAATGAGCTGAGATTACAGACCCATGCTGCCAGTTGTGGCTTAGCTAATAGAAATTTTTAAAAGATTCTTTTTTGTTTGTTTAGTTGGTTGGGTTTTTTTTTTTTTTGGTGTCTCTTAAAAAATCAAGTCATATTAAAACATTGGCAAGTGATGGTAGTTACATTTATTATGTAATCTTTGCCCCCAGGCTGAGATCTCATCTCCAGAAATCTCCAGTGGCTTTATTCATGAGTCTACCTCATTCAAACCTGCTCTAGCTTTAGCTTCTTGTCTGTTGCTGATTTTTGCACCCAGCACCTACTTCTTTCATCTCTCACTCTCTCATGTTCATGGTCCTGTGAGCCTGGGGGGAGGGGGTGGTTCTGGCTACGCTAAAACCCTTTTGGCAGAAAGTGGTCACTCAGTGTGGAATATTACACCTAGAACAAGAAGTTGGACCAAAGGAGGAATGAAATGAAAGGAAGTTAAGTAGAGGAGTTCAGAATAGTCAGGCTGAAGTCACAAGCTGTCCAGCAATTCCAGAACAGGAGGACATATGCTTGGTTGCGTTCCCTTCTGTCTCACCTATTCTGAGTTCCTTGAGTTATCATCTGTGTTCATACCCCAGTGCTTTGTTCTAGGGCTAGGGGGAGGCAAGTAGTGAGGCAGTTTGGGGCAGGACAGGAAAAGGATAAGACCTGGTCAAAAGGAAAGTGGCTTACCCCATTCCTCAAGCCTCCATATTACTCATGATTGGTTTCTATTATCCCATTTTTGGAACCTGATCTGGAACCTTTTCCCAGCACCATCTTTATATTGTGGCTGAATGCACAGAGTTATGTTTTCTGAAGATGCATGCCTTTAGCGTACAGCCCTCTGATTCAGATTTATGCTCTCTGCATAGCTCTTTGCAGTTTATGAAGCGCATATTCTTGTAGGCTAGGCAGAATAGTTATTCAGGAACTTATTTTATTACTGAAAGTGAAACAAATGGGCTAGTTTTTAAGCATCTTGGTCTTTCTCCCAAGTAAGGGTGGGTTCTTTTGGAGAGTCAGCTGCAGTTGCCTTAAGTTCTGGAGGAAAAGGAGAAAGAGAGCAGTGTGGTTCTCCTTCCACAGAGCCAAACCTGAATACACCAACAGTGCACAAGCAGTGGGCCGTATTTTCTGTTCCCAGTTGACTACTACCAGCCTCTAATTTTCAGAGGCTAGGGAATAAAAACAAAAATCCTTTGTATAGACAACCAACTCTTTTGTTTTTTGTTTTTGTTTTTGTTTTTCGAGACAGGGTTTCTCTGTGTAGCCCTGGCTGTCCTGGAACTCACTCTGTAGAGCAGGCTGGCCTCAAACTCAGAAATCCACCTGCCTCTGCCTCCCAAGTGCTGGGATTAAAGTGTGTGCAACCACTACCCAAACTCTTTTGTTTAGAGAATTATTTCATTGGATTATCACAAGGCTCCACCATCACTCATGAGTTAGATTCACTCTCCCTTGTGGGTTGTGGCAATTGAGATGCAGAAGTGTCAAGGAATCCACCTAAGTTCATGCAGTTGGCGAGTGACAGAGTGTGCATTAGGCTCCTGCCTTCAGATAATGAGGTTGGAAATCTTTCAACACTCTTCTTCCTGCCTTCCCACAAGTCTTATCTAATCCCAACTTAGACATTCTGAAGGCAACAAAAGAGACGTACGAAGTCAGTCTAGTTCCATGATCCAGGAATATTATTGTACAGGGAGAAGTTAAGAGAAGAGATCCTGTGCACAGACTGATCTATGTTTGGATGACAGCTCTGTCACTTATAGCTAGATAACACTGGTTGGGGGTTGGTGGTGTTAAGTCTCTAGTTTCTTGTCTATGATAGGTTGACAGGAGAATCAAGTGAGATGCTTTAGTGTTACTTAGTATAAATTGCTAGATATGTAGTCATTGCTATGTTGCTGTTAATAATGCTAACATTAATCATGGAATCTGTTTTAATTAAAAGATCCCGCAAAAGATGGTCTTGATATTTTCCAAGATGGTGGTTGCATCTCACAGGTTTCGATGTCATCTCTTTTAATAAACTTCCCTAGCCTGTTTCCTAACATGGCTACAATGCTTCTCCTCCTTCTCCTTCTCCTTCCCCTTCCTTGTCTTCCTCCTCCCTCCTCCTCCCTCCTCCTCCTCCTCCTCCTCACTATCATCTTTATTATGTATATCCCCTTAAGATGCATTTCAATGCTTGTTGTTGTCATCAGCCTTCTTGGGCAAGGGGATAGAAATCCTGCGAGTGAGTGGTTACCTTACCCTTTCCCCCTGCTGGTCATTACTCAGTGAAGTTCAACACATTGTTGTCTTATTTTGACTGTCTGGTCAAGTTTCTAAAGAAGGGAACTTGTCATTGAAGCCATCAGACAAAACATTTACCCTTTCTTTCACATCAACAAGTACTTCACATCTCAAAGTCCCTTTCGGTCTCTGTTAAGTATTCAGTTTCCTGGGGGCATACAGTTCTCAGAATCATGGCATTAAGAGAGAGGAAAGTGGCATATTTTCTGGCATTGCTACATGTTTATGGAGAATCAGAGACTATCCCAGGAGAGAAAGCAGAGAGAAAGGTTGGACTTCAAACACTGTACTGCAGGGTCTAAAGAGCTCCTGGGATTCAGAGTCCTAGAATTCCATTTCCTTAATGGAATTCTTTTCCTATGTATGACAAATGGGTCTGTGGAGGTGTGAAGAACAACAGGAAGAAAGAAAGTATCTAGGGACACTTCTATGAAGCTCATGAGGTTGGTGGTGAATAAGAAGACACAGCTAGATAAACCATAGTGGGTCAGATATAGATAACTGTGACTGAGACATTTGATACCACTTATAAATGATTATTGGGTTTCTATGGAATGCAATAGATATTAGGGAATGAAGGTGTTAAAAACATGAATAAGATGTTGCTCATCATTTTGAAAAGCTAAGTATGACATGGCTTACAAATATTAAGAACTATATCTCATGGTCAAATTTATAGCCTACACGTGCATGTTTGGCAACTTCCCCTAAATTCTCTTTTCACCATTTTCATGTATAGTGAAACAACTCATACCAACATGCACACAAAAATACAAAATAATAATAAAAAGTGGTAATAATAGCACAGATGTTACACAGTTCTCAGTGAAGATGAACTGCAGGCCTCCACTCTCCCTGGACAGCAATGCAGGTAGGTAGTCCATGTTGTTTACTAGTAGTGTGGTGTCCCTTAATCTGGCTCACCTCCTTGCCTGCATTGGCTGGAGTGGCTACCTCCCTATCATATCCCTGGCACAATGTTTGGAGCATGATAAATGGGAGGCATGCTGCTAAGACATGACACTGAGCAAAGATGAATAAAACAATCCCCCTGCTCTTTAGGAATTCCTGGTCTGGTGGAGAAGGCAGACAAGTTTACCATGAATCCAGTCTGATTTACACAACTTGAAAGGACCTCAAAGACCAGCTCTTAAAATGCCCCATGCCACATGTCATTTGATAGTAACTGCAACTCATACTTTCACACCTTTTAACTTGTTCTAGGCACTGACTGCTTTTCTTGTATGAGCTCATTCAGTGATTACAACTCAACAACAATAGAAATTATTGTATCTTCTTTTACACATATTAAAGCTAAGACATAGGAGGATCAAGCAACTTATCTAAGGTCACACAGCTTATGGATGAGAGAAACATAGTTTCTTTTTTTTTTTTTTTTTTTTT
>NW_022196912.1:96278884-96284602 GCF_008632895.1 Mastomys coucha
GTGTTACACTGCCTGAGAGGACATGTCTCACTTCTTTATAGGCAAAACCCAGAGCTGTCTTCCAAGTCGAGAAACATAGTTTCAACAGGGAACATCTACCTCCACATTCAAGGAAACCAAACGAGTTTGAGACATCATCTGTCACCTTGTGATTAGTTAGAGTTTTTAAGTGCTGTGATAAGACACTATGACCAAAGCAACTTGTGAAGGAAAGGGTTTATTTTGCCTTGCTTATGCAAGTCCATCACTGAGGAAAGCCAGAATGAGGAATTCAGGGCAGGAACCTGGAGGCAGGAACTGATGCAGAGGCCATGGAGGGGTGTTGCTTACTGACTTGCTTCTTGTGGCTTGCTCAGCCTGTTTTCTATAGCACCTAGGACTAACAGTCCAGGGGTAGCACCACACAAAATGAGTTATAATGATCATCAGTCAAGAAAATGTCCCACAGGCCAATCAGCTAGAGGTACTAGCTCAACTGAGATGTCTCCTTCATGACTCCAGCCTGTGTCATGCTAACAGAAAACCAACCAGCAACTCTGTGTTCTCTATGGCATTTTAAGAACCAGCATTTATTGAGCGTTTCTTCCAACTTATCTCATTTAATTCCCATTGCAAGTTGATGAGGCAGATACTGATGGTACATCAGAGAGATGTTGTAAAATGTCTAGAGTAGCACAGAGAAGTGGGTAGAAGCCAGGATTCCAGCCCAGTTGGCCAATTCTAAGCTCAAAGCTTTCCTTTGACCTAAATTTCTTTTTACTGGAGGGATGAGTTCTAATAGAATCTCAATAACTACAGAACCAGTATTTCTATTCCCATTGCCTAAGAAGACATGCCTAGCACTCTCCTCTAGTGCCATTGTCTGTTTCTATGTTCCTGCAAAGTAGGTCAAATGGCATAAATTAGATCCCCTACTCTCAGATCCCTCATTGCTAAGCAATGAGGGAAGAGGTTACAGAAACCTGGTGTGAGCCTCTTGCAACTCCAAAGGCCATTACTGACTGTAACCAGGGGCCTCAAACTCCCATGTTCTACCACTCAGAACACAGGCCTCACTGGCTGTTCAAAGAATCAAAAATCCTTGGAGCGTCTCCAACTATCTAACATATTTTAAACATTGCCACTATTGCTCAAAGGGAAAATAATTTAGGATAATTCCTAACTTCAGTTGTCCTGTCAAAAGTCTATATTAAGAGTGTCATTATGACAACCGTCCTAAAACAAGAAAAGAATAGTTCAATATGAAGAATAGGGAGGAGACAGAGAGGCAGATGGCTTTGACGTACAGCCTTCCTAAGGAGGCTCTTGGGCTGTGGTACATCTCTCAACCATCTCAGGTTTTCAGAAAATTGACTAAATGTTTATGCTGTTATCAATGGATGGGCAGGGAGTCGTAGAAGCATTGTCTATCAATGACCCTTGGGGCTTGGGTTCAACAGGTTCACATACGATATTTAATCATACTTATCTTCACTTATTTGTATTGCTTTGCTGTAAACCTATCTCCAGAGCTATTCTTTCCACCTTTTTCCTGTCTTAAGCAATTACTCTTGGTCAAATATTCAATTCTCCTTTCTGGATGTACAGAAAGAGCACTTATGTTGCTACTTGCAATTTCAGTTCCTAGGAGGCTGAAACAAACACAAAGCAATGTCTGCAAGAATCCAGTAAGGAAGTAAGTCAGCACCTTCTATCTCATGCTTTTGTTTTTCAGACTTTGAGCTCCATGTCTCCTCTGTCACTTACACTCTCTAGCAAGCATACGTGAACCTGAATTTTGCCCCTGACAAATAGAAAAGCAACTAGCTGGCATCCTAAATATGTATACAGCATCTGACTATCATGTGGAAGGGATAGGCTAAAGATGGACAGGTATAAACTGGATCCTCTGTCCATCAAGAGTTGCTACATAGATGCATGGCTGACAGGCTTTGATGGCAAACAGGTGGATTCTGCGGAAACTGAGTAGTCAGTGGAAAGAAGGATTGACTGGTAGACATTAAAACATTCTTAAAAATGGCCATTTGGAATTCAGGAGGCTTATAGAGTTGAGACAAGAGGCAGGGGAGGCTGTAACTATTGCAGACTGAGATGGGACAATGGAGTTGGTCCCCATGGCTACAGCAGAAAGTCGTGGGGGACAAGCTGTGAGATGCTGACTGGTGGTGTTTTGAGGACCAACAAACCTCTTAGATCAGCACATCCTGGGAATAGCATTCCTCTAGGTAGGTTTCCTGAGGAAGGTAGAATGCCCTCCCTCTCCCACTCTGCCTATGAGTTCTTCTGCTTCCTTCCTAAGGATTGCTTCAAAGCTGACCTTTCAGAGCTCTGTCAGCTGGCTCTGTCCTCCCTGCTACCTGCAGGCAATGGCTCTTCCCCATCAGGTTATGAAGCCTCTCCTGCCATTTCCTGTCACTGTCTTCTGACATCTGAGTCACTTGCCTTGCCAGTAATGGCTTTAGTGCCTGGCTCACAGTCTTCCTGACCGAAGCCTGGCTTATGCTAGTACCAAAGACAGCTAATTAAAGATCCTTGACCCCCCAGTCCCTTGATCTTTTTATTTCCAGTGACCTTCACCCATCCACTCTCAAGTCTTTCCTTATCATCTTACAACTGTGCCATCATCAAGATACCAAATTCAAAATCCCCTAGTTGAACTTTGCCAGACCTCCAAGCCCCATGTCAGTGGATTATGAAGCTACCTATTCACTCCTATTTCCTGGCTCCTTCTCTGAACTACCAAGCTTCTAATCATAAACTAGCCCCCATTGCTTTTGCCCAGTTACATCTCACAAGTACCCTTTCATCCTTTTATCTCCTACCCAGACTCTCCTGCGTTAGTCACCAATGCCTCTGGCTGGGATTCTGGAACTCAGTTTCCTAAGCTGATTCTTGCTCACTCAGCTTCATTCTTTGGATCTGTTCTGGAGCAAATCTCTATGCCCTCCCTTCCCCTCAAACAGGAGATATTTTCCTAGTATGCTGTTACTCGCTCTCTGGTGTGTTTTCCACCTGTTATGGTTACTGTTAATTTTTAACTTGACAGAATTTAGATTCACCTGGGAAATGGGCTTCTGAGCCTGTCTGTTGGGAACTCATCTTGATTACAGTTTGAAGTCGGAGAACCAGTCTACCATGGGTGGCACCATTAGACAATGGATCTTGGGCAGTATAAGAGTGGAACAGTTGAGCTGCTCACTAGCATTCATGAATTTATTGCTCTCTTCTTCTGCAGGTACAATATGGCCAGCTGCTTTGAGCCTCTGATGTCTTGACTTCCTCACCACCCATTAAGTTGATTTTGTTAGAATATTTTTTAAATAATAGTAAATGGAAAAGAAACTAAAACACCATCCAACCTCCAGGTTTCAGACATCTTCCAATCTCTTTAGACTGGAAGCTACCCCATGTCCTCTGTCAGCATGCTATATTGTATTGAGTGGAACTTAATCACATTCAACCACAATTGCTTGCTAATGTGACCATCTCTAGAGCCATGGCTAATTTCCAGATCAGTGTAGGGCCTTATGAAATGAATGAATGATGAAACAAAGGAGGGAATGGAAGGTAGAAACATTCTGAATGCGGAAATTGTACATAAGACAAATGTCTTATACCAAAGTAAATAATAGGGATACCATAGGTAGGTAGAGGGCTTTCTGCAAGAGTTGGGGATAATTGAAGTGGAAGCTACTGATTTCTTTGGAATGTCAGTTATGTCAAAGGATGTTTTCCTAAAGCAGACACAGGTGAAAGGATGTTTAGCTAAATCAAACATGTGAAAGGACACATGATATTAAGAAGGAATATAAAAATAACCCAACAGACAGTGGATGGCACAGTATTGTTATGCCTTACTGTTTTATTGGTCATCATTTGTTATGACTTTATAAAAAGAAACACATCAAAAAAAATTGGTAGTGTTCTGGTGGCTACTGGCTACTTCCTCAGACTCATGGCTGATTGCTAGAGTGATGTAGGCAGATACAAACCCTGACAAATTTTGTTAAGACAGACTCATGGGGTGAGGCAAGACTCATGGACATGTGATGTTTGGAAGGAGTACAAATAGGACTCAATGGGCGGTGGCAGGGCTTGCATAGCTAGCTTTGCCACTGATGCCCATTTGTGCTTGCTATCCTGACACTATTGAACTGGACTGCTGGTATATCTGGGAGGTGTTTGTGAGTGGACTGAGCTGCTGCTGCTGATTCACGTAAACTGAACTGCTGAGATCCTGACAACACAGACTGGATTGCTCCAAAGAGAAATTTCTAAACAGGTCCACTTTCCCAGTATCCTAACAGCCCTACTTTTCCACTGCCTGTGGTGGGCAGTGGACTGGAAGAAGGGAGGTTAAAGCATTTAAGAACTCATATAAAAAGTGGGTTTTGAAAATTTTAAGACAACAGATATTTGAAAGTGATCCTTTCTGCTTTGGCATACTGATTTGGGGAAGTGTGTAGACATGAGGAAACAGCTCTGTAGAGAAACAAATTCAAGCAGTCATACACAAAGAGGGCAATGTAAAACCTAGTTATGGATCTACTCTATAAATATGGAATTTACAAAGATAGGAGTAATGTACATCAGAGGGCTTATCAGATGATTCAGGCCTAGATGAAGTGTCCCTCCTTAACTTCCTACATAACTACCTACATCTTTGTTGTTGTTTTGTATATAAGAATTACACAAGGGTGTGGGATACACAGTGCTGTTCTACCACAGATCTACATTGTGCAACAATATAATGAAGGAACTGACATTTTATTACTTTAAATATTTACCATTTCTTGGTGTTGGCAGAGTCTTCTCTGCTATCTGTTCTAAGATATGTTTTTGATCATTGTTAATTACAGTCTACATAACCCTTTTGTTTTGAGGATCTGCTAGGATTATTTTTTCTCCTAACTACTCCTTCTCTTTTTTGAGCATGTTTTTGTAACTCCAGCTGTTAATTACCCCATCGTACAACCATGCCATTTTTGACCCCTGCTCACTGTTTTCATGCAATGAGATGCTTGTTTTTCAATTGGCTTCTATTGTTTTTCTCCAAAAGACAACTTCTTTAATCAGCACCCTGGCTGCCTATAGATTCATCCACATTTCACCAGAAGGATTCTTGTTTCCTGTCTTCCTTGTGCATCTTCCAAGTTGATCTGACATTTAAAAAAATTCTGTGCTGTGAATTATATTTTTCTCTACTGCAATGGGGTACCGTGAGACCTTCAACACTTTGCATAAATATGCACATCCTGCAGTGCACTTGTCAATTCCTAAAGCTTCATGTCTGTTAATAGATAAATGTGGACTATACTGGCTTTTCATAAGAGCTATATTTTACCCCTAGAATCCCAGATCTGACTATATAACCTTTTTTATTTTATTTTTTTATTTTTATTTTTTGATATTTTCTTTATTTACATGTAAATTTCTCCTTTCCCAGTTTCCCCTCCAAACAAACAAACAAATATACAAACAAAAACAACAAGAACAAACCCCTGCTGCCTCCCACCTTCCCATGTCTGCCACCCCACCATCTCCCACTTATTGGCCCTGGCATTCCCCTACACTGGGGCACAGAACCTTCACAGGGCCGAGGTCCTCTCCTCCTATTTAACATTGAATTTGCAATCCTCTACTATACACATGCTGCCAGAACAATCAGACCCATCATGTGTAGTCCTTGGTTGGTGGTTGAGACCCTGGGAGCTCTGA
>NW_022196912.1:96285157-96286920 GCF_008632895.1 Mastomys coucha
CAGCTATTAAAAACAATGAATTCATGAAATTTTTAGGGAAATGGATGGATCTGGAGAATATCATCCTGTGTGTGGTAACCCAATCACAAAAGAACATACATGGCATGCACTCTCTGATAAATAGCCCAGAAGTTTGGAATACAGGAAGAACAACCCACAAACCACAAGAATCTCAAGAAGTAGGAAGACCAAAAGGTGGACATTTCATTCATGACTATATAATCTTAATCAAGGCAAAAAGGTTTGATTTAGAGAAGCTACAGTTATTTTCAGGGTTAAGATGCAAACACAAAGCCACCTCAAGAATGTTGAAGGTGTTCTTTCCCAACTGCAACAGACTCTCTGTCTTTGGAGGTACCTACTCTAAATAAGCATTTCTGGTTCTCATCGAAACATGCTAAGACATCCGTGGTGAGTTTGTTCAGCTAGAAGTAGCCCCACTATGGAAGTATCAAACTGGACCCTAGTTGAGAAATCTGCAATGGTTGCATCTGGTTCTCTCTTTGCTCTAGGAGTAATTCTTGGTCTCTGGGAAGCCATGAACTCCTCTGAGAATCCACGTGTCTCCAAGCACATACAATAGTTTGCATATAATTTCAGACAGTTTACAGACTCCATAAAAACTCCAGTCATCAAACCCCTAATGATCTGTAGACTCCAGGTTCATAAACACTGGCTAAAGATCAATGACTGATCAGTTATTGATGGTTGAGGGATTTCACAAAGCTCGGAATGTGCAGAAAACAGCTGCAAGGAAAGTGTGCACTGCTGGGCAGTAGCTACACCTCCCAGCAGGAGCTACCCATCTTGTATATAATCAGGCTCAGCATGGCTGAGAGCTCATGCATCTTTCCTTCTGCAGAGCATCAAATTTTCTACTCATTTCTATTATGAGACTTTTTTATTTTATTTTACAGCATCAGATCGCTCTGGTTTTTATGATGGAAGTCAGCACAAAATAGTTCCTTTAAATAAAAGAGCAATATCTTACACATTTATTTAAAACAAACCAGGCTTTTTTTGTTTGTTTTGTTTTTTAATCAGGAAGAAGAGCTCCTGTGTTAAAAGGCTCCCCCCCTTTGCCGCCTTTTCCTTCCCACAAACCCTAGCCCTTTGCTTGCTCTGATATCTCATACTCCCTAGACTATCTTTTATTAGGTCTCATCTCATTCTCTCAAAGCTGGCATCTGAAAATCTTCTATCAGCTCCAATCTTTCAAATGTCTAGGATTTATCTCACTCCATACCGCTCTGCACACATATCTGATTTGTGAGCCCAATGTGTTTGATTGACTGAGCTGCCGTTGTCTCTGTTCCTTTAAAACTCGAGGCAACATAATCTTCCTCTTTCAATAGTTTTTTTTTTTTTTTGAAAAACCTAACCGACCCTTCACTTTCCAAAGTCATACTTAAAGGAAAGCTAGAACAACTTAGTAACCACTAATTACAAACTATGCTCTGATATATTTTGCCCATCTTGCCATGAGCTTGTTATAAAGAAATGTGAGAGTTTTCTCCTCCCCTCTCAAAGAAAAATATTCCCAGACACCATCATGGCATAAACACGCACCTTCAAGCTGGAGCTGCCACCTCGTCTCTTTCCACTTCCACTATTCACATAATTTGTTCAGGTTGTTCTTTGATTCTACCCTAGAAGCCCCAGATCTTCATCAATGCCCTCCTGGCAGCCCTTCCTACCCTATTGTAGGTGCAAATGTGTACCTCTTCTCCAGACAGTCAGGGCTCTTGTGCTATAAACAAGTG
>NW_022196912.1:96286930-96291191 GCF_008632895.1 Mastomys coucha
GTAGGTTGGCTTGCCTCTGATCATGTTCTGGTGCTATAATTTGAATGCAGTGGCTCCAACAGATTCATGACTTAAATGTCTATTCTTCAGCTGATGATGCTATTTCAGGAAGCTGTGGACTGTTACAAGGTGGAGCCTAGTTAGTGACAGCAGGACACTGGAGCCTAGGCTTTTGAAGCTTCTCATTAGTCCCTGGTCCTGGTCTTGCTCTTTGATTCCTGGTCCACTGTGTTGTGAACAGTCACTGCCAGTTTTTCCTGCAGCCTTGATCTCCTGCCTTCTCCATCCTGATAAACTGAAACTGTGAACCACAATAATGTTTTTCCTTTGTTTCTGTCAGGTGTCTGGGTAGCCAGTGTACCATGATTACACCAAACCCTCTCCATGGAAGAAGACTGAGTATTATTGTTTATCACCTTGAGACACACACTCCTTTCTCTGGGCTTTCTACATGGGTCTATTCATTTCTCGAATTCTCCACCGTGTGGTTCAAATAGGAGTGGCTATTCTAGGCAATGTCTGACCCAAAGACCATACAATGTTTAAGCTGGAGATGTGGTCTGGTGGCTAGTTAGAGCTGTGTCTTCACCATGGTAGAAGAAGCAAGTCTGAGAGACAAAGGCTGGCATGGGAGGAGTGGAAAGACCCCAGGAGATGGACCGTCTCCAAGCTCTGGTCATCGCTTACACTTTCCTCCTCAGCCTTTCTTATGGAGCCACTGAATCTCCCCTCTCGGAAGTGAAGTCTAAGTTTCATTTTCTGCCTTTTGCAACCAATGAGTCTTCTCAAACAGCACCTGCCACCTTAATCATGTCTCTACAGCTAGTAGTGGATTCAGGATTCTGCATTCAATAATGGCCTTCATAAACTATCTTCAGTTTTAAGCCTGAAATAACATTTGCCATCATGGGATTTAGGGGTGTGGTGACTGATCACAGGTTCTACTGTCACGGATGTTATGAGGGTCCCATGTCAGCACTGCATCATGGAGTGGTAGCTTCACACGAGTTCTGACCATCTACTGAGTCTGAGTTTGTTCCATTGGCATTAGGTCAACTATCCTGCAGAATTGTCAACTATTTCTAACAACTGGATATTTAATTGGCTCTTGTGAAGCTTACTCTCAGAAGACCAGATGGGAGAAACTGCAGCATGCTTATCAGCAGTGGTCTATACTTGGTCACATGCTTGATTTCCGATTTGCATGGTGCATAGAGCATTGGGTATAAAAGATGAAATAACGTATGTGGACACTGATAACCAGCTAGGTTGCTCTGGGGAAACAATATTATTCCTTTGGGTCCTGCTTTTCCCACTTGCTGGCTGGAGAAATCCCATATTATCCACTTCCAATCCTACTGAGAGGATGGGATGGGGGGAAACGAAACCCAGCAGCAGCACTTTGTCCTTAGCTATGCTTTCTCGAAGAGTCATGTTAGGCTCATCCCTACACAAACAGGCCACTGGGGAACTGACAGGTTTGCTTCAATAAATACATGGCCCAGGGCAGGGTCACTCCTGCAAGAGCTGCCCTGAGGTACTTGCTGAAGGAGCTGAGGTGAGCCTCCCCAAGTCGGATCAGCTCATTTGCCGGCTAGAGCTTCAGGATGCTCGTGCTCACTGCCCCTGCTCTGAAAGCCTCTTGGGTCAGGATTTGGTGATGAAAATGGCTCTTGATTCTTTTGCCTCCTTGCTCTGTCCTTATGACTCACATACTCGTATGCGTCCTAACGCACTGGGTTGAATCTAAGTGGAACCTGACAGATTGTTCCCTGCTAGGCCCCCGCCAGCTTGTGCAATAATCAAGATGCTGCTGGAGAGCACAGCTATCCTGTATAAAGCCCAGTAAGGACGGCTGATGGGTCGGCATGGGCCACTTGCCATCTATTTCTGAATCTGCTTCTGCCCTTGTCCTTGACATAAGTTGTTTTGTTTGTTTGTTTTTCAGAAGCTTCTTTCCAGGGACTCTCCTCCAGTAGAAGGCCATGGTAGAAAGATGGTGGCTTTGGAGACATGGGTTCAAATCTCTGTCCTGCTGTCACATGTCTGTGGGAACTAACATTTGGAAATAAGAAGGCTCAGACTGCCTTGAAGCCACCACCAACAGTCAGCTGACATACGTATACAGTGGGTGCTGAGAAAATGCTGGGTTTCTTTCCCATTTCTCAGTCTTAAGATAGAAAGCATCCCTGTCAACAAGGTATCATATTTTAGGAAGGAAATGACACATACAATTGAGTCCAAAAAGGAATGTTTCCAAGGACACTGTAGGAAACAATGTATTTCCCTTTATCTACAACATGCTGAGACTCAAATTTGGGGTTCTGCATTTCTTCATCAACAAGAGAGGATGCAACAAGAGCTAAATGACTGCCCAGCAGGGAGACATATGGAGAGGGTGGGGCTCAGTTGAAGACAGATTGTGCTCCTTGGTGCTGGTGGAAAGGAGGGACCCGCTCAGCAAAGCCCCAGGGGCTGACAGTCTATGATAGTGACAAGAGTCATTCCCATCTGCGGAGCTGGCTTACATTTTCAAAGCACTTTCTCTTCTTTTATCTTTGTCCCCCTCACAATGTCCATGTGAGAAGGGTGTTATCGCTCCCATCTGATGGAAAGGAAATGAAGCCAGTGCAGGAGTATTGTAAATGACAAGACGGGCTCTCAGGAGTCAGACACAACGTGGCATCCTCCCTCTTAGCTTAGCGAGGTGACCTTGAAGTAACTGCTTGTCCTGTGGGTCTCAGTTTGCTCGTTTGTAATCTTGTCTCAAAGCGCCCATCCTTTGTCACAGAGTACAGAGAAGATACACTCTAGAGACCTAAATTTAAACCCCACTGCACTCCGTGCTAGCTCCATGGGGATTAGCAAACATGTCCACAACTGCTCCTAAGACCCAGCATCCTTACTCCAGAGCTTGGAACTCCAGCAAGTTCACTTTGGGTATCCTTGTGCTCAGGACCTTTTCTGGAGATTGTTCTATGGTTCCTGGATTCCCTGAAAGATCTCTGGATAAGGTCTTGTGGCTAAGCTGAGAAACCACACTTCCTATAGAGATCAGACACCACATCGGGTGGAATGAATATTCATAATGAAGCCAGAGATCTGAATCCTTATCAGCGTCCTTCTCTGCCTCAGTTTCTCCATCTGAAGGGAAGACAGCATTTACTTCTGCTATGACCTTTGATCTTTTGAGCTGTCATGTAGACCATGACAACAGCTTCCTCCCTGGCCTACTTGTGGCCTGTAGGTTCAACAGATGCGTCATTAATCCATTTGTGGAGTTTTATGGATTCTCTGGCTGCCTGCAGTGAGGGGGCAAGAGCATGATAAGCCCTCCTTATACGGCCCCTGTTACATTCACTTCATGATGAGATCCTAGAATATGTATGGAGGAGAGGACATGTAGGTTTTCTCTGTTATTTATTTATTTTTTTTTAGACGTAAAGAAGGCAGCTGGCAAGTTCAGAGAAAGCCAAGTCCTTGAAGAGAGTCAGGTCAACAAAGAGATAATCAAAGGCTGCTGGTAAAGGAGGCCAGCAGGCTGCCAAGGTGCCCTTTGGAGAAGTAGTTGGGAACATATAGAAAGTTAAATGTTTTCTCAGTGTCCTGAGAAAGAGGCAAGAGGCATGTGGCCTCAGACTAGGACAGAAACTCCTGCTACAGTAAAGGGAAGGTGAGACACCATCTTGCAGAAATACTGGGAGGCCCTGAGGCCCAAGAGAGGCTATAAAAGCCAAGAGAAAGTCAGTGGGCAGAGTGACCAGGCTGGAATCAGAGGAGGACTCAGGGGAATCTCAATCGCAGACTTAATAACTTTAGATATCACCCTTAGAAAATCTTTTATAGAAAAACACCTCTTTGAGGATGAATGAGATTCCAGGGGCACATCTGCATGCCTTTCAGTTCATCCATACAAAGCCACTGTAAATGGTTCTGCATAGTGAAATCAAGTGTGTGACTGCCAGATGAACTGTGCTGCTTTCTGTCTGCCGACTCTCCAGTCAGGTTGCATGGGTATGGAGCCTGGCTCCAACACAAGCTAGTTTGGCAACTGTGACTAAACTTCTCAACTGCTCTGTGTTTCAGGTCCTGTGTCAATGAGGAGGCTATAGTCACTGGCCAAGGCCCAAACTCAGGGGAGGATAATGAATTAATATGAAGAGAGAGCCTACAATACCAAATGACCAACAAAGGCTCAGTAAACGTCACCTGTTTTCTCTGGCTGTGTTAAGAACCTCCTTACACACACACACACACACAC
>NW_022196912.1:96291255-96301255 GCF_008632895.1 Mastomys coucha
ACACACACACACACACACACACACATGCATGCACATGCACTCACACATATGCCCACACGCAGTCCAACAACTCCAGTTGTCTCAGCCAGCCTCAGGAGCTCTTCTGATGTGCAGGCTCAGGGCAAAGCACAACTGTAGAGAATGTAAGAGCTTTCAGAACCCGAACAGCCAAGGCATGCACTTCCAGTGCCAATCCTGTCTTTGTGCACAAACCTCCAATGTCTTAACACTTTTCTCTCTATGGTGCTGATCTGCTTCTGCCCCACACTGCAGACCCTGAACACCAGCCCTGGGCCCAGCAACTACTCTTGCTTGTCCTCAGCTCTGGAAGAGAGAAACCCAATCATGGCCCTCACATTCCAGCTTAAGTGTCACCCTGGCTGGAGCCAACTGAGCTCATGGAAAGGGAGATCAGAGGTTCCCTGGACATATGACCACAACAGTTGTCGTGGCAAGAGCCCCTGGGCTGGCTTCCAATGGGAAGCATCAAGCCAGGATATGACAACCTCAGCTGCCCAAGAGAAGTGCTCTACCCTTCTCTTTTCCTTCAAACCCTCTTTTCCGAAGTTCTCCATATATATATTTGCATATATATATTTACATGTGTGTATGTGTGTATACATACACACTCTCTGTCCATTAGGTCCCATCCCCCCTCTCCAATTCACATCTCATTATGCAACTGCATGGACTAAAAATACTTCTGGCAGTTGTGATCAAACCCAAACTGAGCAAGATGTAGATTTAACAAGGCTTCCATGGAAACAAGAATCCTTTTGCCAGGCAAAAGGATATGTATGTCTGTGCCAGGGAAAGTAGGAGAGCAGGGGACCGTGTAGAGAGGAAGTGGAGGTGTTGGTTACATGGGGACAGTGGGGAGTCCCAAGAATCTCCTTTACCCAGCAACTTTTTCTGGAAGGGGTTCAACCTACATCTGGAGACTGGGCTGCCTGGCGACAGTCAGCCGCCCTGGTCAGCAACATTCCGAGAGCCACCCTACGTGAATGTGGCAAGGGAACCACAGTTTATTTTAGGCTTGAGATAAATATTTACCACCGGAGTTTCTCAAACAGACACTCAGCAGTTGGAAAAAAATATTAAAGTATAAAAATAAAAAGCTGCTGACTCCAGGGTTTGCTGAGGATCAAAAAAAAAAAAAAAAAAAAAAAAAGCGTCAAGGAGAAAGGTCTTTAGATGCAAAGACATTTTCTTCCCTGCAGGTTCTCTCCCTTGGGGAATCATTTCCCTCCAATCCTGGCTGCTGAAGCCATGATGTTCCTCAAAGACTCTCAAAGAGAAAGCTGAAACCTTTGCTGGCACAACTGCCACGTGGCTCCCTGGTGTCCAATCTCATGTCACCCTGCCAGGATGGCTTTCTCTCCCAGGCCCTTAGCAGTTTCTTGTGAGTTCCTACTGCTAACATAGTAATCCTTCCATCTGAAGGACTAGTGTTCATGCTGGATAAAAAATAGGGACTACAAAACCATGCATTAACTTGGCCAGACTTGTGGATCCAAAGTGGTTTTTACAGTTCTCATGGCCTGAGTGGAAAGAAGCAAACACAACAGAGACCATAGGACTATCCTTACTCTCTGTGTACAGGGATAGCCAGACAGTCCCTGAATAGCTGTAGAATCAAATGGATTTCATTTCAAACTCTATTTCTTCCATGGATTAGACCAGTGACTTTATGGAATATACTTAAATTTTCTTCAAAGTTTAAAGTCTTTGTCTCTGTCTCTGTCTCTGTCTCTGTCTCTGTCTCTGTCTCTCTCTCTCTCTCTCTCTCTGTGTGTGTGTGTGTGTGTGTTTGTGCATATTCCTGTGAGTGAGGTGAACATCACTGTGCATTTGTGTGCAGGCCAGAGAACAACCTCAACCGTCATTCTCTAGGCGCCACCCATCTTTTTCAGGGGAAGAGGTCTCTGGTCTCTTGCTGACCTGGAACTTGCCTAGCAGACTAGGCTAGCCAACCTGTTTCCCCAGCGCTGGGATTACAAGCATCTACCCCACACCTGGCTTTTACAATATAAATTCTGAGGATTGTGTTCAGGTTCTCGTGCTTGCAAGGCACTATGGGACAACGACTGAGCTCTTGTCCCAGCTCTACCTCCACTTTCTGAAACTCAGTTCTCCTGATTGTGAATAAGGCTAAGGGCACTCACCTCACAGATAATGGAGCTAAGAAAGAGCACAATCACAACCACATGCCTGCTCTTCAAATGCAAAAACGGAAAATCAATTTGGAGAATGGCAGGAAATGACCCATTTTTTTGTTTGTTTTTTGTTTTGTTTTGTTTTTTGTTTGTTTTTGTTTTTGTTTTTTTAACAACTACCTGGATCACAAATCTCTTGCTTTTTGGTTTACACTAAATATAAGATTTGGTTAACATTAAATATAAGATATACAAAATATAATATATGATAGATTCAGGGATTAGAACCCGCAACTTTCTCAAGCCACTGTGCACCTCATGAACATGGGAATCCTGGATGTGAGGGTTTGAATGAGAATGGTCCCATAGGCTCATGTTTGTTCTCAGCTGGTGAACTGTTTAGGAAAGACTAGGAGGTAAGGAGGTGTGCCATTGCGGGCAGGCTTTGAGGTTTCAGAAACTATCAGGCCCGGCATCCTGCTTCAGTGTGTGTGTGTGTGTGTGTGTGTGTGTGTGTGTGTCTGTCTGTCTGTCTGTCTGTCTGTCTGTCTGTCTGTCTCAGGCTTGTGCATCAGATGCAAGTTCTTAGCTACTGCTCTGCTCCAGTGGCCTGCATGCTGCCATGTTCCCTGCCATGATGATTATGGGCTCACCCTCTGAAACAGGCTCCTAATTAAACACCTGTTCTCTCTCTCTCTCTCTCTCTCTCTCTCTCTCTCTCTCTCTCTCTCTCTCTCTCTCTCTCTCTCTCTCCCTCCCTCCTTCTTCCTTCCTTCCTTTTTTTTGTCATAGTGTCTCTTTATCTAAGACATTGGACTATGAGGATGCTAGCAAAGCTGATAACAGAAATTTACTGCTCATGCAAATCACAGCCCCATGCCCGAGTCCTTATGTGCAAGAACCTCTCCGCACAATCTTAACACACTAGAACCCCGTGCTGACTTACCTATGGTCTCTAGAACACATTTAGAAACAGATCATCTTTAATAGTACAAAACCCCCAAGGGGCTGAGTAGGATGGCACACACTTTTAAGCTCAGTACTTGGGAGGCTGAGGCAGGTGAATCTCTGTGAGTTCAGGGACAGCCTGGTCTGCATAGCAAGTTCCAGGATAGCCTGGTCTATATAGCAAGTTCCAGGACAGCCAGGGCTACCTAGAGGAGCCTTTCTCAAAACCAAATCAAACAAAACAAAGCCTCCATGTGGTCTATCTTTTTTCTTCTTAGCGTTTTATAGATGACTACATAAATCACCCAATTCAACTGTCCTGAAGAGACACCAACATTATATTTGCTATCCCTTGAAATAAATAACTGGGTTGCTGTGTCAAAGAGTTCTAAGAAAATAGTGTTTATGAGGTCAAGCTTACACTCAGACCATCCACTTGACTCTGTATGCACTTTACAGTTGCTAGGTACAGAATGGTCCAAATGTCTGAGATGGTGGTAAATGTGATTCAGATCATGTATAGCTTTATGAGATTTTGTTGAAGTAGCTCATGAGTTATGAATACAAAGGCATTAGAAAGTCTGCCCCTTGATGATGAGCCTGGCCTTTTCTCCTTAGTTTTGACAATTTCTGTATTATGCTGTCTGAAACTCTGGCAGCATGAACATATTCTTGTGATCAGGACCAGGGTTCCTAAGTGTTGATGGAAATCTCTCTCTCCGTCTGTGGAAATTTTCTGGGCTTGAATTATTTGGCCAATCTTAGTTTGTCTACTTTTATCTTTTTATGTTTAATATTTGTATAATTTGTATTTTCATCACTACACTGTAAACCTACTATATTTTTGTATTTCAGTGCATGTTTGTGAATAATGCATAGTTTGCTGAGTCTCTTTTATGTTCACCACTCCTGCCTATTTCTGACTGTTCACTTAATATGCTCACTAGCATAGTTGGATTTAGATTTACTTTTTTATTATCTGTCATATTTTCATAGTTTGTTGTTATTATTTCTCAATTCTACATTTATTGCTCATTTTAAATTAATTTTAATATTCTGCTTTAACTCCTCTGCTGGCTCATTTCCTCTTTGGACTATTTTTTGTTGGTTGCTATCAGGATGATAGTGGACATCATGAGCTCATCAGCCTGTTTTAAAAGGTGACCCCATACTGCTCTGTATAAAATGCAAGAACCCTGCAGCAACCTGCACACTTCTATGTCTCCTCACATGCCTCCTAACATGACATTACAGTTTTTGCTTCAAACTCCCATTTGAGTGATAAGAGTAGAAAATACACATACCATTCCTTCCTAAACTTTTGCTCTTTCTGTTTCCTTCTCATTCTTTTCTGATGAACTATCTATAGATCTGCTTGATGTCATTTCTATTCTAGTTTATCATGGATTACTGGCAGTTACTAGTTACTATTCTAGTTTATCATGGATTACTGGCAGTTACTAGTTACTATTCTAGTTTATCATGGATTACTGGCAGTTGCTAATTACTGTTCTATTGCTGTGATTAAATACCATGACCAAAGGAGCCTATAAGAGGAACTATTTAATTGGGGGCTTGCTTACAGTTTCAGAGGGTTAGTCCATGACCATTATAACAGGAGTGTGAGGGCAGGCAGGCATATCTCTGAAGCAGCAGTTGAGAGTTTACATGTTGATCTACAGGCAGGAGGCAAAGAGAGGGTGAGGCTGGACTTGGTGGGGCCTTTTGAAACCTTAAAACCTACTCCCAATGATAGAACTCCTCCAAGAAGGCCACACCTCCTAATCCTTCCTAAATAGTCCACCAACTGGCAACCAAATATTCAAATAGATGATCATTTTTCTTCAAACCACCACAACATCTTATCATGTCTTTACTAATACATATAATCACTGGACACAGAAATCTAGGCTAAACAGTTTGCCAGTGCTTAGTCTCCACTGTCATCTTCTGCTTTTTTATGAAGAAGCACCATTGCTTGTTGTTCCTTCTCCAATGATATTTAATTTTCTTTGCTGTACTTCAGGACTCTTCTGTTTTCCTATGGTTGTCAACAAGTCCAGGATGATAAGCACCCTCTATCTATGCTTTGTGTCCATCCTCTTTGGTGGTCCAATTTTGTTTTGCTGTTTTGTTTTCTGTTTTCTCTTCCTGGAATGGTAGTCACACTCAGATCAGATGGTCCGATGTGCCACGTGCTCCCCATTTTCAGGTTGTCTCTGTCTGTTCTTCAGAACAGATTGTCTCACCATGTGGATAGCCACTTGCCGCTCATTATACCATGCCAATCTGATAGCCACCAAGACCTATGATGTCTCTGGTTCTTTCCATTAGTGTGTTCTGTTTGAGTGATTGGGATTGAATCCAAGACCTTGGAAATACTACACACATGTGACCCCTGTCAAACTACATTCCCAGCCTCCAGGGTCTTCTTCATTTTCATTCCTTAGCTGAGATCCTTCATCTTTTGTCCATGATGACTACATTTCCTTTAACCTATTTTAAAAAAGATTTTCAAAAGTTATGTTTAATAATGTTTATATGCCTGTGGATACATGTGTGGGTGTGCAGATGCCCACGGAGGTCAGAGGAGTTAGAGCTGTTGGAACTGGAGTTATAGGTGCAAAGTCAGGAGGAATTCTGAGTTTGAGGCCACCCTGGTCTACAGTGTGAGTTCTAGGACAGCCAGGGCTACACAGAGAAACCCTGTCTCAAAAACCTAAAATAAATAAATAAATAAATAAAATTTTTAAAAAAGATCACATTTTGCACTGCTTGGCATGAAATGTCTGGGAATGATTTCTTCAGTTATTTTCTGATCTTTTGGGGACAAGGTCTAATTCTGTAGCTCAGACTGGCTTCCAGAAGGCTTGCCTATCACAAGTGCTGGGCTCACAGATGTGCACCTAGCCCTGCTGATTTTTTCCCCCTAGTTTTAAGATTGCTTTCAACCACTGGTTAATTCCAGGAACTCTGTAATGGCCAGAGGAACAAGTTCAACCTTGTTCTTTTTTAAATGTTATTTTTTTCCCTACATGCCACAACATGCATGTAGAGGTCGGGAGACAATTTAAAGGTGTTGCTTCTCTCCTTCCACAAAGTGGATACCAGGGATCAAACTCAGGCAGTCAGAGTTGGCTAAGCAGCTTTATTCACTGAGCCATCTTGTTAGACCCTTGCTACACTCTCTATGTTTTCAAAGCACCTCTTTAAATTGTAATTGTGTGGGTTTTCACTTGAGGTCGGTCTGCCCCTCTAGAATACATGGTCAATCCATAACAGAGGTCCAGGCTTTATTAGTGCCAGTTACCTAGCAGCTAGTTAATATGTATTTGCTGAATAAATGATGGATCATTCTGTCTTAGATTTTTTTATTAATTTTATTATTGGTAAGAAGCTTAAAACCTTGCCTTAATGGAGATGCTTTTCCTTTTCAATAAAGGGATATCCTGCACAGCTCCTTGAGCATCACAAATCTTTGCACCAAAGCCAGTGAGTATTATAACAGTCCAGAGACACAGGATAGCCGAGTGGCTCCTCAGAGCTTGTAGCAGAGGCAGAGGCATGGCTAGTGCAGTCTCTTGGTGGGTTCCTCCATTCTGGTGGCTATTTTCTAACCTTCATTCATAGAGCAAAAAAATGTGCGTAAAGTAGAATCCTCTTTTTGAAACAGATGTTTCTTTTTCCAAGTTGGCTTTCCAGACCCTTAGGCAATATTGATAAGCAGATAGCAAATTATGTGGGCTGATAATTATTCGATCCTATTCAATCCTCCTATCAAATCTTTATAAATCCTGTAGTTAATCAAAGATAGTATAGAAATATTGGGACAGATTTTATACCAATAAATTTAGCAGCGTAGGTAACATTCAAATTTATTAAAAAAAAAAAAAAAAAAAAGGACAGCAAAAACAAGAATAAGTTGTTGCCTTCCAAAGGTTGAAGGTAAGTCCCTATTGCTGAAGACAACGTGATTTGGGCAGATGTCCTGGAGTGCCTGAGGTGGTTTAGATTTAAAAGGCTCCTTCCCAAAGGCTAGCTTTTATAGTATCAGGAAACGCAGTGTAAGCTTCTAAGGATAGGAAGTAACCAACAGTCTGAGCCAGCTGTGATCTACAACCGTGGCCAGCATGGTACAATAACCCCAAGGATGTAGCAGTGGCAGTCATATCTTGGCACTAACCGACAGCTGTCTACTTGGACTTGAGGCCCAACCTTTGGAAGGAAATCATGTTCACTATTGGAAACCTTGCCAATTACATGGGGCCACTGAGGTTATGCACCTAAAGGGAACCTACTATGACCACTTGAGCAAAGCATCATAATTCCTAACTGCAGTCTAAGTCTTATCCTTATTAACCACAAATAAGTGTAGCTTTCACCACTCATCAAAGCACCTTCTCTTTGCAATGGATGGAGATGATTTCAGAAAACCACACCCAGTCAAATTGCAGGGAACAAAATAGTCCTGAGGTGCCCAGCCTCAGCTGATATATCTACAATACATCTCCTGCACGTTAAGCTGCAGGACCATCTTGGAAGAGAGGGCAAGAAGGTTTTATGAGCCAGAGAGCTGAGAAATCTTCTGTGAGATCTTGTCTCCTAGGAATGACAGGGGAGCATCACCCATGATACCTCAACAAAGTGGCTGCCTCAGCAAGACTTGAAGAAATACAGTACAATAGACATGCTAACATGGTAGAGATAAATCTCAGTTGAGAACTTATTGGTATGCAAATCTGACTGGTTAATTATAAGTTTCTAGAGTTTTGTTTTACTGGGTTACTGGAATGTGGGACCGCCGGACCACAGGGGGTTATGGCTGAGAAGGTACGGGTGGCACTGAGACAAGAGAACTGCAGCTGGGAAGACCATGATCGGTCGCTGCTGGGAGTAGCTTAGAGACACAGGCAGTGAGACTGCTGCCAGGGGCAGAAAGTAGCTAGGTGTAGCTTGGGAACTTGCTGTTCTTTTTAATATTTCCCGCAATAGTAGACTAAGAATGACAGGTAACTAAGTACTGCTGAGACTGGGAGAAATAGTCTCTCCCAGGGAGGAACACACCAATTTGTTATCTAACTCCAAATGGTCAGGTCTGATATCATATACATATGACCAACATTAAACTGAGCACAATATGTATGGCACTCATACATTCACTCACTCACTCACACACACACACATTACACACACTGGAACATGCATTTCCAGAAGCTTACAGGCCAGCTAGCTGGGCATACATAAAAGCAAACAACAATCAGACTCTGAGTTAAATAAAATGGAGGGTGAGAGCTGGCACTCCAAGCTCTCTGACCTCCATGTGCTACTACGGCACATGGTACCTGCATCCATATACACAAACATCCATACACACAAATTTACACATATATACTACACACAGAAAGTTAACAATTCACTAAAATTGGCATACATAACATTGAAAATATAAAAATGTATTAAAGAAATTTCATTCTTTAAACATTATTATTAAATATAATTACCTCATTTCCCCCCACTCTCTTCACTTCTTTCAATTCTTCTCGTGCCTCCTGCCTGTCCCTCTCCCTGCCCCCAATCTCTAGACTCCTTTGTCTTGTTCTTGTTACATTTATATATAAATTCATAAATGTACAAATACAAAATGCTGAGTTTGACACTGTTGCTTGTATGTCTGTGATTTCAGGGATGGTTGTAGATATTTATACTGGATAACTAGACATTATATTTTTTGCTAAACAAAATTTCCTACAAGGAAATTCTAAGATGGTTTCACAGGTACATCCAATTGACCATCTAAAGAGAAGAATAATTTCAAAGTGACACAAATTCTCAGAAAACAAAGTAGAGAGAACTTCTTGACTTGCTCTGTGAGGCCTGTATAACCTTGTTCTCCACTCCTTAGAGGAAGGTCTATTCAGTACACCTCGCAGGAGGGGAAAAATGGAGGCCGGTACTCCTCATGAAAACAGAGAAGAACAGAGACAGGCCATTTTACTTTTTAAGTTTAGAGTCTCATGAATGCCACCACTGGCATAGCAGTGCTAGAGATCAAACCTAGGGCTTCCTGCATGCCAGGCATGCGCCCTGCCAACTTAGCTGTACCCTCAGCCCTTCTCATGAAAGCAGATACAAAAGACCTTTAACAAGACAATACCAAGCCAAGCACAGCAGCACACAGTTAGCAAGCAGGAGTTACATCCATAATGGAAGCTTATGAATCAACATGCATAGTTAAACTATTCTAGTGACTTTAAGAAGCAAACTAGTATGTGCCTGTATACGATACAGGGGGAAAAAACTGACAAAATTCAATTCATATTCATGGTATAAAGAAATGATAAGGATAAAAGAAAAATGTCTCAACCTTAACCCGTGCAAACACAAAAGAAAAACAGAAATGACTGGCATAGAGACATGAGAGAACTAAAATTCTAGTCCTCACATAGCACTTGGCCTGAACTCCTTATATAGATGAAGATGTCCTTGAACTTTCGATCTTCTCATCTCTACTTCCTGAGGTCTGGCTTAAGTGGTGTTGTGATTGGATCTGGGGGTTTCTGCATGCTAGGCAAGCACTCTACCAATTCATCAACATTCCCCAGCCCTGTGATTGTCAGTTTTTAAAATCCTAGAAAAAATATAAAACAACTACTGGTTGCTAGATGAATTTTGATAGCCAGGCACAAGATATCTAGAAAAGAAAATCTCAGATACATAGTGAGTTCCAGGATAGCTTGGGTTACATGAAACTTCATCTTAAAACAATAAATAAATAGATAGACAGACAGGTAAACATACAAGTCACATACAATTCTTTGAAATGAAAAAAAAACTATAAAATCATTTGAAATAAAATTAGCAAAATATTTGTACAATGTCTCCACCCACAATGATAA
>NW_022196912.1:96306255-96378454 GCF_008632895.1 Mastomys coucha
TGAATATCTTGAGCATTAGGGGCCATGCTTACTTTGAAAACATGTTGTAAACCATCAAGCACGATACAGAGGCAAAACATTCTTCTCATTTATTATCACAATCAAGGCTTCCAAACAGAAGGAAGGAGATGACCAGGGTGTAAACAGGAAACAAAGGAAGTCACTGTGATAAGTGCAAGAGGAGTCCAAAGACAGTGATACCCCAGGTAGCCATTTACCCGTTTATGCTTTGACAAAAGAGTAATACCCTCCAGCCCCAGCTGCAGGGCTTCAGTGAGGCTCTATCACTGACACTGGGAGGAGAGATGGGTTGGTAATTAAGAGAGCTTACTGTTCTCATAGAGGGCCCAAGATCAATTCCTGGAACCCACATCGCAGCTCACAGACAACTATAATTCCAGTTCCGGGGGATCAGATGCCCTCCTCTGACTGCATAGACATAGGCCCAGGCACACACACATACATATTATACAGATAAACATGTTTTTAAAAGGAAGAAAACATGAAACTCTTCAAGCATAAGATAAGGTGACAGTGGTGTGAATGGCACAGATGATTTGGGGTACATTTTTAAGTCTGCCCTGGATTTTGACAGGTAAATCTAGCTGAGGAGGGTCTGGGGATTCAAGGCAGAGGCAGAAGGACTCGTTAGTGCTAGAGAAGGTGAAGGGCACATTTACAGAATGGGATATACCTGTATCACAGGCAGGGATCTAGAGACCACCTTCAGACCAGCCTGAGTCCTGCTATGGATTAGTGTTTTCACTATTGAGTAAGATAGAATACTGTTTCCTCTAATTCAGAGCTCAAGTCTTATTTTGGAAAGCTTTTCCTCTAGTCATTTAAATTGACATTGGCTTAGAGAGGAACCCAGTTAGTTATGAAAGCATGGTTTACTTGAAATGTAGTTAGAGACCCTTTGGTAGTACTAGGAAATTTTACCACTACAATCCTCCTCCACTCCCCCTGCCCCCCCCCAAAAGAAACTATGTTTGAGGGATAGTATGGGGCCAGAACCTTGAGAATTGGATCAATTATTAGAGTAAGACTGGAGATGAAAGAGTAAAAATGACCTTGCTGTGGCTAGAGGCAGAAGTAGGAGGGAGAAGCTGGAACTGGAAGATGAGGCATGGAGAGCCCTGTGTGGCCCCAGGCATCCTGAAGAGGATGGCAGAGGGGATGAAGAAGCATTTGCAGAAAGGACATCCAGAAAAGCCCTTGAGGACAGATAGTAAGTTCAGTCTTAGGTACACCAAGAGTAAGGTACATGTTTGTTGACCTGGTGGGCAGGTAGTAAAGAATCCAGGGATCGTCAGGGCATAGTGCACCAAGGCCAGGAAGCTGTGAGACACTAACTGAAATGACTGGAGTGACAAAGTGACTCTTGGATGACTAGTGAAATGAAAAAGAATGAGAGAAAATGAGAGATGGGGAAATGGGTAAAGGAGCAGAGAGTTGGGAAAGAACCAAAGACAAGCGTGGAGAGAGCAATCAACTACTAGATGCTGCGAAGAACGCTCGAGGTCAGAGAAGTGGCTCGGTGGTAATAAGCACCTTCCGTTCTCCAGAAGATGTGAGTTCCGGGCCCAGCTCCTACCTCAGATGACTTGCAGCCATCTGTCACTCCAGCTCCCAGGGAATACCATGCCACTGGCCTCTGCCACATGCAGATAAACACACCTACACATCAGTAAAAATAGAATCTTAAAAAAGAACACGTGAGCCATGTTAACCCACATACAGATGATGCATGTGTCCACGAGAAAATTGCAAAACTTGAAAGTTATGCTAAAGTAGGAGACTAAGTATGAAGCTTATAATTAACAAAGTCTCTGAAAATTAATAAAATGTCTTCAATGTCTTTAATTTTAATAGAGAGACATTGACAGGTTTGGTTTTTTTGCAAAGTCCCAGGTAGCTTTCCAGAGAATGTAACAGTCAGGGTGGGGGTGGGCAGACCCAGAAGTCTGTGTATAAGAAATTGCCAAAGTAGAAAGAACAATGGTGAAAGCTTTGTGAAGAAATCTCAGTAGAAAAGGAGAACAACAAGTTGTTGTTTGGGAAATGTATTTGTTTTCTGATTTGGTTTTCAGAGCAAATGAACCTGTTTGTAGGATACTAGAAAGAACAAGGGCATGGGAGGAGAGATCGAGGCTAGCCACTGGTCAAGAGGAGCTGGTAGAATGGCTCTCTGATATTTCTAAAGAGGACACAAGGTAAGGGAAGCGGGAGCCAAATCCCTTGCATGGATATGGCACAAGAGTGGCTTCATAATCTATTGAGGGCAGAGTGGATGGGATGGGAAATGGAAGGATTAGAACCGTGACCGAGTGGATGGGACGTACATCCATGGGAAAGGCACGACACTGCCTTGACAGTCTGGGTGCAAGAAGACACGGGCCTGGTGCTGGTGACAGCAGCCAGCTTCATAACTTCCCATCACCTGAAGGTCACACTCAGTGTTCCCTAGCTTACAGATGTGCCAGTCCAGTTTTTGTTCTCACACCATTGCCTACCCTGTCTGTCTGCCTGTCCCTGTCTATTTTCCTCTTCAGCAGGGACACTAGTCATACTGGAATTAGGGCCCTTCAAACTCTGATCTGGCCTGATTTTAACTTGTTACAGTGATAAGATCCTGTTTCTAAACATGATTTCATTCTGAAACAGTGAATAGGTATGTACTATGGGGGATCCATGAGATTCAAGTCTGGGGGATGGTCATGGAACATGGCCTGTAGCTATTATACTCTAGACTGTTCTGACTGGCCCATCAGAAGTATACTGCAGTTATCAACTGCCATGAAGCCAAGAACTCTTCCCAGTTTTTTTTTTCTTTTTAATCTTTATTTATTCACAAAGTCATTTGTATTCCAGGAGAGACTGTTACTTAGCCATTCCTAGCTCAAAGTTGATCCTTTACCACAGAGAAAATGACCCTGCAAAAGGGAAGGCAAGATTAAACATGAGGCAAATCACTAAATTGTGCACATTACACCCACAGGCTAAATCAGCATGCACCAATAGAGCCGGGATTGCTGGAAACTGGTTCTGAGATCCACATCTGTGCTAAAGCAAGCACAGGCTTTAAAGCATTTTGTGATCACTTACTTTCCTGTTCAGCTCAGCAGCCGAGACTGACCATGGCATCGTGTGCCCTCTCCCACAGTGTTTCCAGGGGCGAATAGAATTGTCCTCTTTGAGGACTTGAGAACGAGCTTAGTGAGTTCACAAACTTCCTGCACTGGGAATCCCTCAAACCGGGTTCTTCCTAGATGGTATTCATAACCCCATAGTGGGCGCTTTTTACCTTTTCCTATAAATCCTGTAGGTTTTTGTATACTTAAGGACAGGTGAGGTTGTAACAGAACAGGTAGAAGAAGTCACGGGTCAGGGGAAAGAATTTGAACAGGTGTCTAACATTTGAGGATCACACACCATCTCACAGTTCCAGGCTTTAGCACCCTGACCTCTGAGAATCATCTAAGATTTTAGAGTTGGCAGGGAAGTTAGGCTCACTTACAGATGAGACAACTGACAGGCGAAGTGAGTTTCTCAAGGACAAACGAAGGGAGGGCTCTGGCTGAGCTGAGAGAATTCTCAGGTCTCTTGATTCTTAGCCCAGTCCTCTTTTCACTCCTGGAAAAGCATCCAAACAAAAAACGTTCATGCAGGAAGTGAGCTCAGCTCTTAAATACACCTGTTATGACTTAATTGGCATTCTCCAACTTCCTCCCTGGAAATTCAGGTTCAGGAATGCATAGGCTAAAATTTTTAGAGATTTGTTGGATCTTTAAAAAGTACACTCTAAATATCTCTCCTCCTTTCCCCTCCCCCTGCTATCCTCTGGCAATTCCATTAAAAATAGCTTTGACTTGAAATTGGCCTGGAGATCATCATCGGATCTGCAATTATATAACTCCTCAACCGAATGTATTATCATACCAAACAAAACCCAAATGGATTTATGGCAGAGCTATACTGGCTGAGAGGAAAATCCAATTCATGTAGGTAATTGCAGAGTTCCAAGGAGTGAAGTGTGCACATATGTGTATGTGTACATGTGTGTGTGGGAGGGCGGGTGAGTGCGCTCGCAGGTGAGCATTCATGAGTGTGTATGAGTGTTCATGTGTATGTATGCCTACACGATGTGTTTGGGGGTGTGCACGCGCACCTTCATACATGTACATGTGCTCGCTCATAGATGTGATAGGAGTGCCTCAAAGACTGTGCGAGGTGACCCATCCTTGTCTGATCCTCTCTGTGCAACATGACTGGCAGGACTGGTGTGGACTTTGCAGACCCACAGACCTATGTGGAAACGATGGATGGCTATCTGATTCCCTCATTAGGAACTATAGGCAGAAATTCCCCACACAGAGATGAGCCGCAGGGTACAGAATCACAGATCCTGGGAACGCCGCGCTCTGTGGACACTGATGATCGTCTTGCCTGTTCACCTCTACTATTCCTTTCTTTTCCCTTCAGTGTAGTACTTTGGGCCCCAGAAGATAAGTGGCCTGCAGGAAACACCCAGGAAGACAGTGATGGTCAGGGACAGACAGCAGCACACTTAGCACCATGCCAGTGGGCTTCTCTCATGCCTGCTTCAGGCTGTTCGTCTCTTCCTACAGCGCCTTCCTAAAGGCACTGAGAAAAGGCTTCTTCCTCCAGAAATGTGTGAAGAAGAAACATTTCGAGAGTATGACGGCACGCCTTTCATCTCAGTACTCTGGAAGCAGAGGCAGGCATCTGTTTGTGAGTTCAAGGTCAGACTGGTCTACTTAGCTTAATAGTGAGATCCTCTCTCAAAATAAAACACACATGCATAATGTGCACATGCATACATGTAGACACACACACATTAATTTTTGCAAAATTAACCCAAATCCAAAGTATTTTTGTTGATTCAGATAGCATGCTGGATAAAAGCAGGAAGTCTTGGTTTGGATCTCGGTGCCTAGGGTTTCCCTTTTTCAAAATGGCTGCAACATTAGCTCTTCCTTTATATGGGTACTGTAAGGAGTGAACGGGTTAGTCCATAGGAAGTGAGTAGCACAAGTCTAGGCATGCAGGAAGCACTGCCGGGCACAGCTGCTGTCACTAGTAAGCAAGCCTACATGTGAGACTGGCCAAGTGTCAGTGGGGAACTGAAGCAGAACAAGGAGAGGCTTGTCACGGGGACCATGGCAGTGATGGGCAGCACAAACGAAGACAGGTGCTGAACACATGGCTGGGGAACAGATGGGCTCCATGTGTTCCTCCTGATTAGTTTTCTTAGAGCAGTGGTTCTCAACCTGTGGGTTGTGACCCCTTTGGGGATCTAATGACCATTTCACGGAGTTTGGATACCAGACATCCTACATATTGGATCTTTATGATTCATAACAGTAGCAAAATTACAAAGTAGCAACAAAACAATTTTATGGTTGGAGGAGGTCACCACAACACGAGGAACTGTACGTATTAAAACGGTCCCAGCATTAGGAAGGTTGAGAACTGCCGAGTTAGAGATTCTGAGCCCTGGGTCAGGCCATTGACTTTTTTTTTTTTTTTTTTTTTTTTTTTTTTTTTTTTTTTTTTTTTTTTTTTTTTTTTTTTTTTTTTTTGGCTTCAGATCTATAAGGTTAAATCTGAGCGAGAGCCCAATCCTCACTCTCCGTAGAGTTCTTTTTTCTTAAAGATGACTTTATTTTTAGTAAAGTATGTGGTGTGTGTGTGTGTGTGTGTGTGTGTGTGTGTGTGTGTGTGCGCGCGCGCACATGAGTGCAGGTGCCCGTGGAGGCTGGAGGCCTCAGAGTCCCCTGGAACTGGAGTTACAGGCTACCCAACATGGGTTCTACGACCTGAACTCACAGCCTCCAAGAGCAGTGTGCCCTGTTTAATTGCTGAGCCATCACCCCAGCCTCACGCTGTAGAGACCCATGAAAATCCTCCCTATGGTTACAAGGGAAAGCAGAATTTCTATGCTGCCTGAAAAGCATTTTTCCAGGCCTCCCTGTACTCCATCCCTTTGATAAGACCAGTATCAGACACCTTTTGAGCTCAGCTGCACAGTTCCCAGGAGAATGTCTAGACTGATGCTTATTTTGCAACAGAGAATAATGACAGGAAAGAGAGGCAGCCCCCACATAGAGAGTTCTGCTTTAAAGCCAGAAATGAGAATCATGGACTTTGAACCTTTGGTGGCCATGGCTGCTGAGGTGTTATAAGTAATGGTCCTTGGATCTTCTGGACCCTTTCTCAACATCCACCAAATGATTTGCTGAAAGACCAGGAATGGAACCAGATGCTGGACACATTTGGTACACAGTAAACAAATGGTGAGTGATGACAAAGGTGTGTGTGAGTGTATGTGTGCATGTGTTTATATGCGTGTATGTCTATGTGTGTGTGTGACTGTGTATGTGTTTACCTGGGATTATGTGTGTGTGTCTGTGTGTGTATCGTATGTATGTGTATGTGTGTGTGAATGTGTGCATGTGTTTATGTATGTGTGTTTGTGTGTATGTCTCAGTGTGTGACTGTACATGTGTGTTTATTTATGACTATGTGTGTGAGTGTTTGTATCTGTGTGTGTATGTGTGAGAGTATGTGTGTGTGAATGTGTGCATATGTATTGAGGTACGTGTGTTTGTGACTGTATGTATATGTTTATCTGTGATCATGTGTGTATGAGTGTTTGTGTCTATGTATATATGTGTATTTGTGTTTATGTGTGTGTATGTGTGTATGTGCATGTGTATATGTATGTGTGAGTAAATGTGTGTTTGTGTGTGTATGTGTCTCTGAAGCAGAGAGACAGCAGTCCTGCCAGGAAGAGTGGCTATGGTCATGGTCACTTTGCCTGAGAAGGAGGAGTTTACGTGAGAGCTTCAAAAAATGACACACCACTATTTGGTGTGTGTGCGTGTGCGTGTGCGCGCGCGTGTGTGTGTGTGTGTGTGTGTGTGTGTGTGTGTGTGTGTGTGTGCGTGCGCATGTGTGTATGCATGTGCGTGTGTGTGCGCGTGCGTATGTGTGCACATGCGTGTGTGTGCATGTATGTGCATGAGTGTGCACATGTATGTGTGTGTGTGTGTGTGTGTGTACAGCATCTTGGAAAGGATCTGTAGAGCTCAGAAGGAAGAACAGGTTGAGAGTTTGACTCTCAGAAGAGTGCTACTTCTCAGACACCATGGGAAGTGACTAAGGTCGTGCACTGGGCCATCTTGCTGTGATGATCAGCGACTCTTTTCAAGTGGACAGACAGGCAGCCCCCCACTTTTCACTGCTCCTTGGGTACACCTGTAAGTATGTATGTGAGTTACAGGGACTAGAAGGTAAAAGGGTGGTGGTGTGCCATTATTTGAGATCCCCAAGTAAACAATTTCCACAACCATTCCTCCTCTGGCTAAGGGAGATTGTAGGCACTCTTCCTGGCAGGGCTGCTGTCTCTGTGCTTCAGGGAGAAACCTGGCTCTTTCACTTGAGAGCCATATGAGTGACTGGGTGAGCATCTACCTTTAGAAACAAATTCAGAGCAAGGAAAAAGCCCTGAACTGGATTTTCTTCACAAATGTTTTAGCAATGGCATCATTGTCTCATAAGTATGCCAATGTAATTAATTTTATTTGAACAAAATCAGACATTTCAATATAATATTTAAGCCAACCTGTCTTGATCACCTCTTTTTCCCCAGAGTAGTTTGCTATTATTTATTTATTTATTTATTTATTTATTATTTTAATTTGGGGAATTGAAAATGTTTGTTTAATTTTTGAGAATTTCCTATTTGTGCTATTCTTACATCATTCCCAACCCCTGCCTTGGTGTGGCTGGCTAGCTTTATATCAATTTGACATAAGCTAGAGTCATGGGAGAGGAAGGAGCCTCAACTGAGAAAATATCTCCAAAAGATTTGTGAGCTGTAGGCAAGCCTGTAGGGCTTTTTCCTAATTAGTGATCAATGAGGATGGACCCAGGCTGTTGTGGGTGGTGCCATGCCTTGGCTGGGGGTCCTGGGTTCTATAAGAAAACAGAATGGGCAAGCCATGAGGAGCAAGCTAGTAAGCAGCACGCCTCCATGGTCTCTGTCTCAGTCCTGCCTCCAGGTTCCTGTCCTGTTTGAGTTCCTGTCCTGACTTCCACCCAATGATAAGCAGTGATGTGGAAGCCAAGTAAACCCTTTCCCCCTGAGTTACTTTAGTCATGGTGTTTGATTACAGCATTAGTGACCCTGACTAAGACACTTGGTGACCTCTTAGTAGCAAATTATGTTTACTACATAGTTTCAAATAATTAACTGATTTGATTTAAAAAAAAAAAAATCCTTATCCTTCAGAGAGTCCTTGCCTATTCTGAGGTTGCTTATCTGTCCCCCTTCAGTGAATGTGGAGGAGAGCATTCCAGACAGCCTCCAGGTTTGAACCAGTCCTTACTGCAGCTACCCAGTGTGCCAAAGGCTGTTTGAGGCCCTATCTTTTGGGACACTGTACAGATAGCTCACTGAAGATCTTATCTCCCCTGATGGCATGAGACAGAGAGCTCACATCTAGCAACCAGCCTGGCTCCTTGCTCCAACCTGGGGCATTTCTGAGGAACCCTCTGAACTGTGGAGCTGAAGATGTGCTGGGACCTTTGTGTGGCTGACATCTCATTCCATCTTGACCTACACTGGGTTGTGCTTCCTCTTGAGATATTCAGCCTCTAGGCTCCACTAATGGATTAGCCTTTCTCTGTGCAAATATCCTATTTAGAATCTGGTTTCTAGGAAACCTGACCCCCACAATTAACTGAGCACAAATGAGATCTCCTGTAGGTATGAATTAATCTTGTTTTTAAATAAAATAAACTTTCTGTGTTTTCTAGCCCTCTGACATCTTGCCCCTTGATGTTCCTGGAGAGGCTTCCCCTCCCAGGGTTAGCCAACTTCTGAAGATAATGACAGACTCATCTGCAAGGACACCTTTCATATGCAAGCCACTTTCCATATGGCCACTACCACCTTTGATAAGCTCTTACACTTGGGCACCCTTTACTTGTGCCAATTCTGTAGGGTTCCTAATTCCCATGGTCCCAAGAAGTTATTTAAGGTAGACATTCCTAAACCTCATGCGGCCCGGTCCATCCTTCTCCTGGAGAAGCCACAGCACAGGTTCTCTCCATGCTTCTCTCTTCACACCTTCTGGCCCACCCCAGACCTTTCCCCATGTAGCTTTAGCTCTGCAGCAGCTATACCTCCTCTTTGCAGGCAGCTGTGAGTATAAATATTTTCACTTCACAATGGCCACTTCTGCATCTGTATGTTACACCACCTCTGGTGAAAATACATTCCTGGTACATTTTTTCTTTTTTTTTTTTCTTTTTCTTTTCCCCCAAGACACAGTTTCTCTGTGTATCCCTGGCTGTCCTGGAACTTACTCCGTAGACCAGGCTGGCCTCTAACTCAGAAATCCGCCTGCCTCTGCCTCCCAAGTGCTGGGATTAAAGGCATGTGCCACCACTGCTTGGCTTTACATTTCCTTTCTTTCTTTCTTTCTTTCTTTCTTTCTTTCTTTCTTTCTTTCTTTCTTTCTTTCTTTTTGAGACAGGGTTTCTCTGTGTATCCCTGGCTGTCCTGGAACTCACTCTGTAGACCAGGCTGGCCTCTAACTCAGAAATCTGCCTGCCTCTGCCTCCCAAGTGCTGGCATTAAAAGCCTGTGCCACCACTGCCCAGCTCCGGCTTTACATTTTCAACTGTAGCGTTCAAACTCCACTTTCTTCAAATCTCCAGAACATCCGAGTCCTGGCAAGGATCCTGCCCTTTATTAAGGATCCTGCCCTTTAAGGATCCTGCCCTCCTTCCTTGCAGAGGAGCCTTAGGGAAGGCATCTACATTAGTCACTTCCCAGCAAGCTGCCTGGCGCTCGATAGACCAGGTTATAGTAGGCAGGATCCAAATTTTCCATTATTCCTGCCCTGTTTCCATCCACCCTCTGACTCTTTGTTTTGGAACAGGCACAAACAAGAGTGAAGACTTTCCTACCTAAATAAGCTCTTGGATCTTCTAAATTTATTCTTGAGTCTTTTTCTGCCTAAAACTTCATTTTCTTGGCTCTGGTCACATAGTAAAGCCTAAGCCTGAGTCTTTGCTCCTCTCCCTGGCTTCTTGTGGGGTCAACCTGCATCTAGAGGAAAAAAACATTCTTCAGAAGGGACGGTCATATTAATGACATAGTTATCCCCACACAAATTAGGGGTTGCTTTTGGACTCTCTAGTTCTGTCTCTTAACTTCTCAACAAACATAAAGCCTCCAAGAAACATTCTAAATTCTTTGCAGAAATCCCCTAGACTCAAGTTTAGAAATTTTAAGAAGAATCTGGTTTGAGGCTTAAGATGCTGTGGGAGGAGATGTCTGATGAAGGATATAACTAAAGAGGAAACAATGCAAGTGTGTGATTCACATGCATGCACAGAGAGAGAGACAGAGACAGAGACACAGAGACACAGACAGAGACACAGACAGAGAGAAGCTTTGCTGTCTATAAGACCATTAAAAGATTTTCCATGCATTAAACATTTGGCTGAACATTAGTTAAAAGCAATATACTCTACTGAAGTCTCTGGGGAACAATGACACAGGCAATTCACGTGTCTCAAACTCATCAAGAACATGTCAATGCCAAGGCTCCTCTGAGATCCTGCTCATTATGGTCTTACAGCTCTCCATGCACATGTGAGTGGTTTTGTTTGGAATGGTTGTTTCTTTGTGATATTTCTTGACTTCCAGAACCCATGGTTTGAGGATAGAAGTTATCTTTATCCACATTATATCATCAAGAGTACTAGACACATTGGATGGGAAGCCACTCCACTGACTGAGTGCCTGTCTAGCATGAATAGAGTCCTAGATTTGGTCCCCAAGATCATAAAAACCAACAGTGGCACACTCCTGTAATCCTGGAATTTGGGAGGCAAAGGCAAGGAGACTGTGCAATCAAGGTTATCCTTGACTACACAGTGAGTTCAAAGCCAGTTTACACAAAACATTCTTTCGCAGAGCTAATCTAAGAAACTCTGATTGCCTGAAGGGAAAACTCTGCCCCCAACCCCATTTCTTTACACATTGATTTATTGGATAAATGGGAATTTATCCCTGTTTTTCCCTATATGGGCACTGTGAGGTCCACATTTCCAGAGTACACAGGTAAACTTTTGGGAAGAGCCTTTTAAACCTATACATCTATCACTGGGAATTCTCCCTACATTACCCATACTCCTATGGATCATACGATGTCCCAGCTGGCCGTTTAACATCCTCATTTGGCAGAGGATCAAAGCAAGAAGGTCCAGAAGGGAAATGGAAGGCTGCACAAGCAACTAATGGCCAGTGCAGGTTTAAGGGCATAGTGTGGAAGTTGTGGGCTCTGGAGTTTTAGCCTAGATCTTGGGTTTGTCACCAACTACTTGTATAACCTTGCATTTATTAAATTATACACCTGCAGTTAACCTTGTCGTCGGTTCTTTAGGAAGGAGAATAACATCATAGGGCAATTATGGAAATTAAATAAAGTAATACCTAGAACAATGCCTGGTAAATCATATGCTACACACATGCCAGCCACATGTGTTACAAAACATTAGAAATGCAGGCTCCTCTTCCCTTGCAAAGAATTTGTTGGAACTTTGATGACCAGTGAATGACTGCAGTTCCCACACTCTTTGTTAGGACTGAGTGACTGATGGCCAAAGAGGTATGAGCATAAGTTGCATGTGATAATGGAAAGTCCTGTGGTTGGTCATAGACAAAAAAGACCTTCTTAACTACTGCTAGGATGATGCCAAAGCAAATCAACATATCCCCCAAGTGGAGCTCCAATGAAAACACCCTGTCTCCCTGACTTAACAGCCCAGAGGGCTAAGCAGGGCACTCAATCTATGAGTGAGAAACAAAACTTCCCTGTGAAAATCCTGAGATTTGAGGGCTTTTGTGGGAGCTGGAAGGGAAGCTGGGGTTAAAACTCAGTTTGCCCCAGGAGCAGAGAGCAGACCTTGGGCACAAGCTCTGCAGCCAGTCCCATAATACCCAGAGGAAGCTCCATTCCCAGGTGCTCTGACACACCCAGGATCAGAGGTGAGCAGGAACCAACATCTGTATCAACACTGGGAGTAACTGGGACCAGTGGGACCAGGCACACAGGAACTCTGCCAGGCCAGTGACTTCAGTTCCTTCTGGTCTGTCTGGGTTAGTGTTCTGAGCAGACCTTGGGCACAAGCTCTGCAGCCAGTCCCACAACACACAGAGAAAGCCACACTCCCAGGTGCTCTAACAAGCCCAGGATCCCAGGATCCCAGAATCACAGGATCACAGAGACAGCTTGACTCTGAAGAGTTCTGACACAACCAGGATCACAGGAAGGACAGGCTCCAGTCAGAATTAGCAAGGGCAGGTAGCACTAGAGTTAACCAGATGGCGGGGGACAAGTGTAAGAAAATAAACAACACAAACCAAGGCCACTTGCCATCATCAGAACCCAATTCTCCCACCATAGCAAGTCCTGTACACACCATCACACCGGAAAAGCAAGATTCAGATCTAAAATCACTTATCAGGATGATGATACAGGACCTTAAGAAAGACATAAATAGCACCTTCAAAGAAATACAGGAGAATATAGGTAAAGAGCTAGAAGCTCTTAAAGTGGAAACATAAAATTCCCTTAAAGAACTACAGGAAAACACAATCAAACAGGTGAAGGAAATGAGCAAAACCATCCAGAATCTGAAAATGTAAATAGAAACAATAAAGAAATCAGAAAGAGAGACAACCCTGGAGATACAAAACCTAGGAAAGAAATCAGGAGCCATAGATGCAAGCATCACCAACAGAATGCAAGAGATAGAAGAGAGAATCTCAGTGGTAGAAGACACCTTAGAAAACATTGACACAACAGTCAAAGAAAATGCAAAATGCAAAAAGCTTTTAACCCAAAACATCCAGGAAATCCAGGAAGCACTGAGAAGACCAAACCTAAGGATAATAGGTATAGAAGAGAGTGAAGACTCCCAATGTAATGGGCCAGTAAATATCTTCAACAAAATTATAGAAGAAAACTTCCCTAACCTAAAGAAAGAGATGCCCATGAACATACAAGAAGCCTACAGAACTCCAAATAGACTGGACCAGAAAAGAAATTCCTCCCATCACATAATAATCAAAACACCAAATGCACTAAACAAAGAAATAATTTTAAAAACAGTAAGGAAAAAAGGCAACTAACATATAAAGGCAGGCCTATCAGAATTACACCAGACTTCTCACCTTAGACTATGAAAGCTAGAAGATCCTGGGCAGATGTCATACAGACCCTAAGAGAACACAAATGCCAGCCCAGACTACTATACCCAGCAAAACTCTCAATTACCATAGATGGAGAAAACAAGATATTCCATGACAAAACAAAATTTACACAATATCTTTCCACAAATCCAGCCCTACAAAGGATAATAGATGGAAAACATTAACATAAGGAGCAAAACTACACCCTAGAAGAAGCAAGAAGGTAATCTTTCAACAAAACCACACAAACCTAATACCACCTTTTACAACAAAAACAACAGGAAGTGACAATTACTTTTTCTTAATACATTAATTTGAAAATTAATATTACCTACATATCCTAATCGATTGAAATCCAATAATATGAGGAATTGGAAATTTGTTGATTTTCATCCAATGATCTCTCTAATTTGGTAATTGGAGAAATAGGTCCAACATTGTACAATCTATATACACTGTCAGCTTGTTTGTTTGTGATAGTGTCTTGCTGTGTACAACATAAAGGTCTTGAAATCTTGCTTCTCCTAAAAACAACAACAACAACAACAACAACAAAAAACAACTCAGTTTGCTAGAGTGCTTGCCTGACATGCATGAGGCCTCGAGTCAACCTCTAACACTGCAAAAACTGGATATGGTGATATATACCTACAATCCCAGCATTTGGGAGGCAGAGGCTGTAGGCTCAGAAATGTAAAGAGGCAAGTGTGGGCTACACAAGACTTTGGATCAGAATAAATAAATAAACAAATAATCAATATGGGACATGTGTTGGGAAAACAAAGGGGGAAGATGAGTATGTACATGGCCTATGTGACTCTTGGCTTCGACTTTGGGGCCTAAAGAAGGGAAAGGTGATATAGGCTAGCTCTGTGTTCTTTAGGGCTTCCATGATGAGTGACAAGGCTATGCTCAATTATTTCAGCCCTGGCTGGATATTCTGTAAAACTCTAAGGATTTGGGAGTCTTACAGGTTCATTCACTCAACAAACATGTAGAGATCACTGCACAGGGTGCCTGTGTGCACAAAGAACTTGCAGAGATGCTCTCTGAAATCAAGATGCTCAGAGACCTAGAGTCAGGCAAAGGTATTCTTCACAGCCTTGTAGCCCTCCCTCACTTACCTTGACATAAATGGGGTGGGAGCATGGCTAAAACCCACTTCACAAGCCTGAGAACTTAAGAGAGTTGGTTGTTTCGGAGGAGCCTGGAGTCTGCAGTGTGAGAACAATTCAGCAAACTCCTTTTTTTCCCCCACACTTTTTGTACCTTCAAAATGCTGCACTTTTGACCCTAAAAGAAACCTATAATCTCCTATTCCCTCATTTTCCAAGTAAATCCAAGGCTCACAGAAGTGAAACAGCTTGTCTAAAGATCCTTACTTGGAAAGTAGTTCAAGTGTGGTAAGCTAGACCCACCATAACCTTAGAAAGAAAGGGGCATTTGAAAAAACATTACATTCACCCTGTTGAAGGGCCAGGGAGTGTTTCTGGGCTTCAGGGTCATCTATTACTGATGCTATGATGTGCTTACAGACAGGAGCCTAGCATGGCTGTCCTAGGAGAGGCCCAATCAGCAGCTGACTGAGACAGATGCAGATACTTACACCCAACCATTGGACTAAAATTGGGGAGCCCAATAGTTAAATTAGGAGAGAGATAGAAGAAGCAGAAGGGGAAGGCAACCCCATAGAAAGACCAGCAGTCTCAATTAACCTAGACTCTTGGGAGCTCCCAGACACTGAGCCACCAACCAGGCAGCATACAAGCTGGTCCAAGACCCCAGACACATATTTAGCAGAGGACTGCCTGGTCTGGCCTTAGTGAGAGAAGTCTTTCTTTGATAGACTTGAGGCCCCAGGGAGGGTGGGGACAGGAAAAGGAGGAGTAAGATAAGAAAATGTGGGAGGGAGACTGGGAGCGGGGCAACAGCTGGATTGTAAATAAATAAAAAAAAAAATCATAAAAATTTTAAAAAACCCAAACTTTTCTTTACAGTGGATGTTACTGAACTGGAGGGGATTCTCAATGCTTCCCCTTACAGGCGGTGTAAGCTTGCTCTAATCAGGTCTGACATCCTTAGATCTGACCTGTGATTGCTACAGAGCCTCTGGAGCAGTTTCTTTGTAAGCTTTTCAGCCCCAGTTTCTATTTATTGTGCCATTCCCAGTTTTGTTTTAAAAAATATGTAGCAGTAAAATTAGCCATGCAGCCAAACCAGGGTAGGGATGGAGGACTGTAGGGAAAGAGCCTGTAGCTACCTTTTGGATGCAAGGATTCATCCTTCCAGGGAAAACAAAAAGCCCCTCAGCCTGTTGCCATGGGAACAGCCCGAGCTGTGCTGAAAATGCTCTGCAGGAGGCCCCTTGGGAGCAGAGCTGGGGAGAGGGCTTCCTTCCCAATGAGGCAGGGGGCTGTGACAAAGCCATCTAGTTAGCAAGCCTGTCGCTTCTCAGAGAAGTCCCCCATCCTCTGGTCACCCAGACAGCAACAAAAGAAGCCATGACCCAAGGATTACTGTAGGGCTCTCTGTTTAGGATTCACTCACAGGGCAGGAAGGCTTCCTCATTTCCAAAGCTGCAGTTCTGTCCCTGACTCACCAGGAGAAGAGGTCATGGTACCCATTTCCTGAAGAAGCCAAAGATGTAACCAGAAAGAGATTGGTTAGATCAGAGATCTGGAGATTCTTCACTGCCTTCGGTCTCACAGCATGCATTCAAACAAAGACTAGTGATGATGATGGCCTTCTGGTCCATATTTATCTTTTGCTATTTCACAGGTAGCACATCTCCTCAGCCCATCCCCAGCTGTTTCTGACTCTGAGGACCATGTCCCTTGCCATCCTGTTTAAAGAGCTCCAGGTCACTGGGGAGGGGTCAGATGGCCCCAGCATTAAAAGCCTGTGCTCTGAGGTCAATAGACTTGACCTTTCCTGACTTTGTCAGTTCCTGGTTCTGTGAACAGCACATAAACCTGAGTCCTGCTTTCTCTGTCTGTCAGGATTGCTTGGCATATTGTACAACAGCATGGAAAACACTTAGCCAAGTGCCTTGGCTATGATGGGTCTATAATAAATACATAAATACAGCAGAAAATGTTTACAAAGTTTAGGTTCAATGACTTTCAGAGTTCCCCTACTAGTAGAGGAGTGTAATTTTATTCTTTTTTTTTTTTAATGTATCATGTTCACCCTTCATGGTTCACAATCTTCTAATTAAAACAAAACAAAACAAAACAAAAAAAACCCACCAAAATCCAACTCATTCATCATCTGCTTTAGCCATTCTTCCTTAAAAATAATTGTTTGTACAAGTAGCAGGAAAAAGAAATACAATGAAATACTAATGATGTGTTAGATAGCGGGAGACTGTGGGTTTTTTTTCTTTTACTATGGAAATAAAGTCTTTTAAAAGTGGCGATATCCAACAGCCTGTCTATGTGATCTTTCTCTCTTTTAACATCTATTTAAAAGGGTTTAACAATTTGCAAACTTTATCTTTTCCACAGAAAATATTTCCAAGTCATCCTCTCCAGACCTGGCTTCCTTCCCAGGCTCTGGTCCCCCAGAGCCCGCATTCATCTGTGAAGATAAGCCAGAGGAATCCTTGATCAACCAGACGCACAGCATGCTGTTACTCACCCAGCCCTGCCATCTTGTGTAATCTAATCACCCACACAGGGCTGTGATGGGAGTAACCATGCCACCAGCTCCTTTGAACACAAGTTCAAAAGCTCTCTGACTCTCTTTCCATTTTGGTCACTAGATAATTGGTGGAACCAAGAATTTGACTCCTCAAGTACACTGCTGCCTCTTCAGAACATGTTTCACCAAGGGTAGAATGTCTCTACACTCCAAATGTATCTAACTTAGTAACACTTTCTTCTCTTCTTTCATCAGTGGCATGCCCCTCTCCAGTGCCAAGTCAACAGTCATCGGGTCACCTTCCCTCCCTCCTACTTCCTTGCCTTCTCTTTCTTTCTCTTCTTCCTTCTCTGTCCCACTACTTTATTCACTCCATCTTGAAGTCCTGTCACTTCTCTGAGCCTCAGACTGTCACTTTCCCCCATTCCCATTGTAAGCCTTCTCATCTAGTCCTGACCACCTCCTCTCCTGATGGTTCAACTATGCTCCTGGTCTCACTAACCAGAAGAACACCAGATGAATTTTTTTCTTGGGGGCCAAGAAATCAAAAGCTAACATCTCCCTAGAGCCCAGGATTGAAAATGTTTATTAAGACCATTGGGGCCAAAGAAACAATGAGCAATCAGGCTACTGGCATTATTTGCCATTATCAAAAGGATGGGGCAGCAAGGAGATGAGGGAGCATTCTTTGCTTTTGCCTTGGGTCTTTTTTATGAGTTTTACACCCAACTTTTCCCTTCTTCTGAAGCCTAAATCTTGACAGCCTCTTAGCTCTGAGTTGTGCACACAGTAGATACCTAATAAACATGTATTTTTAAGTTGCACCAGTTTTTAAAAGGCTTCATTTGAGCTACAATAGAGACCTTATAGGATAGATAGGTTCTCAACCCTAAGGGTATTTTTAAAAATAACATTGATGTCTGAGCCTCATCCTTCTTGGCTCTAATTTAACTCTTCATGAATATATCTGGTCCTAGACCTTTTAAAATATCTCCAAGGCTGAGGACTGCTGGTTTATGGAAATGACAGTTTATGTCAAAAGCTCTGATCTTACTGAAGAGCTGGAGGATTAGGAAATAAATCATCCAACCTCGCTGGGTCTCCATTTCACCTTCTAGATATCTGAGTGGTTGCATGGAACTGTTTCTATGGAACATTCAAGTTCTAATAACAGTCTCTGCCTTCTAAAGAGTTTCCACCACAAGAGTTCACCACTTACCTCGGAGGACCTAGAGACCTTTATCTGATGTTCCACGAACTAGAAGACATAAGAAGTCCAATGTATGCTCTTTCATTTTTGTTGTTTCTCCCCAGCCTGTTCTAGCCACTGGAAATAACTTACTTTGACCAACAAACCAGTCAGCTGATGATAATAAGGGGGTAACATGATACTGGGGCTTCATCTCATTCTTAGCTTCACAACTGACATTTCCTTATACTTATGGAATGTGTTTTAAGCAAAATCATTAAGCTTGTGTAACCAAATTATTTCCTTCAAAGTTCCTCCTAGCTTGAAGACTGGGAGCTGTGTTAAATCAAAGGTTTATCTCTCTTGCTGCTTTAGAACATAGAAGGGACTGTAGGGGAGAAAGCTCAAATTTTGCCCTGGGGGCTTAACTGAAGAAAAAATAATGTGCACATCTGCATATCTGCAGGTACACACACACACACATACACACACACACAAACTCACACATACACACACACACACACATATACACATACTCACACAGACTCACATACACAATTTAAACCTAAATACAAGGTTCTACAACAGATTATCTGGTGGCACTCAGAGAAGGAAAGGAGGTATATTCTCCCCCTACCACCAGCTGGGTATCTGGTTTTGTAATATTTGTGTCATGCTAAGTTTATTCCTTCTCTAGCCAATTCTTAAGAGGGCTTCCAGGAGCTCCCTAATATAGAGGGAAGTGACAAAAAAAATCTCTCCCATTCTTTCTATCATGACTGCCTTCCATTATGCTAGTAACAGTCCTCAAATTCATCCCTGAGTTTTTCATAAATTTAGAGAGAGGTCAAGATCAGGAGGAAGAGGGTTAGAAAATAAGTTGTATGGTGGACTCAGTTAAACAGAGGCTGATGATGCCAAGACAAGATCTATACAGGTAGCAATGAGTGTGGGCTTGGCAAAGGCCACACATCGGGGCTGAACACAAAGACCTTTTTAACCTATCCAATGTCTTCTTAGTAGCTATGACAACCTTACAGAATAATTGTGTTAGTCATCTTTCCATCACCATAACAAATAGCTGAGGGAAGCAACCTATCAGGAGAAAAGCTTGTCTGAGCTTACAGTTCTAGGGATGTCCTTGCTTTAGGTCTGTAGTAGCGTGGCATGGCAGGAACACACTGTAGAATAAAACATTCACTTATGGCCAGAAATTGACAAAGAGGAAAGTGAAGAGTGGCGGCCCACTGGTTCCTTTGACGATATGCCCCCACTGGGTTCCAATTTCCACTAACTTGAAGTAGTGTCAAGTGTCCTTTGGGGAGCCCTTATGATCTCAACTATAGCATCAGTGTCCTTTGGTTCTCAATTCTAATTACTTTTCTTTCTGTTTAATGTAAGCAGAAGCAGGGGGTTACTGTGCTGGTGATATGCTATTCAAGGAGCTGAATCCTGCCTATCTGGTGAAGACACCATTACTAGGGGTGTCTTCCTTCAATCTCAGAATGCCTCTTCCATATTATGGGTGTCAAAAATGGTCATAAAAATGGCCCATTCTGTCCAACCCAGGAAGACACTGGTCCCTTCCAGAGACAGTGCTCCCATGGTCGCGTACTTGGTGGTGTTATTGTTCTGATATTTTAAGAGCTCGTGCTCAGGTCTGATGTGTACTTTGAGGAGAAAGAAGAGCCCCGACTTGGCCTTTAGCCTTTCCTTTTCATTCTAATCTTGTCCGTTGACAGTCTCATCTACTCTCCTGTCTTCTCTATCACCTCTGTGCTCCCTTCCTCAGATCTCATCTTATACTCCAGGTTCATGATTCCAATAGTCATTATCTCAAAGACTCATACCCAAACTGGAATTCACCACTTGTCCCCCAAATTCCTGGGGCGTCTCTCTCTTATTCCTATATTCTGATCCCATCTATCCTACAGAACTGGGTGAAAATCAGACAGTCACTTCTTTCCCATTCTCTCTGTACTGTGCACTCAGTCTCCAGATCTACTTTTTTTTTTTTTTTTTTACCATAGATGTTTTCTTACACATTTCCCCTTCCTTTCAATGGACACAATCCAGGCCCCCACCATACCTCACATACATTGCTGTGACAGCTCCTTAATTAGTGGCTTTCTTCTAGGAGTCTCCCCATCTGCTGCTTCTCCATCCTCCATATTGCTGCTAGACTAGGTTTTCTTAAACACAGATCTGTCACGCTAGTCTCTTGTTCAAACACTTCTGTGTTTGTTTTACTGCCTGCAAGTAATGTACTTTCAGCCTGTCAATCCGGGCTCTCTACTGTTTTCTCAGTCTTGGAAGTTCTTTCCCTCTATACAATTTTTATTGTTTGGGTCTTCTTCAAAGTCCACACACTTCCTTCTCACGTCTAGATGTGTCTCCTCTCTCATATTGCCCTTTCAGAGCAGCACATCTTTAATGAAGGCATCTTTCATCCCATACATTCTCTAGGGACAGTCATATTTCAAATATCTTAACATTAATTTGATGGCATGTAAATGATTTAAGACTCACATTTATTAGAAGTAACAAAACCATGAACAACCTGGAGAAGAAGGCATAAAGGATCTAAATATTTTCTCTCCACTAATCAGCTCCAGACTATTAGGATGTTTCTCTCCGAACCTTTGTACCTTGTACTCTAAAGTCTTATCATTGGGAGTTCATGACCTATAAAACTTTCCTTTCCCTATTACTTCAAAAAGACCCACTGAATACAAAGGATATCTGAAGCTAAATTGCCTTGACATTTGTCAAGGTCATCACTAAGTTAATTAGTCTTTGTTATATTTATGGGTTTAGTAGTTATTGGGTAAAAGCAGGACATTGCTATATGCATCAAGTAGGTCTCATCATACATTGGGGCTCTGGGCCTAACAATCAATGCACTATTTTTGTGCCCTAAGCCAGATCTTAGGAAGGCATAAATTTTCCTACGTAACTTGATTCATCTCAGATCTCACCTCTCTTAAGCCTCCTCAATGCCTGAGTAGAGGGAGAGTGCAAAGGAACACAGGGGTAAACCAAGATAATCTTGTATGTCCTCCTCAGGAAGCTCTCACAAAAAGCATAGCCAGGAGCCTGATCATTGTAGTCTGGACTCCTGCACATGAAGCACTGAAAAACAATGCTGTGGAGATTGTGATTACCTTCAGATTCTATGACTCACTAGATAGAACATTTATTGCTCTAATGCATTTATTGAGCATTTCATACCAGACACTATTGGAGACACAAAGTCAGATATGCTCCAAATATAAGAAGATCATAGGGCAGTCATGGAGATGGCTATATACTCAAGGGAATCAAAGATTGGTAGAGAACCAAAGGTAGCAACAGATTCAGAGGTTTTGCTTAGGAAAAAGAATTTGGACCAGTGACCTTATCTGTAAAGTTAGCCTTGAGAAAGAAAAGAAACAAAGGCACATACTTTTGGTGAAACTCAACTACAGATTCCTTGATGGTGAAATCCAATCTTTTACACAAAGTTCAATTCAAGAGTAATCAATCATCTTCCTGGCATGGGGGTATACACAGAGGAGAGGGTGGAGTGCAGAGATAAATAAGAGCTCTCACCCTCAGACCTCAGACCACACCTTCCACCACCAGCAGTATGCCCTGTATGTCATCCAAGTGTCCATGCAACTCTCTTCCCTTAAACACTTGGTGGCTTGCTCATCTTACTCAATTCTGCTTCCCCCTTGGGCCAGACCTCCTGGAACAACATTACAACCTCAGATTTGGAGATCTGAAAGTTTATGGAAAGAGCTTCAGACCCTAAAGTATTTGCTTGATAGTTAATTGAGACCTCGCTTTAGAGGCCATTCCGTGCTTTCTTTAACGGAAACGCAACACATCTGAAGTTCATCTGCTTGGTCACATGCTGCGGCGCCTGTCAGACAGGTGCAATGATACTGCTAGCTGGGAAGGCAGAGATGCATATTTGCATTTGTCCTGTTCATATGCATGTATGTGCATGTGTGAGCTTATGCTGAGGGCAGGGGGAGGAGGGAGAATTCAAATGCAAGCAATGATTCTCAATGATTCAAACGTTGGGGAAACCCAGCTTGGCTTTTCTGCAGGCTTCTCCTAAGAAGAATACCTGTATCTAGGGAACAACCCTCAAGCCTGGATAATTGAGCTGAATGACAGGAGAAGTCCTTTAGGAATCCCCAGGGGCTTGTCTGAGTAGAGCCATGAACACTCATAATACCAGGGAAGAAAAAATAACAACAGTCCATCTTGGCACCCTGGCTGTAAATGGCTCATTTACTCTGGCAAGAGGAATGGAGTTTTAATGACAAATTGTAATGTTGCACAGCAGGCTGGGTTGTATGCTGTAAATTATTTGGAAAGAGGCACTATACCTTAGTACAAAGAGGATTGCTTTCTGCTGCAGAGTCTAGTCTAGGTATGGAATGAGAGCTTCCCTCAGGACCCCTCCCCCATCTCATCCTATCCAGTGCTCCCCTCCCCCATCTCCAGGCCCTCTCTCTCCTTCATCTGGGAAATGGGGGCAGGGCTAGCTGGATTTTTATCGCAGTGCACTTTCACTTATGGGAAGGCAAAGAGACACTGTAGAGCTTCGAAGTGCTCTGAGCTCGAGGGCACAGGGCTCAACAGGCAACTCTCTGTCCTTTTGAGAACTCCTGGAGTCTTTGCTCCACATAGATTCACTTTCATGTTTGAGAAGGAAGCTCTGGGGAGCTTGGGAAAGATCTAGATGCATACCAGGAGACCTGAGGAGTCCATGCTTGTCGACTTCTTTTTGAAAATGCAGTGCATGCATGTAGGCAGCTGTTGAGGAGAGGCAGATACCATGACGGCAGAGATAGTGCCCTTCTCTTAGCATCTACAACCTCCATCACATTCCGAGGCTTCTTGTAATTGGGCTAGCCGCGTAACCAGTGTTGGCCGATGGACCATCAATGAAAGCACAGTGTGTCATTTTGAGGTTGAAGCTGTTAAGAATCTATGTGTTTCTTCCCTCTCTCCTGTGCACTCTAGTGATGTCAGTGTAGTCAAGAGATGAAGGCAGATGACATGTTCTAGACTATGCTTTGTGCTTATATAAATAAAGAAGCAAAACTTCATTACATTAAGCTGATGAGATTTCTTTTTTGATTCGTGACTTACAGGACACATGAACCTGCCAGGACCAATATAACCATCAATTATGTAGTTTATCTTTAGAACAATATTTCCTAAAGCTGGGCGGGTTGTTCCCCGACTTGCCTCTAAGTGCTGGCCTTGGTTTTCAGCAGGCCTGACTGTGGAGCCGTGTCAATGCGTTCTGCCAGACTTGCATTCCAGTACCAGCTCTGCCACTTCCTAGGTGATCTCTGAGAATTCATCTAGCCTGTCAGAGCCTCTATCTCTTCAATATGTCTAACAAGAGGATCTATCTTGCCATGCTAGTATGACAAATTAGGCAATATTCGTAAAAGCCTTAAGGCAGTTCTCAACACACAGCACATGCTCAGAACAGTCAATTCTTTCCTTCCCATCCCTGTCATCCTTCTTGAGCTGTGATATGGCCCTACACGAAGGAAGGCTAATTGGCCCATGAAAATCCAGCCTGACAATAGGTCTCCTCAGAAATCTGTGCTATCTAAACACTTGAACCTTATGCATGTCACTCGTCAGTCATATTTCTCAGGAAAACTGCACAACACCTAGACCTCCATTTTTTTTCACCCTCGGAATGGAGGGCAGAAGCCTCAGTCATCAATTATCTTGAAGTTTAAACAGTAGCTGGGCACGCAATAGCCACCACATGTAAAGGTTCTCTTCTGTTGTTATCATTAGTCCCTGCCCTTGTTTAATCTCACCCTGGGAAGGTTGCCCACTGTGGTTAGCAGCTCACTTGTGGATGAGAGCTTGAGAGAACCTGAGATTCAGACAAGTTGCTCACACAGACTGAAGAGCGGGTGGCACATGATCCTATGCCCAGAGCTGTTTTCCCGTCCCCTTCTTCTCCAAGATGCATCTCAGGGCCACTATTAGTTACCTTTCATCAGGTGTTTTTGGTTAATTATAAAGACAAAGCAACAGTTGGGAGAGGAGAGAGGGAAAGGAAGGCAAAAGAAGACTTTAGACATTCTGCAACTGTTCATCCATCCTCTAGACGTTCTGTTAGTGACTTCTGGTATTCCAGGTACTGACCAAGCATGAAGGCAGAATGGGAGTCACTGTCATCACACTTGAATAAGGATGAGAGACTCATAAAGGGAGTGTGGTAAAATGGTGTTTGAGAGGACAGCAGTAGAGTAAGATACCAGAGAAGATCAAATTCAATATTCACAGCATCAGTGTGTATGTGTGTTTCTGGAGAAGGGGACCTGCCAATGCATTTTATAGTGTATGTAGGAGTTTCTTGACAAGGGAGGGGTAAAGGTATTCAAGACACTTGATACAGACTAAATCTTCTATAACAGGTTGTATTGTGCTGTTTAGAAAAGGATGGCCTCATCCAAACCAAAACACTTGGAAAATCTAATGAGCTAGGTCTCAAGCTTATGTCTGGTTAGTGCATTGCTAAGAAATAACAGTCCATCTACATGAACTGGGCATTGGGCACAACTGTAAAATTAAATTTAGGTTATGTAAAAAGAAAGGAACAGTACATAGTCAGAGATACAAGGCACAGTAGGGTTATGGCCAGAGAGACAGAAGCTGTGATGTGCTGTTAAAGCAGAAAGCATAAGGTGAAGTGTTGAGCCATGACGTTGGATAGGTGGGTGGTCCTGGTCCCTGAGGACATCCCTTTCCAGGATAAGGAGGTTACATCCTATTCTGCTGATGATGTGGAGTCACTGAGGAGCCCAAGAGCTTGATGTGGTGACATGTTGCTGTTAGTGCTCACGTCTGAATGTGTCCTATCTCAATCATTATGCTTCTACCTGTCTTCAGAAGTATGGCCTGTCCCTTCTTCTGTGCCATGTTTTGGGCTTCTAATACAAAGCCTCAAATTTGGCTTTTATCATATTAGTCCCATTGAAGAAACGGGTTTCAAGGTTAAATTATCTACCACAACCCACTGAAATTCCATGCAAACCCCATCTGACTCCTAAACACAACAGAAGCACACCCTGGTCCTATGTCTTACACCATTTCAGCTTCTACACTCCATCCCTCCTCCAATTCCCACTCAATGTCTGAGTCTTGCCATGTTTCTACTTCATTTTATTCCTCATCCTTCTGCAGTTTGACCTCCACTCAGAGGTCATCAAAGGTTTTAGGTCAGTGGCCTTCTTGAAGTACCCCACCCTCATGTGCTAAAGAATAGAGTATCTAATGGCTTTTCTAATTCTGCATCTCTTTGCTGGTAACTCTCTATCCATCATACTTTATGCAGTATTAATGCCACAGATCCTAAGGTGCCCACCTTTGGTTCCTTTAGTGTTGTCTTCTTAATCCATTTCATCCATATAATTTTTGTCCACTATCTCTATTGAGCAGATTCAAATCTCCATCTTTAGTCATTTTTCCAATTGCCTTTCCAGCATTTCTACTTGAATGTTTCATAGGTATCATAGACATCTCAAGATTGGCAAGTTTCTCTCATGTCATCATAATTTCCTCATTCAGTGGCACCATCTTTCTTATACAGACACTGGAGCTGGGAGGCTGGGATCTACTCAGTTCATCTCATGTTTGTTTTATATCCAGTTCAACCTCGTGTCTTTTAACCTAATAGCTGTGTTTCAGACATGTCCAAAATCTACCTCGTTTTTCCCCCTATTTACTTAACACTGCTTTACACTAGGTCTCTATGATCTCCATTCTTTTATGGTGAACAACTTCTTAAGGAGTCTTTTCATTTGAGAAAGGGGAATGTGTTAGTTACAAATGTGGCAGAGTTTATAATTGCTAAGCCAAACACTGCATGTGTGCAATTGTGAACATCTGGTCAACCTGAGTGATCACAGGGATACATTAGAATTAATCAGTACAATGAGTGAATCAATAAAGAGACAGGACCAAGAGGGCAGAGAGGTCAAGGTCTCAGAGAAGAGAGCAGAGGTGGAGTAGAATTGTCCTTAAAGCAGAGAGATTTCCCAGGTACTAAGCCGCATGAGAAAGTTACCAAGGAAGCAAATTTGTGTGTGTGTGTGTGTGTGTGTGTGTGTGTGTGTGTGATTAGAGAATATCCAGGTTTCCTCTTCATCTACAAAGGAAGCTCTAGATACCAGAGTGGCTGACCTTAAAGAATGCATTTATTCCATGGCCAACCTGGAGCAAGTTTGGGATTCCTTGTCTCTCCCTGTAGTGTCAGTTGAGATGAGCTGAATTATGGTAGAAGAATGAGTTTATCTTGGTGAGTTTCCTTTGGGTGATCAGTTCTTGCTCAGTTAAAGTGTGAGCAAGGAAACCAAACCAAGAAATGAAAATTCTGGGGCTGGTGAGATGGTTCCGTGGTTAAGAACATTAGTGTTCTTGCAGAGGACTTGAGTTCACTTTCCAGCACCCATATGGTGGCTCATTACTGTCTGTAACTCCAGTTCCAGGGGATTTGATGATCTCTCTAACCTCTTCAGCACCAGGCATGCACATGGTGCATATACATACATGCAGACAAAGCACTCACACACATACAATAAAAATAAATAAGTCTTAAAATAAGTAAATGAAAATCACTCACCAGAGAACATAACACAGTTGGAAAATACTGTAGGCCTCTTAGAATGATGGGAAAGGGGTTCCCTCTTTCACTACATAGACCTTTTGAGTTTATTACAGAGAATCACAGCATATTAGTGCCTTAAAAATTATAGAAGAGCTAAGTCATTTTATAGAGGAAGGAACCTGTTTGCTGAGCACACAGGCCATGCTGGGAATAGAATTTAAACATTCAGACATCTTTCCACAGGAAAAGCACCGAGTGTGTGCAGTGTGGGCAACAATTTCTGGTACAATTCTTCTCCAAATTTGTCCAAACAATATAAATGGCACCACCACACATCTTCATGGTTGGAAAAAAAAGAAAGTCTAAGCAGTAGCCCAGAATCTTTCCTTTACCCTCCCCCACAATCATCTATGAAATATACAGCTCTTCAAACATGGCCTGCCATTCTTCCTCTCACAGGACAAAGCCTAGACTCATCACCACACTGTTACAGGCTGAGGGTGCCCCATTAAATGCCATGAACTCCAAACCTCCAATACTTTGGGATGTGACTTTATTTGGGGAAAGGGTGACCATGACTAGTGAGAATGAAGCCACATCGGAAAAGGGTGGACCTCTTGTCCAATGGACAGTGTTTTAATGGGAAGATGGCTGTGAGAGCAGATACATGGGCAGAAGGTCTTCTTATGATAAAAGCAGAGACTAGGGTTATGCACTTGTAATCCAGAGAATGGTTAGGGTTGCCAGCAACACACTTCAGGCTAAAAAAGACTCGGGAGACAACATATTTCTGTTATTTCAAGCCACATTATGTGTGGTGCTTTGTAATATTTCTCCAGGAATAAATACATATGGCTGTATGTTATGCTTTCCGTCTACCTCACACAACTGGCTTTTTCTATGTTCCAGGACACAATAAACCTACAACCCTTCCGAGGATGTTGCACATATTATTTCCCATAGAACATTTGGTTATTTCTAGCTCTTCATGTAATAGACATCTTCTTGCCTTATTTGGAGCTGCTTTAAATAGCACCACTTCAGAGAGACCTTTCCAGAACATCATACCTACGTAAGCTCAAAGCATCCTGCCTAACTCCCCCACCACAGTCATCTCAATACGTTTAAGTGTTTCCTAGCTGCTGGTTTGCTTTACTCCTCTAGAATGCCAGCTGTATAGAGGCATGGATCATTCAAGTGCAGCTGTTGTTCTAAACTGAGCACAGTCACTTCTGGGAAGAGTTCATTTACCATCCTTGACGTTGTACACAGCTTGGAATATAGAAGGCACTCAAAGAATTTGTTCTGAATGACCAAATGGAGGAATGCCCTATTGATAACAAGTCTTGCTGTGTGTACCCTTATTGAAGGCAGGAAGCAATCAGTCTTGAAACAGCCTGCCATGGATCGCAGAAGGACTAATCAAGCAGGTACCTCATGGGAATCAGAAATGGAATTGAAAAACAGGCCTCTAAGATTTAAAACACGTGCCTCTATTAGTCCAATGAAAATATGTGTAGATGTCAAGACTTTAGAAATCAAATTACACTCTAAAAGGACCCAGGGAGCTGGCCACCCCAAAAAATCCTAAAGTAATTCAATCTCTAAAATGAGCAGTAGTATCCTAATTTTCAGTCAGTAGGAAATCAGCTTTATGGAGATGACATAATAATGATCAAGACAAAGTTGTGACTTCTATTCTGAAAAAACATAGGGACTTATTTGTTCAACGTGTTCAAAGGGAGATGAGTTTTCAATATAAACTCATGTCTTTAGACTTTGTTCAGGGTTAGATGCCAGCTTCAATGATCTGTATCCAAAAAGAAACCCACCAGACTATGATTTGAGAGTTAGTGGTAACAGTTTTTGACTAATTTGAAATCTCTCAGCATTTTGTTAATTTGGCCTTCTGGGAAAAAGAAGCTATTCAATTCACCTCCTTAGGGAGAACAAAGAGTGACTTAGCAAGGCCTGTCTGTAAGCAGGCTTCCTACTTTGCCAGGTGAATAATTATGGTCACAGTTCCCCAGACTCTTCCATGAACCTGTCCTGTAACTCCTAAGGAAGGTTGATAGGTGGCAGACACTCCCTGAGTTCTCAGAAGAGGAAAGGCACCAGGGAAGAGCTGGTGTGTTCCTGCTGCCAAGGCAGGGCACAGTGGTTCCTGTAAGAATGGAGGGAGAGGCCTCAAGACCTGGAGAACTTCCTGACATCACTCAGAGAGAGGGCGCTGAGAAAGGGGCCTCCAATCACTAGAATCTGAACCCCATGGGGCAGATTCTGAGTGCTGAGTTCACTGGTGCACTTCAGGGCCTAGAACAATAAATACCTTGCATGAAACAGAGGCTCAAGATCTCTTCATGGAGAGAAAGAAAGAATGAGCAAATGACTGTGTGCACTTCCCACCAGGCACAAAGCAGCTCAGATGTCATAACAGTGACGTTTCTTGCTCTGAGCTCAGACCCCAGCCTACTGGGGTCTCCCCCAGATTAAGTACACTAAATCCAGGTTCGCACCCATGTCCCCATTGCGCTAATAATGAGCTCCTAGGGAGTGGGAATTTGCCACTGTGTTTATAACAGCCCATCTCCCCTCTTTGTCTTTATAGTTAAAAGTCAACTGATGGGACTTGCAGAGTTCTGAAGAGATGCTTTGGCTGTGTCCTGTTTGGTGTGGAAGAGCCTTCAACAAACATCTGTGAAATGACTGTGTCTAGACACTGCTTTCATGACTCCTAGGCAGGACAAGGACATGGAGCAGAGAGAACCACAGTCTTTGTACTCTGTTTATCTTATTGTGTGGGGACAAATAAATAACCTAAGCCACCTTGGAGGGGAAACAGTGTGACAGACCTCCTATTAGCCACTACTTTGAAAACAACTTCCCAGTGTCGGGCACTTGGCTTGTATGTGCTGCATATTTAATAGGGTATTGGATGGAACATTTGTGCTGTCCAACATTAACAACTGGCATTCAAAACTGAATCAGAGCCTCTTTAAGCTCTTCCAGACTTAAAGAGAGTAGCCAACAGCTGAGGACACACACCTAACTCAGAACATAGCAGGAGGCATCTAAACCACATTTACCACCCTTAATCATTCAATGCTCCCATACTTTCCTTTCCAGCCTGTAAACCAGAGGAGAAAGGAGAGAGGAGTGTTTGATTTCTTGGTCAGTAAACAGTTTTAATTAATTAATTAATATTAACTTCCCCCTCCTCTTTGTGTTAATGTGTATACATGTGGAGAAAAGATGATAAGTTTTGTTGTTCTTCTCCAGTTACTGTCTAATAATAATAAAATAATAATGATAATGATAATAACTATTATTATATTCATCATCATCATTGTTTTTTTAACTTCTTTTTTTTATTAGATATTTTCTTTATTTACATGTAAATTTCTCCTTTCCCAGTTTCCCCTCCAAAAAACAAAGAAACAAACAAAAATAACAAAAACAAACCCCTGTTGCCTCCCCCCTCCCCATGACTGCCACCCCACCCTCTCCAACTTATTGGCCCTGGCATTCCCCTACACTGGGGCACAGAACCTTCACAGGGCCGAGGTCCTCTCCTCCTATTGATGATCAAACTTGCAATCCTCTACTATACACATGCTGCCAGAACAATCAGACCCCTCCATGTGTAGTCCTTGGTTGGTGGTTAAGACCCTGGGAGCTCTGAGGGTACTAGTTAGTTCATATTGTTGTTCATCCTAAGGGGCTGCAAACCCCTCAGCTCCATTGGTCCTTTCTCTAACTCCTTCACTGGGGACCCTGTACTCAGTTCAATGGATGGCTGTATCATCATTATTGTTATTGCAGAATGTTCCTTCATTGGCCAATGCTGACTGGCTAGCTAGTAAAAATAAACCCAGGGTTCTACCTGTCTCTACCTCCCAGGGCTGGGATTTCCGGTATGTACCACTGTGTCTGGTTTTTCCACTGTAGGATCTGGGGATTGAACCTAGATTCTCGTGCTTACAAGGCAAGCACTTTGTTTACTATGCTATACTTCCCAGCCCCCTTCTTCTCCTTCATGAGGGAAAGGAGATAAACATCCCTTGTCTTCCCAGTCAGCCTGAGGGAAGGGGTACCAGTTGGTACCTCTCAGAAGGCAACAGTGAACTTCTCTTAGAGTGGTAATTTGCAGGGTTCTTTTCCTAGTGTCAGTCATCAAAATGATTGAAACAGAGTGGATAGTTCTTAAAGACTGGTGTGTCCAAAGAGCCTTGGGCACATAACAAGGAAGATCATACCCGTGGCTTCTTGCCAGTTAGAAGGCCTGCTGGAGGGGTAGGGCCAGCCATCTGAAGAGGGTCAGTTGTGTAAATTCCTAAAAAGAAAGGTTGGAGACTCTTCATGACTCTAGTGGTGACTCTAGTCACCTCTAGGTCTTAGAGGACATGAAGAAGAACACAGGTGTGCATAGCTTCTCAAAATAGAACATAAAGGCTAGAGGCTAGGGGAAGCCATGAGCTGCTCAGACAGCTACTGGAACAGGAAGGGACTGCTTCTTGGTAGAAGGACTGGAGGAATGGACCTGACCAAAGGAAAGTGATTCTCTGAGATAGTCTGAAATGACTGGGGGTTGTGATGATCCATACCATGTCCAATAACAAACATGACAACAGAGGGCAAAGCCAGGGTGAATAACAACCCTGAGATATTTCTTCTTATCTTCTGACATATCCCAAAATACCAAAGGAGATTAAGCTTTGGAGGGAGACAATCTAGGTGGGGCAAAGTATGCTGGCATGACAGATGCCGACCGACTGCACACTCTTGGTGCTGATGCTCTAAAGATGGCAGGGACTGAGGAGGAAGAGAAATCAAGCAGTTGACAATACTTGAAGTTTCTCATCTTTCTTTAAATCCCTGGAGTCCTGAATCTAGTTAACATTTGAGGAGGAGGTTTCAAATTAACTTTGAGATTGGTGTTTTAAACTAAATAGATGGAACAGTTTTTTAACAACAGAAGTTGTCAGGCAATCACGAATTGAAAGTGCCATTCAGGTGTGAGCTTAAAGTGCATACCTTGGGGAGGGAGGGTGATTCAGTGTAAAACTTGTGGAGACAATAGAGAAAAATAAGAGCGCCTCATTGTTATATAGTCTGGGCCCTGACTGCTTTATGAACTAGTTCCACGTGGACTGTATCACTGCACAGTAAAATGTCTCTACACAGTCATCACTGAATACACTGGGGAACTTGGGGATTAAGAAGGGACATAGCTGCTGTGCACACTTGATCTTAACTCACTCAGACAGTCTGTCTCCCATTCTACCCCATACACCAATTGCAGTTCACAAGCAGATGCCACAGGGCGCTGAGAGCATGGATCGTGGGTGATGCAGCAATAGACTTGGGTGCTTGCTCCTCAAACCTTAGGATTCTGGGCCAATGACTTTCTCAGCTTTGTTTGTTCCCTTTATGGTGTGAGGGTGGTGCCTACTAGCATGATGCTGTAAAGATTTGGTGAGAATAATTTTGCATCAAATTACTACCTCTGTTGTCCCTTTCACACCCCTTCTGTATTTGGATGCTCCCTTTATGATTGACATCTCTCTGATTATATTATTCACTATGCAAGGGCAGAGAAAGAGAGCCACACCCTTCTGGATCTCTATGACAACTATGCACACACAGTAGGGTTTGGCCAACTCTGATTCTGCTCAGATATCACTGTTAAACTGACAGGGAAACCTGGACTCTTGGGAGGAGAAGACGGTAATGAAAACATTGAAAATAAAACCTAATTTATTGAACACTCTTTCCATGCTGGACACAGTGTTGGATCCTTTAAATGCATCCTTTCATGGAGTCCAAATAAGTTAGTCCATTACTTTTTAATTTAGCCTCAAGTAGATTCTCAGGGTAAAGGCAGAAGGCAGCCAGATTCTTTGCCAAAATGTCACAGGAATACATGCCTCTAGCCCAGTTGCAGTTAAAGTCTTTTGCTTCACTCAGAAGCCTTTTGAGCTAGGCCTTTACAGTCTGCATAGCTCTCAGCACTAGCTCCTACTGGGATGGTCCATTAAGCTCTGCTTACAGCAGTCAACTGCTTTTCCAGTCCAAAGGCCTAAGGTCTTCCACATTCTCAAAACAACAGCAAACACCAGCATGGTAGGCCTGTCACAGCAATAGTCCACTTTCTGGTACCAACATCTGTATTAGATACTTTTTTAAAAATTGTTATGATAAAGCACAATGACCAAAACCACTTATAAAAAACAGATTTAGTTGGGCTTCAAAGGTTTAGATCTATGATGTCAGAGCAAAGGCATGGCTGTAGGAGCAGCTGAGAGCATCCACATGCAGCAGGTAGAGAGGACACATTAAGAATGGTGCCAGTCTTGGGAAACGTCAACATCCACCCCCCAGTGACACACTTCCTCCAACAAGGCCACACCTCCTAATCCTTCCCAACTCAGGACCAAGTATTTAAACATATGATCCTACAGAGGCCATTTACAATCAAACCACCATAGATTTCTTCCACGAGATATGAAGGCTTACAGGTTGGTGTTAATGGGCTTTAAGTTAACTAACATTTATCAAGAGTTTACCATTACATGCCATCAGTAGAAGTTGCTATGGTTTGGATATAAGGAGTTTACCCAAGACGAAGAAGATGGCTCCACTGGTAAAATGCCTGCTATGTAAATTTAAGGACTGGAATTTGAATTCCCAGAACCCACAGAGTGGCACTGGTTCCTCCCTCTGGTCCTCAGAACTGATAGCATGGTACATGCCTTCAACTCCAGCACTAAAGTGTGTGAGATGGGCAGGTCATGGAGACAGACCAGAAACACAAATCAGGAGGAGAGATACTCATTGTCTCCCTCTCACATCATGCATGCATGTACATCTGCACACACATATAAACACCCCTACACCAATAAATACATCATACACAACACACCACAAAAAGGAAGGTCTCTTAAAAGATTCCTGTATTAAAGTTTAATTACCACTGATGGGCTTTGTGGAATGAGTGGATTTAGGGTATGGTAGAAAGTGTGGAAGGGGGAATGGATGGTCACTGGGGGAGAGATCTTTGAAGGCTCTATCTTATCCCTAACTCCTTCCTCCTGTTTTACTTTCTCTGCTTTCTGCCCATCTGGAGGAGAACAGTGATAAACCCCCATATGCTCCTGACATGCATTCAGCCTGACAAAGAACCAGGAACTACAGAATCAAATGAACATAGGCTGAAACCTCTGGTATTGGTCCGCAGCCCTCACCCCTGGTATTAAGACATCATGGCAAAATTGCATGTAGGTATGAGAATACTCCTCACATTGGTAGAAGACTAGGCATAGCTAGATTAAGTACATTGCTCAAAGTGAGACAGCCAGTGACTGGGAAATCCAAGATCAGGTCATTCAAGTGTCTCTTAAGCACCATCTTTCCCCTGTGCTCTAGTGACAATGGATGGGTGACTTGCCAGGATGTTGTGTAGTAGCTCATAAATGGCAGTATGGAGATTTAAACATCCTAGCCTTGGAGTTTGGTAACAGGACTCCAAAGCAGGAGTTTATCAATGGACTTTCAACATTTGTCTCTATCTGTAGGCCTCTTCAATAGGACCAAAGAAGTCATGGGCCTTCTCTTTACCTCTTAAATATTTCAGCAAAAAATATTCCCAGACTTTGGATGAATGGGAAACTTTGAGTGATATTGTGATGAAAGAAACATTGTTTTCAGGGACTACCACAAATTAATTAATATATGCCACCTGAAGTGAGCTGCTATACTATTAGTATCTTCACACTCCCACCCTGAATATTTCCTCCCCTTCCCAGGGACCCATTACCTTCCTTATCCCAGCTCTCTCTGTTCTTCTCCAAGGCTGACCTCCCATTGTGACCTCTGCTACCTATGAACCTGTTCTTTCTGGAAATGAAGTCGGCCTGACTGCTATCTTGGGGTTGCAGATCCACCCCAGTAACCTCCCTCTCTCCAGTACTTGCCTCTATTTTGTACATCTCTTGCCTTTACCCAGGCTTTCTCTCACTTCCCCACCCTCAGTGTTAGCAATTCCCTGTTATAAGTTCCTCCCAAACCATGACCATCCCATTCCTGAAGCACCCAACTTGTTATGTGGGCTCTGTCGATCTTCTGACTGGGGGACAGAGGCTATGCCTGACTCCTCTTTGTGTACCCACTGTGTGACAGAGAATATGGCACACAGTAGGGTTTCAAACAACATGGGCCAGAGGATACATTTGGCTTGAACGCTGGGTTTGGCTATCAGACAAACCTTTCTCTATGTTCCCACAACCTCAATCCATTCACCTCCACTTAACACAAAGACAATTATATAGGGAGTAAGAAACAAAGTAATTCACCCTTTAAGAGCTGGCTTTCAACCCACTTCCAAAAAGGGAGTCTCTTGGATTGCTCCCAGCTCATAATGATCTTCTTAAATGAATTTTTATAGCCACCATAGTCTGTATATTTCGGTTGTCAACTGCATTCTCTATGACTGTCTTCAGCAGTCATGTTCTGGTGCTTGCACATTAGTGTTTTTACTGTCCTGACATGTCTGCACACCCCACAAATGTTGGGACTATTTCTAAAATGGCAGTGTCACTTTGTTGTCTTCCTTGCTTGATGACTCCTGACAAACTGGGCCTGATGCCCTCTTCCATCAATCTTCGTAGGACAGCTCAGACACAGTGCTGGCACTAGTGGCAGATCAGCGGGGCTTTGCTAAATGAGGCCATTTGGTGACCCCTTTTAGCTCCATGCCCCAAATGTAATAAGTACCCACAGATCTTATTTGCTGACTGGGGACACAAAAATTCATAGTTCTTATCCTAAGACATGCTTCAGATGGGGCACAGAAATACTTCGATTAAACACTCTTGCAATTTATCAGTTTTACTTTTTATAAATGCTTGCTTCTTTGGTCTCAAAATTGAAGAAGCATTGCGAGACATCCTTCAGCACGTCTTTTACATATCAATTTTTATGCAGAGCCCCTAAATCACTCTGAATTTCATATACTTCCATTATTAAACTCAATACATCACCAAGAGAACAGACAGTGGTACCAGCTGGATTTGCTTGGGGCCCACATACCAACACCTGCACTAAAGCGTAGTTCCTAAATATGGAATCAGCTTTGTTATTTAATTTTTTTTTTTTTAGTGGAGGAAACAGACATCCCAACCCCCTCACTGGAGAAGCTGCTCTGCTGTATTAGCTACAAAACACAGGCTTCTGCTCTGTTTTGGCAACTGATTATATAGGAGGGCTCCACACAGATGACAGGCTTAGGACCCAAAGATAGCCCGACTGTCAAACAGGTCACTGTTTTCTCCCCTCCCTTGGTATAGTGAAAGTGTGTGTGGGAAGAGGAGCTCACAAGAGAAACAAATGAACTCACCTTCCTTAGATAACCATTGGAGCACTCTGTCCTCAGCAGCCAGTCCCAGGCCTCCTTTGTGGCTCTCCAGTTGCTACATCCCGCACACAGCTCTGCCACTGAGCCCTAAAGCTCTTTGGTTAGCAGGGAAGAAGGGGAGAGAGACCCCAGTGCCACAAGGCTTAAATCTAGGCTTGGGGAAGTTGTCTGCAAAGCTACAGGGGAGAGGAAAAAAGAGGAGAGAAGGGAGGCCCAGACAATGGAAGTGTTGGAAGTGTCGAACGAATGAGAGGAGGTGCAGGATTAAGGTCTTCTGAAACAGGAAGAATAGCTCCAAAGCCGCTAGAGTGGCTGGCATTTGACACCTTCACCACAGGCAGAGGACAAAGGCAAAAGCATCCTGTTTTGGCACACCCAGAGTGAGCTCTAGGTCCCCATCCACAACCCCTTCTGCATTCTGCTAAGTACACACTGAGATGCCTCCTGACTCTGAGCAGAGGATGCTCTGTAATACCGAGAAGACAGTGGCTGGGTAGTTTAAGCTTTGGTACATTTGGCAGGGATCTGGGTCTGCAGCAAGGCAAGATATGTTGAGTCCCTTCCAGCAGATTTCCTTTCAGGCCCAAGTGTATAGAAAGGTGGTTTTCATTTCATTATTTTATATTCATGTGGGCCTGTTCCCCATTTTAAATGGGAGCTTAGCAAACTGTAAAACATATTGAGGTGAACAACTGTACTCCACAGACGTTTAACAGGAGAACAGTGCAAAGGTCCTTGCTTCTGACACCAGCTTTGGCTCCTCTGTGTGTTCACTGGAGGCTGGGGGAAACAAAACCGGGCACCTGAGCGCAGGGACACACAGCCTTAGTCAGCACTCAGGAGTTGGAGGCAGGAGGAGCAGGAGGTCAGGCAATCCTCAGCCACATAGTGAGTTTGAAGCCAGCCTGGTCTACATGAGTCCCTATCTCAAACAAACACATTCTAGAAAGAAAAATAGAGGTATAAAATCCACTCCTTTTACACATGTTTTCACAGATTTGTGAAACCTGGTTGGCCTTAGTCTCTCCACGGAGACCAATCTAGGTGACATTCTACTTCTGGGTTTAGCTCCTGTCCATTCTGCAGCCTGTGCTGTGCTATGCTTATCATACTTTGTCATATGTTCTGGTGTTTGTCTTGTTCAAAATCACCCCCCTTTCCACTAGCCAAACATACAGTCTTTTATTCCTTACTCTCTATATATTAGCATTTTGCCTCCATGTATGTATGTGTATACCTGGTGTCCACAGGAGCCAGAAGAAGAAGTCACATTTCCTGGAACTAGGATTACAGATGGGTGTGAATGACCATGTGCTCACTGGGAATTGAACCTAGGTCCTCTGGAAGAGCAGCCTGTGCTTTTAACCACTGAGCCATCTCTCCATCCTTAGAGCTGAGTTTCTACAAGCCTTAGTAAGTGCAAAAGGCTATGATGTCACCACAGGAGATGGTACCTGTGTTAGAGAAGCTTTGCTCAGATATGAATTGGAGTTACTACCCACAAGTTCAGTACTAATGAATCCAAAGCACCTGCGAAATAAAGCCTTTAAACAGAAATGCACACACAGGACAAGGTTACACATGGGTTGCTGAAGATGCTGTGACCAGAGGCTCCTAGGATCCCTGCTCAGGACTCCTTCTAGAGTAATGTTTCACTATTCATTAATTAAATTATCTAAAGCAGCTTTATATATAAAATACAACTGTAATGATGAATAAGGTCCGAAGGTGCTTTGTTTGCACAGTGTCAGATCCCTGGGATAGTTTTCTATTTTTAACCATAGGGGCTACAGGATAAATGAACAGTGGGAAGAAACTGGGAAATTGCTTGTCATGGTTTGGATATGGCTGTGCCCTCCAGTGGTTTGTGTGTTGGCTTGGTTCCTTGTACAGCAACGTGAGTGGTGGTGACATTATTTAGAGGTGAGACACAAGAGGCAGTCCTTGGGTCATTGAGAAACTGCCCTCAAAGAAAGGACAAAGGTAGCTCTCCTGTCATTCCCTGAGATTTCTCAAGAGTGATTTCTTATTAGGAACCTGAACCTGGCCCCTGAATCAGTCTTCAGGTTCCTGACTTATGATGTGAGCTTTCTCACAGTCCTGTCATGAAGTCATCCATTGCCAGGCCCTAACCAGAGGCTCTCATCAGGATGATGCCTGACTTAGGCTTTTAACCTCCAAAGTATGAACTAAATGTATTTGCTTTATAATGTTACCCTACCATGGACATTTTCTTAAGGTAACAGAAAATAGTCTAATGAACCTTGTATATACTTTATAATAATCCTGTATGACTGGCATTGCCCTCTTTTCCAACTAATAAAGTTAGCGTTAGAGAGATTACTTGATTGACTTGATATTCTATAGGACAGGAGGCAGAATACTAACAGGCAGGGACCCAGGGGTGAGTGCCTTGAAAAATCAATCTTCTCCTTCAAAGTGTGAAGCCTGTAAATCTGGTAATAATTATAAGCCATGGCTCTGTTACATGGCAGAGGTGAAGGGATTTTGCAGATAACAGGGTCCTTAATTAGCTGACGCTTCACCCTTGACTTTAAATATCATACATGCGCCCAACTAATTAGATAAACCCTTTAAAAGTAGTAGATGGACATAAAAAGGCAAGCCATGAATTCTCCAGCTGGGAGGACACTTCTTCTTCAACAATCCTGAGATTGGAACAAGGCCCCCAAGACTCAGGAGAGAGATACAGCCCTAGCCGGTATCTAAACTGATTCATAGCAGCTGATAGGTAATGGATAAATGCTGTTCATTGTGTTTAATGAAGCAGCAATTGAACATTAATACATGTATCCAAGAGGTGGCAGAGTCATGGCAAGCCACGAGCCCACCCGCCTCCATAGCTGATCCTCTTTCCCTTTGTGCTACATGGTGCCACACTTGGTGGGCTATTTTTTTGCTTATTTGTGTATTGGTTGGCACTTGGGAAGAGGGGTAGTGCATGGGGATATGAAGGCATCCAGGTGCAATAGCTGAGATCTGACACAAAGGGGGATCCTAGTCTTGGATGGTAACCATAAGTGTCCAGGGAAAGGGTGGGGAGCCACTCAATGTTGAGAGATGAGAGATGTTGAGTATTTTATCTCTTCTTGCTGAGGAAATAGTTAACAAAAAATTTTAGGGGAAATACTGGGTCTCCGAGGTTGAATGACCTCAAGAAATCAGTATTGTGATCCAGCTTTTTATGTACACAGATGGCAAATGCATATGATTCAGTAAGTATGTTCAGGGAGAAGGCTTAACTAATCCTCAGATCAGTGCCAGGGCAGTGGCCAGATGCAGGGCAGAAGCCAAATATTTAGTGGAGAAAGATTTCTTGAGCAAAGATAGTATGTGAATGGGGACACTATCAAGGCAGAGAGCTGGTGACAGGGTGTTCAGAGGCAAGGTGAGCTATGTCAGTGATATCATTTGTTATGGTTCAATTGATTGTCCTCTTGGCAGCATTTAGAATGACCCATGAGACAAACTTCTGAGTGCCTCTGTAAGGGCATTTCCAGGGACCTTTAAATGAAATGGGAATATCCACCCCAGATGTTGATGGCACTATTCCATAGACTAGAATCCCAGATTGAATAAAAATAAAACAAGTGAGAGCATACCACCTTTACCCCTCTCTGATTCCTGACTGTGGGATACCAATGTGAGCAGTATCCCCACAACCCAGCTACCATGAGGCCCTCTGCCACGACAGAGTGTATCCTTCCACTCTAAGTCAAAATAAAGTTTTCATTCCTTAAGTTGTTTTAGTCTTAAGAAGTAACTGATACAGCATGTATACCCTAAACGTGAGACATGATGGGTAGGGGTTCTTTTAAATTGTAGAAAGGGCCCCTCTGAAACCCCACATCTAGCCTTCATATCTCTGACTCTGGTTATTAGGTAAGAAATCACAAACCTAGGCCAAGCGGTCGGGCCTGTGTCCAGACTCACACTGGGGTTCAGGGTGAGATTCCTAAGTAGTATGTCACACACGCCATAACACATAGTTGTATGATGAGGACTCAACGAAGGCCATTAATTATTATTTGACACTTTGTACACCATCAACAGGTTTATGGGAAAGTAGGGGGGGTCTTACTGCAGATGGCTTAGCAGTCGGGAAAGGCCTTTCAGTCTGCAGGGTTTCATAACACTAGACCATCAGCACAACTCTGCAGCTATGACACTCTCCTGAAGCCTCTAGATCATCAACAGGTTTGAGTGGCAGCTGGGGCAGTGGGTCTAGGAAGAGACCTCTATGCTGCTTGTGTGTTAGAGCCCTCCGGAGCCTGTCCTGTAATTATTGTAGCTGTTCTAGTTCATAGTCCCACTAGGAAGTGGTTTGACATCTTAATTACCTTTCAGAGGAAAAGGACTTTGCCCAACCCCCCTCCTCCCTTCTTCTATCTCCTTTGCTTCTGTTGCACTCTCTACCTTCCTTCTTGCCTTCCCTCCATTCCCCAAGCAGCTAGACAAACTCCACATCAGGATGCAGACAAGTCAACCTCAAGGTCACCTTCAGCTCTGGCCTGGGGCAACTCTTGCCTTGGGGAGAAAGAAGCCTGTCATGTTCCCTGACATTGTCAAAGAAAGCCCAGATAATGACATTTCCCTTCACCTTCCTCCAGACAATACTCTTTGACTTTCTATCTTTAGATCAACTCTCTTTTCCTAAAAGCTAACCTTGGGCACAGGTAGAGAATCCAATTACTAAGGCAAACTGGAGGAAGATGCTGGCTCAGGTAGAGTAGAAAGGCTGAGCCATGGCCAAGATTCTGCTAGTTAAGTAACTAATACTTAGTAAAGCACCCCTGGTGAGTAATTGAGACTGGACAGTGAGGTAAAGGTTTTCTCTTGGTGACTGCACGCAAACTCACAACAACCCTGAGAGATAAGTTCCTTAATACCCACATTACATTAACAAGTAAAGTGAGGGGCTAGGCAACTCCTTCTGGCTTACCATCCCCCAACTAGCCAATCAGAGACTCTCTTCTCTGGCTTGACAACAGTCGCACAGGTTGTCTTTGTGCTACTCTTTTACTTCTTTCTACACATGTGCTTCAGTATGGACAGCTGCATTTCTGATTCTGGCGATGTGTCTGCTACAACTATAAAGCAGAGTAGCGTCTTCTCTGCTCCTAGGCTCACTCACAGTACTTGCATTAGTTACTTCTCTTCCTTCCTTCCTTCCTCCCTCCCTCCCTCCCTCTCTTCCTCCCTCTCCTCTCCTCTCTCTCTCCCTCTCCCTCCCCCTCCCCCCTCTCATACATTCATTTTTCAAGATGAGGTTTCTCTGTATAGACGTGGCTGTCCTGGAACTGTGTAGACAGGCTGTTCTCAAACTCACAGACATCCACCTGCCTCTGCCTCCCAAGTGCTGAGATTAAAGGCACGCACCAGTTACTTTTCTAATTGTGCCAGACAAAAGCAACTTAAAAAGGAAGGGTTTGCCTTGCTTCATGATTTGAGGGGCGCATTCGATTATGGTGGAGAAGGCATGGTGCAGGAGTACGAAGCAACTGGACACAGAAAAACAGAGATGAGTGATGGCACCCAACTTGCTTTTTCTTTTGTCCCATGAGGATGGTGCTGTCCACATTCTGGTGGGTCTTCCCTCCTCATCAGTTAAAACTCTCTAGAAACACTTCATGGATATACCTAGAGACAGATATCCTATGTGGATCTAGAATCAGTCAGTCTGACAATGAAAGTGAACCATCAGAGTCCTCCTACACACCTATCAGCAATGCCTTCTTCTTGTCACAGACAGTTATGGCTGTCCCTAGGTTACTCATGACATTTTCAGCTTTACCCAAGCCAAGTTTATTTCTTTGCAGAGAAAAGCAGTGACATCTTTATTTCCCAGAAAGCAGGCAAGACACCTGCAGTTCAGGGCCAGCTTCAAGACCTCAAGTAACTCTAAAGAGAGAATTGACTGGAGAATCAGCCCTATTTTGCCTCCACAGTTGTAGATAAAATACTTTTTTATCCTCAGATAGGTTCTCGTTATACAGCCCAGCTGGCTTCAAACTCATAATCCTCCTGCCTCATTACTAACCTTCTGAGTGCTGTGATTATAAATGTGTGTCACCTGGTAAAAGATGAAAGAATACTCATTCCATAGAAGGAAGCTATAGATCCAGTGGCCCAGGCTTCCGCTGTCACAAAGGGTAAGTGAGCAGAAATGAGCATCCAGCTTTGGAACACAGTCTGAAGCTGTTGATAGTTACTTAAGAACTGTGGCACAGTTTAAAGACTATGAAGGAATCCAGGATAAGAGGATCAGATGGTAGAAGAAACGGCCATTATAACTGCTGTCACTAAATAACTAAATGAACCTAGGTATGTGACTTAGACAAAGTGGTCTTTTTATTTTTAGCAATAGCCACCTATTTGCAAACAATAATGGAAGAGCTTTGTAATTTATTAGAGCCTGTATGTAACAAAGCTGGTGAAAGAGTTCTGGCTTCCTCGGGCCCTAAGGATCAGTGCCCTGAGAGACATCAACCTCTTCCCCAGGCAGCCTCCCTTTCCTCCAATCCAGAGCTAGCAATGTGCATAGCGAAGTGTGGACATGCATTGTACAGAGAATATGTACTTCAACTTTGTAGTTGATTGTACAATAGGTGGCTTCAAGCAGTTGGATTTTTTTTCAAGTCTGAAGACTAGACATTCAAAACCAAGGGTGATACCATTTAGATACTAACTATTCCCCCTCTGTGCCATAGGCTGTGTGGCCAGCTAGTAGATCCAATCACTGGAAGAAGACTGAACCATGAAAAAACTAACTTCACTGATGTGTTAATCCACCATCTGTTCACACTGAATAGATTATTAGAAAGTGGAGTCTGGTGGGGAAGAAGGAAGTCCCCACCTCTGGAGGTACAAACCTTTGCAAACCTCTTCAATTACTGTTTGCAAATAGATGGCTATTGCCAAAAATAAAAAGAATAAGTCTAAGTCACATACCTAAGTTCATTTAGTTACTTAGTGACAGCAGTTGTAATGGCCTTTTCTTCCACTCTCTGTGGTTTTTAGCGAGGCAACCTTTCCTTGGTCCTTTCTTATCTATTTCTCTCTCTGCTTCCTGGCTACCATAAAGTGAGCATCCTTGCTTCATCATGTCCTTCCACCACCATGTTCTTTATCACCATCGTTCAGAAACAGTGGACTGGATCCTACAAACTTATGAGCTAAGATAAATTTGGTTCCTGGAAGCTGCTTCTCTTAGCTTATTTGCCACAGCAAAGTCAGGTCAAACTGGCACATGGGTTGATCTCCCTAGAGACCATAAGGAAGAATCTGATGCACGCTCCTCTCCTAGCTTCGTAAGAAGCCTACTGACAACTGCCCAGGGTCCTTTGTATCACTTTTATCACTGTTTCTGTTATCATGTGGCCTGCATCTCTGTGTGTCTTCACCTGGCATCTTTATCAGGATCCCAGTATAATCTTGTCATAACTAACTTCCCTGAAAAGACCTGACTTCCAAATAAAGTTTCCTTCTGGGAATGAACCCAGCACAGCTTACGACTGGCATGAACATTCGACCCCTCTGAACAGTGTCCACAGCAAGACTGAGAAGCCACCCAGCCACCTAAAAAGCCATAAAGAAATGAAGCTGAACAGCAAAGAAAATCACACAGAAAGCCAAGGCAACGTCCTCTTCAGCTTAAGACAAAGCAGATGTCCTTTCCGCCTTGAATTACTAGGGAAAGACTGCCAGGGACTATAGGTATTACACTGTCTCCCTTCAAGCTTACAGAAAAAAAAAAAGGCAAAAAGCCTTTAGTTTTCTTTCTTCTTCCAAACCCTAGTAGGACTGGAGGGAACCAAAGGGGCAGGCCATAGAAAGGGAACAGGTTTCTTCTACTCTCTTTACTGCCAGCAAGAACAACTCTGAGCAGAGTAGTTCAGGATGAAGAGCAAAGCAAGACTGAGGAAACCTGTGTCCTTCTAGGGACAGGGACATTCTGATGGTAGAATTCAGAGACAGTCAGGAAGTGCTGCATGGAATTGAGTGCAATCTGGCCTAAGCAGATTAGCTCCCTCCCAGGGAAGGGGTCAGCTGGGCAGGGCCGCTCCCTACGCAGTGGCCAGGGGCTATCATTACACAGCCCACATAGGACAGAATTACATGCTCCCTGAAGGAAATGCTTAATTGATTTTTCAGGGTGTCTCTTGAGATTCAAAGGCAACCAGTGCTCAGAGGTAGCAAAGTGGTAGAGACACTGTCCTTCTAAAGAGCTGGTGGCAGACAGGTATCAGGGCTGTGCAGGAGTTAGTTCAGGAATGACAATTTCCAGACAGTTCTGTGGGTCTTGCTGAGACTGGGAGAGGAAGCAGTAAAGGATAGAAAGTGGAGATTGGTGGGGTGCTCCCTGACCCTCACGCCCAAGAGCAATATCCAATCAATGGCCTCCCTGAGCTTTCTGCAACCTCCAAGTGATACACAGACAGAGGACGAGCCAGGAATCTACTCAAGAACTTGCCCGTCCCTCTACTAAGCTATTCACTTGTTCCAGAGACATCAATTTCCTCTTTGTGCTACGTAGAGCATCCTGCTAACCATACAGGTGCTGCTGTGGTCAAGAGTGTGGACTGGATGAAGACTACTTGCCCCTGAAGCCAGCATCTTCTTATGTCTGTCTATGCCACCCTGAGCCCAGGTCAATTAGCCATTTTTTCTAATAAGTTCTAAATCAACTGAAGAATGGAGCATGCGAGAAATACACCAAACCAAATCTCTGACAGAGGGAGGTTTGCTTCTGTTTCACCTCAGCCCTTGGTGGTTCCTTTGTACAGAAGAGACGAGTACTACACATAACCACGTGCCAACCAGACCATGGCCTCCCCAAGGATAGGGACCATCTGTTCTCATTGCACAGCCCCGAGTATAAGCTCACCAAATGCCTGCCAACTACACACTAAGTAACTGACACCATTCTCTGACCTCCATTTCGTGTTGCTCCTGGCCTCATGGATATGGTAGGACTATCATAGGCTCTCCTAGGGTTACACCTAATCCTCAGCCACTCCCCCTTGTTTTCAATTCCCTCTAGTCCTTGGTCCTGGCAGCCTTCAGTCACTATAAGTGGAAACTATATCAAAGAACAAAAGCAAAAACCCAAACAAGACAAAACAACAACAACAAAAGAAGAAAAAAAAATCATGGTTCTGACTGCAAGGCCCTCCCCCCAGCAGCGGGCAGTGCTCCATCTGTTGGTAGGATCTCATAATAAAAAGATATATAAAGAAACCTTGGTCGATTTGCTTAGGCAAGTGGGAATTCAAGGTTATGAATCCAGATTCCTCGGGGTAAGTATTACAGCATTTATTTGGGACCTACCTAATTCCTAGGCCCAGTTGTCCCAGAATTAAAAGGACAATAAGCCATCAGTGTACATGTCTTTTTTGATGCAAAAAAACCACACTGCTATTATTATTGTTGTTGTTGTTGTTGTTGTTGTTGTTGTTGTTATTACTGAAGTTCAGTTATATAGCTTGAAATCTGGTCTGGTTATCTGCCCAGCATGTTAGAATTGCCCCCACCCCAAAGTTGCTTTAGGTATCCAGCAACTCTGGCTACTAAGAAAAAATGAGAGGCTAAGGAGATAGCTCAGTGGCTTAGAGGTCTTGCTTTGCAAGCATGAAGATGTGAGTTTAACTCCCCAGCACCCACATGAAAAGCTTGGCATGCCTGGGCATGCCTATAATTCCAGTATCAGTGGAGGGCTACAGAGATAGATAGATCTCAGGTATGTGCTGACCAGCCAGCCTAGCCAGAATGGTAAGGTCCTAGTTCAGTGAGAGATCTTGTCTTAAGGGAACAGAGTGGAGAGCAATAGAGAAAGACAGGAGACCAAGGCCTGTTCTGGTCTTGGCACACACAAACCTGCACACATATGCATGCAACAGACAACAGCAACATACACACACACACACACACACACACACACACACACACACACAGAGAGAGAGAGAGAGAGAGAGAGAGAGAGAGAGACAGACAGACAGACAGAGACAGAGACAGAGAGAGACAGAGACAGAGAGAGACAGACAGAGAGACAGAGACAGAGAGACCAGAGACAGAGAGAGACAGATACAGAGACAGAGAGAGACAGAGAGACAGAGATAGAGACCAGAGACAGAGATAGAGAGAGATGGGCACACTCTTAGCTTTCTCTATATGAGATAAAGGAAAAGTAGGCTGGTTTCAGCTTAATGACCTTGTCGTAGTACTAAGATACGTGCTACAATAGCAGGAATATGTGTTCACAGTCAGAAGATGCAGATTTTGATACTTCACTTAAAAAAGAAAAACAAGAAAAAGAAAAAGAAAAAGAAAAAGCCTGTGCTCTGAGGCAAACTACCTAATCTCAACTTCTCAACAAAGCAAATAGTTACCTTAATGATATCACAAAGTCCTTATATATTTTTTAAAAAGTGACTTTTATATTGTTATACAAATAACTGAACTTTTACTGCATAAGCACAGTAGCAGGAGCAATAATAAATTACCATTGTGAACTCCAATGGTAAGACCCAGGAACCAACAGTCTCCCCACTTTCTCTATAAAATTCTGAATCTCTCTGTGGGGCTACCACATCAGAGCTGCTCTGAAGCACCAGCACCTACTATTTTCAAAACATTGTCACCCACCAATTCCTCTGGCAGTCAGCACTTGGCTACAGTCATTCCATTCTCTCCTCAACCCCCAAGGTAGACACTTTAGATCCAATAGTTCACAAAAGTTAATCAAAATGTCGTTCCTCTCTGCTTTTAATTCATCACAGTAACACCAGTTATGTTTTGCTATCCTATATAAAATGATAATCATTAGTTACCAGCTAAGAATATCCTAGAACACAGGCTGTACAGAGAAATGGCAGATGGTTAAAAAAAAAAAAAAAAAAAAAACTATGATAGAAGTAACTTAGCAAACACTACTCTACTTTATGAAACCTGGTGTGTTAGGAGGGGATCTAGAAGGTTCTAGTCTTATTTTTAAAAACTGTATGCTTCACGTGTCCAATGGGAACTCATGCTTCTGTGGGTTCACGAAATGAATAGAAAGTTCTTTGTTATGAAGGATGGAGAAGAGAGGGGCATTGTCCTATCGTGGAGAAAAAAAAATAGTCATTTTACATTAACACTTCTCAAGGAGGGGCAGGCTCTTACTTGATCTATCTTGTGATGTTCTCTAATACTTCCACAGGATTGGTGTATGTGGCCTATTCTTCTCACATCTACAGTTGAGCACAGGCATCACCTCACAGATCTTTCTTAGCACAGCCCACTGGGACAACCTCCACTAATTGCCCAGAGGCAACTCTAAGGGGGGATCTGATTTTCCTCCACATCCATGGATACTGGTAGAAACACACACTATGCTACACTTGTAGAGAGCTGATCCCAAGAGTTCCTGGAAAGACTTCAAGTTCCAGCTCCTGGGATAAAGAAAGACAGCTGAGTGTTGTCATCCAGCTGGTCCAGCAGAAATCAGGTAGAGAGGAAGAGGCTGAAAGAGAACTGTCATTCTAACCTTGACTTCTGGGAGAAACATGAAACCTCTCTGGCTTGGTCTGAAACACAGGCAGTACTGAAAACTCAGACCTGAGAAGAGCTTTTGAAGTGATGCAGTCCCACATAATGTAACTGAAAATGACACAGAACTCTCCAATGATTCTACTCTCCCAGGGAGGGCAGATCAATGAGGGGAGAAGTGACCCTGGTAGCCTTGAGAGCTGTATCATTCAGCATTGCACACTGGGAATGGCCACTGTTATTCTGGCCAGCTTAATGCTAGCTCTGACATCTGCTGTCAGTGTGGTACATTGCTTAGGTCTGGGGATCGCTCCTTCTTCTAGTCAACTGCAGCAGCATAGACCACTGTGGCATCAAGGCCCTACTACAGACCTTATACACTGTTCTGGTTCAGAGGGGGCAGGAAGTATTGCCTGAGACTCCATTCTAAATGGCACTGCCTACAACCTACCGATACAACTGTTTAGATGATTTATGGAATCCTCATGGCAACTTCGTGTCTCCACTCTATTACCCAGTTACAGAGGTTGGCTGGGGTTCAGGGGCTAGGGAGAGAGGAGAAAGGACTTGACAACAAACAAATAGGTGGCTAGAAGCCTTTTACATGGTCAGATAAAACAAAACAAAACAACAACAACAGCAGCAAGATCAGTCCCCTCTAGAGGACTTGACCATAAGCTTGACTGGAAAGAGTTGTCCAGGTTGGGGAAGAGGGCTGCAAGTACACCCAGAGAGAAAACTCTTGATCTGTCGAGTTCTATAGCAAGCTGGAAGGAACAAATGCAATTGCCAAGGTGGCAAGAAACAGAGATGCTGGGAGACTGAGGCCTCAGGCTCCGGAGGAAATACATCAAGATGAGAAGGTCACCCTCGCTGCTTCAGACCCTTTCTGATGGCCTTCTGATATCAGCTCTCCTCTCTGCTGGATCTTTATGATTAAATCTTTCCATCTCACCTAGAGACAAGCAAATCTTTCATGGTGAAGGAGAAAGGTACACTATCACGAGGGCTTTGTTTCCTGGGAGACATCCATCTTCTCGGTGCTATCAAGCAGTTAGTGTCACCGTCCAAGCGACAGGCTTTTTTAAGGGATCTTCCTCCCGCCACCCCACCCCCCACTTCTTTTAGCTTACTTGGAATCATACATCAGAGAGGGGACAGAAGGCAACCTAGTGAGGAGGCCAGCACTGAAAAGGAGGGGAGCACAGAAAGAGAGACCAGGTTGGAAGAGCACAGTGACTGAAGGTGCTCCTGGGGAAGGTGTTGGGTATAGAGATACCAGGGAGGGTGCCAAGTCGATGGCTGACCTCGAACCTATACCAGTACAGACTGATCAGCATGTTTTTAGAAAAACGAAATTTTCCAAAATAAGTTTTATTTTTAGCTTTAAATTCTTCTTCAATTTGGGGTAAGTTTGTTTCTATTAGCAAATAAAATATAAGGGTTTCGTTGTGACATTTTCCTACAGATAGATCATGATTGTATTTTGCCCGGGTTTGTCAGCCCGGAGCCATCTTTCAGTTTCGGCCTCCTCCAGACTTCTGCTGGCTCCTTTCTCTCCTCACTTTCATACTGCTGACTTCTTCCTTGTATAATCTGTGGGTGGTGGAGGTAAGAATGTAACCCCTATGAATGACATGCTACCTGAGAATATTTATGTGATGTTAGTTGGCCAAATCCTCAAAGCATTTGACTCTTGCAAAAAAGCTCTTTAGTGGCATAGAATCTATGTATGTGAGGCTTGCTGTATTTGAGAATCAAACAATCTATATTCAGATATCCAGTGCATACTTCTGGCTTTGTGCCAGGCCTTTAGATTATATTGGGAAGTACAGCTTAATTCCTCATTTAAAAAAAATAAGTAAGAAGAAAATAACATCTTGAATAATCAGTCTGCTGCCTTCCTCATGGACCCAGAGAAAACTGAGGCAAAGGTGTGCACATATGCTCCACACAGTAAACCTCTAGGGGTAAGATGGGAAGACTGGACCAAGAAGAATCCTCACTCACTAGCCTGGCTTTGTTTAGCATCCCTTGCCTTTATTCTTGGGAATGAGTGAGAAACTTGGACTTTAGGATTCAGAAGAGTCCGGAGAAGACAATCTTTTATTAAAACACAAAAAACTCCACTGGCTCAGGATCTTACTCCCTGAACAGTTTCAAGGTGAGCTGAGAGATTAAAAATAGCCTGTGCTATATTATTATTCTTACTTAAGACATTAGTCACATAATACTCCAAGATTTGCACTCTCAAAACAGCCTTCACATCCAAATTGTCATATTCTTTCCAAAACTAACATTTTACTGGTGAGTAAAAATAAAACAGAGATGCCCAAAGCAGAAGGGAACATCAACTCAGCAGCTTCTAATATCCTTTGCATTCCCAGCTTCTGTCACATCTAGTGTGACATTTCCATTGTATCTGATGTGATATTGGGAACTGCTTTCACTCTTTGACTTCAGCTTTATAATTTGTAAAATGAGAGGTCAAATATCTTCCAGCTTGAACATATAATTTGGTTGGAACATGTACAGTGCAGCCAATACTGTGTTCTACCTTGGAGGAGACCTCTGCTAGTCAATTATAGCAGATCCTACCATTTGCACATTTGACTATCCCTAGAGGAACACCCCCCGAACTTCCCCCAACAAACGTCTGTGAGTTGGAACAAGTTGCTATTTTGCAGAAGCATGCGAGCCTTAGATATATGAGACAGTCACTTGTTTAATGAGTGAAATTAGCATGCAGGCAAAACTCCTATCTCCAAGAGGTTTTGTTACTGTTTGCTGTGAACTCACATGCTTTATGTAATTTTATAGGGATAGGCATAAAACTGGGATCCTCCTGGAGCATGAAGATATCAGTAGTATCTATCACAAAATGTCAAGGGTTCATTGTAATACAGGTGCAATATTGTCACACACCAGCCAGTCCCATCTATCACTACTATGTCCTTAATGAAGGTTCCTTAACACTTGAGTGCTGTGTCTCTCTCTCACACACACACACACACACACACACACACACACACACACACGAGATAGGGAACTCTCGTTTCCCTTTTATTAACACTTTCTCAAACATACCATTCTCCCATGTGTCTGCATTTGTGTGTGCATGTTGATTCTTTCTTCCCGAGAGTGAGATCCTGAAGAGATGAACTGTCAGCTTGTCTTATTTCTCTATCCTCAACACCTACCAATGTACTAACACATAACAAACATTTAGCAAACATTTGTTGAATGACTGAATGCCTTTTAGAAGAAGGCACTGTGCCAAAGGTGCATTTTTTCCTATTTATATTTTACACTTACCATTATCTTGCATGTAGATAGATAATGTTAATTCTATTGTTTCAACAATAAGAACAACAGAATCTCTAGGACCCATGCAGATGATATGCAATGTCACTGCCAATGAAGGGTGGGTTCATACCCATTTGTCAGATTTCAAGGTTAAAAATTTTCTATCATACCATGATGTTACAAATGCCTCAAAGAGGTAAACAAGATACATGCATGGATCTAGTGTGTACACACATGTATTCAATGCATTGTGCATTCCATGCACATGTGTGGAAGTCAGGAGACAGTCTTGGCTGTTGATCATCATCTTCTACCTTGTCTGAGATAGGATCTCTTTATTGTTTTTCTACTGTGTATGCCAGGCTAGCTGCCCTACCCACTTCCAGGGATTCAGGAGCCCTGGGATTACAAGATGTTCATACTATACATTCATCTTCTGTGCTCTGGAGACTCCAACTTAGATCCACAAACTAACACAGCAAGCATGCTTACTCATGAGACCATCCCCCCAGTTCCAGTACTCCTAATAGAGCATGTAACTTGGTAGTACCTACATGACTGTAGTCAACACAAAAGTTCCAATATTGCCAGGCTTAATATATATTGGGCAAATAATTCTTCCTAAGATCAGTCGGTTCCTGTCCAAGTACCTGAAGGGGTCAAACTCAGTTCCCAGATTGGCTTTGCAGTTAGAAAGCCTTGTTAGGAACTGAGCTGCTGCTATGTTGGGGTTGAAAGCTGGAATTGGAACATATCCATTCTTGGCTCAATTAAGCAAGTTGTTTGAAAAGCTGCTTTTGTGGTTTGATCAGGACCTTATTCTGTAACTATAAGAAATTCTCCATCATGATGTGTACTTCCAATAATAATGTTTAAGTGTTCTAGAAGGCAAAAGGCCCTGTCCGGCTCAAATATGTCATAAGTTAGGGTGAGGACTCTTCACAGTGACCAGAAACTAGCATGCTCTCATTAATTGTAGTCACACAGAGATCTAAGTAACCTGATCTTCTCAATGGTGTCTCCTGAAAATACTGTTTAGTCACCGCACTACAGCTACCAACCGTTTGCTGCACACACCATGAAACCAGAACATCTCCAGGCATTACAGTAAGTCCTGTAAGAAAGCTACTACTCCTACTTAACCACTGAGGAGATTATGTCATAGGTAATAGATTTTTCCTATTCATGTGGTTACATCAGCAGAGAAGCTAGACTTCTGGCCAAAAGTATCCAGAGTCCCTGGTTCTTCTACTACATAGCACTGTCAGCTCTGGTTATACACAGTTTAAATCACCATGGATTAGACTAACAGGCCCTGAGCTTTCTAGTCTTCAGTAAAGGAAGTCCAAAGGATCAAACCATACTGAAATCAATCAGTGGTGCAAAGGGATAGTTAGAAACATAAACTTGCTTGCCAAGGAACATGTCCATATGCATGTATACATACATACATACACACACACACAGAGAGAGAGAGAGAGACAGAGAGAGAGAGAGACAGAGAGAGAGAGAGAGAGAGAGAATGTTTTGAGAAAATATAGTCATACTCAGAGGCCCTAGGTAGATAACATATCATTAAGAAAATGAAGAAATTAGGGACCAATTTTTTACCTCATCCAAGCTAGCTATTCATGACAACAGAAGATAAATATTGAATGGGAATTTCCCCAAATCTAGCCAATTATAAGAGATTGTGTGGATTTGACATCATCTAATGCCTGAAAATAAATACTTGCATGCCAATATTACCATAAACATGTGTGAAATTTCACTAAGTTCGTCTTCCCAGTGAGAGCCTCGCTTTATCTGTATGTGTGAATACTTTCCTTAGAGCATATAGAAATAGGTAGTATTCTCTGGAAGGCATGAGTTCTTATGCTAACAAATGATTATCTTTCCCAGAAAAAAAAATTACTAAACAGTGTTCTAACAAATCAATTTGTTGACAGCTTTTTCCCTTTAGGAGGCAGTATCCCCTAGCCTATTCTTTTAGCAAGTGAGAATATGACCCCACACTCAATGCCTACATTTGGGTTCAGAAGATTTTAGAGAGGAAAAGAAGTATATGACAATCTCACCTGTCTCCAGGCAAGGAACATATTGTTATTTTTACTCTTTATATAACAGGGTTTCCTTTCAGAATTACTAAGTGACTTGTCCAAAGTCAGAAGAGATTGGAAAATACAGCAATAGAATCCCTAGGGTCATTCCGCTGTTTCCAGCAGAACCAAGACTTTTAGAGTGTTGTCCCATGGCTGGACCCGAGGAGAAATGCTTCAATAGCACTTTTCCTGAGGCCTATGGACATTCCCCAACACCCTTTTCCAGGAGTTCCTTCCCTCCCTTCCCTTCTGTTTTCTGAATGATTCAATGCCGCACAAGTAGAAGCTACAGTTTTCATCCTCCTTTCTCTTCCTAACCCTATCTCCTGCCTATAGAACAGTAGGTATCCCGAGATAGGTCCCTTTCTCATTGGCATCCTCCTAAGCTTCCTTGAAAAGCTGACCCTACCATAAGCTAAGAAAGCCATTCTTCCCACTCCCACCATGCTATCAATACAAGCCGAAGGGTCAGTGAGGAAGGATGACCGGAGCATAGTCTCTTGGGTTCTGATGGGCTGAATAGAGCAATGAGTGGTGAAATAGTTCAAAGCAGCTCTAAATTGTGAAACAGAAGATGTATTTTCTCCCACAAATCTCCCTCACTGCATTGCCAAAAGCTGGAGCTTATACTTCAGCCAAGATGCAAAAGACAGTGGTCCTCAGCACTCTCCTTCTCTATGACACTTGCAGTACTCTGGTCATATTGACTTGCCTCATTCGGGTTAGACAAGCCTTGTTCCACAAAATAGTGTATTTTGAGACATTGCCAAGTTTCAATCAATTTTTCCAATCTCTTAGTGGGAAGAGCAGTGTCTGGAATCTGGCTATGCAACACACCTGCAATGTGGTACTGAGGGGAAATAAGCTACTGCCAGCTGTTTTCTTAAGGATATAATGACCAGACTATTATTGTCCTGGAACAGTAGTTCCCAAACTCATAATCTTTGGTTTGGAAGAGGGAGGAAGGAGAAGTCTGTGTATTTCCCAGCTCCTGTTCGGTCATAAGTGTTCTTCAAGATCTTACAAAACCTTCTGACACCTTACACCTCTATTGTTCATCATTTTGAATGTCAATGGACAAAATACTCTGTGTCCTTAGATCTGAACAAAGTGTCCAGACAATTTAGAAAGAGAAAACTGAAAGAGGGCCTAGAAGCAGGGCCTGTCCAGTAGTGTCTGCTGCTCCCTCATACCTGTGATGAAAGCAAAGTTTGGGATTAACACAAATACAAGGGAATACTGTAAGGAGCAGTACTAAAGCACAGAGAGAGATGACGCAGAATGGGCTATGGAGGAATGAAATACAGGAAAGTTACTTACACTGTTTCATCATTCTTGAACTCCAGTTCCCCATATGTATCTTCAAAGTCCTCACCACCACCCTTGGCTGTCCCTTCTACTGTCCTAAAAGGGACGATGACCGTGCCCCTGGCACCTGATGTCCTCAAAACCTTGACTTCCATAACACCAATACTTTCACTGACATGAATGGAATCACATTCAAAGGTGAAAATTCCTGCATGGTCATCATCCAAGATGGTTACTGTGGCCACACAAGGGGAAGCCAGGACAGCCCGCGGCAAAGGAAGACTATTGAGTATTGCTGGAGGCATCCCCTCCTCCAGCTGCTCCTCTTCTACACGGACATTGCTCAGCCTCACAAAGAAGTGTTCATCCTCCTCAAAAATGTCATCATCAATGATGCCCACAGAGAACTCCTTCTGAGTCTCTCCTGGCTTCAGAACCACAGTGCCCTCTGTGAACTCATAGTCCGCCCCTGCATTGGCAGAACCGTCCTCTGTTTTGTAGTCCACGTACATGGTCTTGGATATATCTCCCCCTTTCCTCACCACAGTCAGGAGGACAGCTCCACAGTTCTCCAGGCACTGATAAGAACATGGGTCAAAGAAGACCTTAGAGGCAAAGTCCTCTGGCTCATCAGTATGAACCTCGCTCATGCTGGAGGTCTTCTTGGCTTGCTCCGCTGCATGTTTCTTAAGTATATTGCCCGCACCAGTCATCATTCGGGTGGCTTGGATGCGGTAAAAAGCACGGCTCTTCTGTTGGTGGGAAAGAGCATAGTAATTGGCCATCTCTACCAGCTGATCTAAGTCCTTTTCTGGGTGTTTTTGTTTCAGATCCTTAAGAATCCGAATCATTTCCCTGCGAGATTCATCTACCTCCTTTCCTTCTAAGGGTATAAGGTTCCCATCTAGGAAGTGAGAATTCATCATTTTCCCATCCATCTCAATGCCCTTAGGGTGGTCACCCTCTGTCTCAATGATAATTCCTCGGTGTTTATCTGTACGGTATTTTTTGTGCATGTATTTGTAGAAGAGCAGTCGCTTATCTGCCACCCAAGCCAGCAGGACACACACTGGAAAGAAGAAGAGAGTAAGGAGGCCTTCCCAAACCTGGACCACACCAGGAGAGAAGACTGCCAGGATCATATAGAGCCAAATATAGGCAAAGATGCTCCAAGCAGCTGTGACGAAGAAGACTCGCAGGTGCTTGATCTTTCGAGTCTCCCCATCTGGTATCACATAGACACAGATACCAATGATGATGAACATGTTGAAGGCCGCACTGCCGACGATGGTAGATGGTCCCAGATCACCAGCAATGAACCCATGACCACACACCTCAATTAAAGATAGGAGAATCTCTGGAGCAGAAGAGCCCAGGGCCATCAGGGTCAGATTTGAGACAGTTTCATTCCATACCCGAATTGTAGTTGTGCTGGTCTCTCCATTGGGCTTCTTGATGGTCACTTCCCTCTCTTGGGAGGTAATAACTTCAATAGATGCCATGAATCGGTCAGCAATGATAGACACCCCAAGGAACATGTATATCAGGGCCACAAAATAGACAATGACCCTGGCAATCTTGTCCCCAAGGGAAGGGTTCTCCGGATACCAGATTGGCAAGATGACACCCTCCTTGCAGTCTGATGACCCTGAACAGGATTCATTGTTCCGCCCCACATTGGGCACACCCCCCAAGTCACCAGCCTCTGCTCGAAGACCATTCAGGAAGAGCACAAAAGTAACCAGCCCAAAATGGAGGAAGGCAGAGGTGAGAGGCTGCAGCCGTAACCACGCCATACACAAGACTTAGGTTCTGGCTCCACCACAGCACCAACGGTCCTCCCGACAGGCCTGAGACCTAGAAAAAAAATCAGAGAGGCAGGAAAAGGCATGAGAAAAAAAATAAGGGCAACAATTGGCAGGTTCCTACCAACACAAATGGATGGTTCACCTCAATTGACATATGGCACTGACATATGGGGCCGTCTCTCACTTGGAAAATAGATGTCAATGGAAGACACAAATAGCTTCTCTGTCCTCAAAAGCCATCTGGTAGAGATTCAGTTGAAGAATGGTTTGAAATAGCTGGCAAGACTAGGGATGGAAATCCAAGTGATACCTCCTAGTACTCAGTTGTAGCTCCATTTGCCTCTAGAATCAACTTAAAATAGATGCTTATTCCTCATCTTCCTTCTCATTTGCACTGTTGCTAGAATTTCAGTCTCCCCTGCCCTGTGTTCATACTTAAGAACCTTGCACAGTTCAGGTTGGTGAGCATATTTGCTCAACTGAGCAAGCTATTCATGGGCTGGTCCTTGGTATAGCACATCTTGCTCTGGGTGTGATTGAACTCTTGAGAGTGAAAGCGCCTTCCTCCAATACCAAACTTCTGGAGGCAGCCAGGAGCTCTAAGGCTTCCTGTAAAAAAAAAAAATCATAAAATTGATTTCACAGTGAATGCTGCAGTGTGTACCTCAGACACTGTCCACTGTGCCTTCTGAACTCTCCACCTGTTAAACCTTGTATAGAACAGTCTATGAGTATGATTATCATTCAGCCACTGAACTCCACATGAAAACATGGAAGGGGCCAGGAAGTAGAAATTGTTACAAATAAAACATGTGAATGGTTCTCATATACAGATTTTTAAAGACTTGAGGTGAATCTAGGAATGACATACAGCTTCATCAGTTGGGCTCAAAGCACTGAGCAGTAACTGTGCATGGAAGAGAATAGAGGGATATTCATTATTTTCAGTTGAGGCTATGAGCTTCTGATCATTTGAGGCTATACGACCTTTCACTTACTGACTCACTCACACAGACTAGGGATGAAAACAACCAAGTGATCTATTATTTTTTTTTATAAGCAAGCTGCCACCTTCCCCTCCACTAGAATCCTATGGAGTGTAACTAGTAATGCAGGGCTGTGGACTTCTGTTTGTGCAGTACCTTAAAGGTGTCATGGTCTCTACTGTCCCCATTGGCTGTTCTTTTTTCCACTGGCTCTCGTTTCTGAAAGCAAAGCCTCCCCTGACACCCGTCTACCAGTTATTTGTGAGCAATACCAGGGGTTAGTCTGCAAACGTTCCTCTCCATCCTGCTCTGTAGCCAGTCCAGCACCAATCCAATCAGCACTCTTTATGATCTTAACCATCACCATCATGGCCCAAGCCATCACGGCTACTTAGCCCATGCACCTGCTGCAGTAGCCTTCCGACTAAAAGCCCCATTTCAACTCTTGCCAGAGACTGAATTTCAATTCTACTTTCCTTGCTCAGCTGTAGTAATACTGGGATTCTGGGACTCAAATTTAGGATCCCACACGTGCTAGACAAGTACTCTACCACTGAGCAATATTCCCAGTCAATCATAGAAATAAATAAATAAATAAATAAATAAATATCAATACAAAACTCCAACCAAACAACAACAAACAATCCACACATAAAAAATATAATCCCCTAGTTGAAGCTCTTTCATGGTTTTCCTCTTGTTCTTGATATAAATCCTTGACTCCCTGCTGTGACCAGCCAAGTCTTGCAGGAGCCTCCTCTTTCATTATCTTCCCAGATCATCCCCAGTCACTCTCTCACTACACTTTAAAAATGTCCTTCCTTCATATCACCAAGATTTGACAAGCTAGGCTCCGACTCAGAACCTTTGCCCATGCCATTATTCATACTTGAAAGGAGAGTTTCTTCTTTGTACCTTCCAATCACAATGCCTTGTATCAACGGTCACTTTCTAGAACAAACAATAACTTCCTCTCATTGATAAAAATGGATGTTTTTTTTTTCTGTTATTTACTCTCATTGGATTCGTTCCCTCTATGACATTTTAGACACTTTGGAATTCTGTGTTTCTTTTTTATTATTAGATGAATTATGTGTTATCCATAAAGATGAGATGACATAAGAACAGGGGTTAGCTCCTATTTACTGTGGAATCCTAAGTAGATGTTAGCAGTGTTCAGTAAATGTGTACTTTTGAAATTAATAAATGTAGCTACCAAAAAAAGCTTCCTGAGAGATCAATCAGCCTTCTTCAAAAACTATTTTATGATCTAAATTATAGCTAATTTCTTCGGGGATATATAAAGATCTCATAGACAAATCATTATTCAATTTTAGAGGTTGTATAGGTTCTCTTTAAATTTCTAAAATTCACATTCAGTATCCAGTGCATACTGCAAAGGTCTTCCTTTCAAGGAGCTATGGATTAACTCCCCCCCCCCCACTTTTTTTTTACTGCCCAGGACAGCAGCCAAAGGCTAAGGCTCACATCAGTCCAGAAACTGGTCCTCTTAACAGTGGCTTGAAGCCTCTGCCTTTGACCTCACTCAAAGGATAAAGGGGTCATGAAATAACCATGGAGGAATGGAGTGCTTGAAGATGTTCAGCATCACAGTTCAGAGGTTAAAAATGGTCTTGGAGTGGGGCTACTGTAATATGCCCAGAGATCCCAGTCACAAGTCTGACACACATTCACCCTTGGGAAATGTGAACAGAGGAGGAATTTTGGTTTCTTGCCTCTACTTTGAAAACTCCTGACACAGTGGATTCTCATCCCCATGCAGGAGGAGATGACGGTGAAGTAGCTTTTGAATCAAGAGCCCACAGTGACAGAAGGTGGCATCCTCAAGTGTAGGCATCCTCAGGTGAGAAAGGACATGGGGCATCATAGTGGTAGTTGTCCCGATCAACAGAGGAGGGGCACTCTTAGTTATTCTAAGAATGCAGCCAGAGACTTAAGAGGGTTCTATAGACAAACTATGGTGCCAGGTTTTCATGGGAAATAAATATACACTGTCCCTGGGCTGGAACCAGAGGATGGCTTCTTTGAGGAAACATGCTGGAGACAAGAACAAAAGGAAAAGACAGAAAGGCAATGGGCTAGTAAGCAGCCGACCAGCATTTGGAGTTGAAGGTAGAAAATACTTTGAGTGCAATACTAGCTCTTCTAGTCCCACTGGGAAATAGATGCTGGTTGTGAGACTGTAAGGGGACCACTACAATGGCCAAGGCTATCTTTTTTTTTTTTTTTTTTTAAATGCCATTGGTCCAGAAACTGAGACAGATTCTAACCTGCTAGGGTGTCTCCTCACCCTCTTAAAGACCCAGACTCGGGAATAGGATAACTTGAAAAAGATATTACAGTAATTACTTAAAAGCATTTACTATACACATCATGCTACCTTTAGTATTTATAAGAAACCTATATAGTTAGCAACATTTTTATTTTTATATTTTGGAGAAAAGTGAGTCTTTTTTAAATCATTTACTCAAAGTGTAAGGTAAAAAAAACAAAAAAAACAAAAAAACAAAAAACATTAATAGAGTCAAAACACACAGGGAAATGGACTAAAATGTACCATTTTGACCAGTCAATTTTACCAAAATTTACTGTTGTCTGGTAAATGGTACATGGGAACATTGATGGCACCGCAGTTGGCTTCTAGTCTGATATGGACTCAGGAGCAACATGAGCTCGAGAGCAGCATGACTGTGTCATTGTTCCCACATAGAAGACACTAACCATTTCACAGAGCTTCTGAGTCCCCAGACTTACAGGGCTATGCTGGCTGCCTGTTCCTGCTATGCTGGCTGCCTGACACCCACCCAAACACTCTTCTTCTCGTCATTCAGCTTGACAAATATTGACAAAAGCCTGCGATTTGCCACTACATGCCAGTGGGTAAAATGAAAAATGAGACACAGTGTTTGCCCACAAAGGTACACTTGAGCGGGAGTAAAAAGACATGAACATAGACAGCTTTCCTATGGATGTGGGGTAAGGGCAAATGCTGTGGATACTCAGGGAGGGCACTGAGCCAGACTGGGATTCGGGGAGGCGGTTCTGAAGGAGATGATCCCTAAAACAGGTCTTCAAGCATGAATGGGCCTTAAAAAAAAAAACCAGATAGAAGAAGAAAAGAAAGAAGGAAGGGCCATTCTGGTTAAAGAGAAAGGCTTAAGCAAGAACACGGAGGCTTGAGGAGGGCGGCCTTGTGCCTTGGATTACAAGGAATCCAGTCTGGGGAAGAGGAGCCAGAAGAAGCCGATGGCAGGAGAGAGTACATTCCCCACAGGGTTTCTAAGGTAGGCCAAGAAAATGGGATTTTATCCTAAGACAAAGAAAACCAATATTTTAAACAAGTGAATGACATGGTCTGATTTGTATTTAAAAACAAAAAACAAAAACAAAAAAACAAAAAACAAAAAACAAAAAACCACTTTCCCCAAACCTTAAGATAGCTATAGAAGAATCATTCATTATACATCATGGGACAGAGCAGATGCAGATGAAAAAGAAACTATTCAACACAGAGTGACCCTCTGCCCCTGTTCTGCTCCCTCAGCAGAATGCATGTCCTGGCTCAGCTCGTGACCTCCTGTGTGTTTCCCGGCTTATTTTCCTAATGTGCTGCCCCACAACCCCCAGGGCCTTCTGCAAGGTGTCTGTGTCCTCAGCAGTGGCTCCTGACATCTTTTAATATCAATGGCAAATTTAATTAAAATCACTGTTCCTCTGCCTGTCCAGATCATTAATAAAACAATGCCACCAGGCTAGACTGAACAATTCTCCCTCCTGCTACACCCTCTACTTTCTCCAATGGGAACAGAGCTTAGGGCCTGTAACCAGCCTCGGTAGAGTCATTCTGCTCCCCTTCTAAACCTGGGCCCCACAGGCATCACAGCCAATTGACATTAAAGTTATAGATGCAGCATGCCGACCCTTGCTCTGTCTGACATGTCATCTGGCACAGACACATTACAAAGCTTCCTGCATTTCCTCTGTCCCCCTTGGGGGAGGGGAGATATTCGGGCACAGTCCTTGTGTCCAAGCAAGACACCCTGAGAAATGCAGCCACTCAACTCCTTACTCTGTCTAAAGACTATGAGATAAGCTAAAGAGCTTATTAGATAGCCTGGCTGACACAATAGGACCTGGATCCATGGAGGAACACATAATGATACTCAATGCTTTTCCTGCATTATTATTTCTCCTAGTCTTCCCAGGGATGAAGGCTTTATCAGATCCATTTTACAGATGGCACATTAGAGCTAAGAAAGGCTAAGTAATTTGACTAAGATCACAGTTACTAAAGGAGAAATGTAGGCATCTGAATTTTGAGAGTCTGCTTCTGGAACACATGATGTTGTGTCCCAGCTTTGGGAATCTTTTTGAGCAAGAACCCAAAGAGAACAAAATGAGTCTTTCTGGATGCAGAGGCGTCCCCCACAAGCCTGGAGGGTCTACATTCCCCGAGGCAGCTTGGAGCAATAGAAAGCCTTGGATTTGAAAGCAGAAAGCAAGATTCATTCCTAGTTGTGTTCCAGTGAATGGGAGACCCTGGAAAGTCCACGGTACTCTCAGGGTAATACCTGAATCACCTATAAAGCTCAGGTTGGGTTTGACAGCTTTTATAGTTATTTAATTCAAAGATGTTTTGATCATTGGGAAGGTACACATTTAAGCGAGATCAGCCCACAGCGGTGGAAGAGCCAGGCTTGGAGTTTAGACTCCCAAAGAGAAGGTAGAATATAAAGACTAAGCCAAGGGTAGGAAGAGAAGGCTAAGACAAGGTCAAGGAGAGTCTTCATTCTGGATTTACCAAAAGCCTGTTGGACTGAGTCCATTTTGTAAGAAACTGTTCTTTGTCGATTTAGGCTCAGACACTGTGCTAGTGATTGGGATACAGCCATTAATGAGTATAATTCACATCAAGCCTTATAGAACTTATCTTCTAATGAAGGATGGAGATAAATAAAGATAAGTATAATTAATTATAACCATATCCTGGGAGGTCATTGATACTCTTTCCTTGCTCCGCTCTGAACACACAGGTAAGTGGCTCTGTGGTGGAAACATGAGGAATGGCTGAAGTACAGCAGAGCTTTAAAATAATGTGGAAAACCTCACAGCAACACAGGGAGTCTCTGATCTCATGAAAATGTCATCTTTTACCTCTTGACATTCTCATGCTTTAATGGCACCTGAACTGTATGATGATGTTATGGAAGCCTGCAGACAATCTTCCAGGAAATGCTACACACAAGAAAAGAAAGTCCATGGACAGAGCAGAGCGTCTGTCTCCTCATACTATATATGAATCATGAACTTTAAAGGGATAATAAATAAATGATCACATGCATCCATTAAGAATATATTCAATGCCTGGCATTGTGCTAGGAACTTTTGTTTCTTCTGTTTAACACCCCACAGTGCCACAATGAGATGGGCATCATTCTGCGTTTTAGAAATGAAGATATGGGGGCTCAGTGGTTTGATAAGTCACAAGAGATCCATTAGTCAAGCAAGTGTGACATCTGAGCTTTTGAAGTCAGTTTGTCAAATGCAGAGTCTGTTTCTAAGCTCCAGGGAATGAGAGGATGGTGGAATAGTGTAGCAACCTGGGTCTCAAGGCACTCTGCTTCATCTGGGAAGCGTTCCCTAATGATGTCTTCCTCTACTTTAAAAATGACTTATTTGTTTTGTTAAGACTTGATTAGCACATTGTCTTGAGATTATCTGTGTATGGGCATAATGTCTACATTTTTTCTAAAATGAGGAATTGCAACTCAACTCAGAAAAGATTTTGTTTAATTTTTTTTTAAAGAAGTGAGGTGTTTTTTTTTTTTTGTATGTATGAGTGTTTTGTCTACATGTGTGTATGTGCATTACCTGCATGAAGTGCCTATGAAGGCCAGAAGAGGGCATCAGATTCCTTGTTACTGGAATGATAAACAGTTCTGAGCTGCCATGTAGGTGCTGAAAACCAGAGCTTCTAAAAAGTAGCCAGTACTATTAATTACTGAGCAATCCATCCATCTTATTCTCAATGAAAATCTACTAATCTGGGCTAAAATGTTGAACTTTGACATCCTTTGTCACTATAAAATTCCCTGATTCAAAGATACATTATAATTTATTAAACTCATAAAATCTAGATAATCTAGGGCACCACCAATGCCAAGAACAGTCCAGAGACCTGGGAGGAATGGAGCCTCTGCTTTGGTTAAGTCTGCTTTCCTGTTAATGAATCTACATCTTCATGTAGTCTTCCCATGGCTGCAAACTATGATTTAAGTAATTCTATATTCTAGAGATGTCTGTGCATCAGAATAACTTTTGAGCCCTGAAAAGTGTAGAAATATAGATTCAACCTCAGCTCTAAGTTTAGGCTTCCTAATAGTAAAGCCTACTAGATATTTGTATTTTTATAAAGTTCCTTCATTGATCTTTGAGATACTGCTAAGTCTGAGAGTCTTAAGAAAGCAAATCAGAAGAAATGTCTCTAAAAAGACTTTCATAAGAAAGTCTCAAGAAAGAAAAATATGTGTATCACAAGGATTTCAACCAGACTTCTAGTACATCATGAGTTGGTCTACAAGTGAGTACAATAAAGTCTTACTGTATAGCAGGCATCTGATCTTCATGGGCTCCTATTTGTTTTCATGCCTTGACAAGGACAGCATTCTCCATCTATGTAAGGATATTTTCCCTTTGCTGTTCTCTCTAAACTTGCCATTTTACACTTTTACTGAAGATATGTAAAAATGGAGTTCTCTTATCTTCACAGGAAAGGGATGCTGTTCACTTGTTTATAACAAAATATTTCTAGTTATGTTTTCCTTTTAGAGATAACAACACAGGCCATCTCTTGATTCTGTGATCTTTTGGTTCATGCATTAACTCACAAACTCATCCTGGTATGCAGCTTAGTTGTGTGACACAGGCTGGCTTATGGTGAGAAGATTAAACCTTTGTTCTAAATTTATTTTTCCCCGCCTACAAACTAAAAAAAAAAAAAAAAAAAAAAAAAAAAAAGTAAGTTCTAAGAGGGCTTAGGGATTTTTATATGAGATTTCTGCATCTGCATTACCTAAACTAGCGTCTAGCATAGAGTAGATGCTTAGTATAGATTTATTGAATGGATATGCAAAAAACTTAGTAAGAATCATAGCCAATGATTTCCCCAACTCTTGGCAATGTTTAACTGGAGATTGGAGAACCATCTGTCAGGGATACTGTGAGCAAAGATTTCCAAATTTGAGTAATATGAACAAAAATATAATCCTCCTTGAGAAGCACACATTGCGTTGGAGCAAAGTGACAGAAAACTGAATAATTAGGACAAAGCAAGTGTTATACTTGGGAGTACATACAATCATGTGTCAAGAAAGTTTGAAGAAGAAAGGGTTAGAATGGCATGGGATCACTGGAACCAGTTCCATGACCCAGCTAACATTGTTATCTATGACTTGAAAACCGAGTGGGAGATAGCTAGGTGAAAGCCAGTGTATTGCCAACATGGATAGCAGGAAGCTCATGCTAGAAGGAAGGTGTGGAAGCCTGAATAAGCACTGTGCATTTAGAGAAAGGCAGACAATGTGAAAACAGCCATTGAAGTAGGTGGGATATCTCTAGAATCCTTGAATGCCTGGCCAAAGGATTTGGGCATCACCATTGAGAAGAATATGAGAAGCAATATAGGCTGAAAGCTTTAAAATCAGAGATAGGATTAGTGTTTTCTTTTAGACAAGCAGTCTGCAGTGATAGCAGTATGGAAAACTCCATGGATGGACAGAATCAGGGCCTACTGGAAGCAAAGGCCAGTTTAGACTCTCTCGGCACTAGGCAGGAGAGGGAGGAGAACCAGGTGCTGAAGAGGACATGGGTTTCAGAGCCAACTAAGTAGAATCAGTCTGAGCTAGAGAACAGTGCCAACAAGGTGACAGAGAAAGAAAAGAATGAAGGGTCGCAGGAAGCTCATCACATTCAGCATCTTCTCCATCAACACTAGTCCAGCAATGCTCCTTCTGGCTCAGAGATCCAGGCTCAAAGAAATGGAAGCTGGAGGAATTGGCACAAAGGCATCCAAGTCATATACCTGCTGAACTTAGGTCTTTATGGAACACTGGACAAGTAAGACCAACAGGAGTTCTCAGCTCTCCAGGAAGAGGGCAGGAAGTCCTTGGAATTGAACCAAGGCACAAGTGTTCTTCTCAGTCTAAAAGAGGGGAAGGGCTGTTGGTTGATTCAGTAACCCAGATATGATAAGCCTTGGAGGCACACTGATGGGAGACTGCTTGTCTCCATCCTCAATGAGCTAACAGAAGTGTACAAAAGATCAGTATCTAAATTCAAGCAAAATATCCAAGGACTTAAAAAAATTTATTGGGGGCATTAGAGAAGGGGTGGGGTTGGACATCCCCTGTCTATCAAAAATAAGAAGGTAGTTCATACAGAAGGAACTAAATGTGTCCCTCCTAGGAAGTAGTGCTAGGAGGAAAATTTTGTTAAGTACAAAATGTTAAGATTAACTCAAAGCCAAGTCTGATTACAAGAAAGCTTTATTCTGGTTATTGATTCATGGGCAGTGGGTGGTAGTGGTTTTAGTATCTGTTGAGTATTCGTTGTATGCCCATAAAACTTGAAGGCTCTTTGAAGATCATGCTGCCTGCCTGTGTTCTCAGATATCCTGGGTACAAACATATGTCACACTCTGGTCTAACCTCTATCCAGTGAGAATTACCATGTGTCACACTCTGGTCTAACCTCTATCCAGTGAGAATTACATACCTTGCCTTGCCTACTGCAACAGAATGATGGCTGCCAATCTTTTCCCATCTCTTATAATCTGCATCCCACAAAACAAGGTGGGTTTTTTTTTCTGAGACAGGGAGGGCCTTGAGTGTAGCCCACTCTGGCCTTGGCCTTCCTAACTTGCATTAATCTTCTAGTGCTGGGATCATAGGCTACTGCTACCAAAACCAACCAGAAATATCTTTTAAAAATATCTACTGCAGAGATAATGCCGTTCCTTGCATCCCTGCTGTTCTGGAAACTCTTTTCCTCTTCTAATGATGAATTTTCTGATTTTACCACCTGTTGTTGATATACTTTAAGCTCCACTAAGATAAGGTTATCTAACATTTCTTAAAAAGATAACTGGATCTAACTGTGGACATATCCACAGGTCACTTTTTTCACTTCATCCAGGTCTCAGATGCCATCTTCCTTGTCAGATTCTCCCCATACATCCTATGAGGGTGGCCCTTCTCCTGGACTTGTTGTCACAACACATGTCATTACTTTCATAGCACGTGTCAGTTTCTGAACACATTGTTGGTTTTGTCGATATGTTTGTTGGCTTATCAAGGAATAAAAATTCTATTTGGGCAAGGAATGTGCCCTCTCCATTCACCACAGTGCTTTAGTCTGGCATAAGGGGGGCTCAGTAAGTATTTATTGGATGGATGAATGAATGAATAATGATTATAGTATTAAGTGATTCAGAAACCATGTCTGTTGAGAGGGAATATCTAATGCCCATCTGAAAACACTAGGAGAAACAACAGAACCACATGGTTTTGGAGCATAATCTAAGTCCAAATCAACGCAGTTCCCCTTCTGAACTCTAGTCCTTTCTCTTGCACCTCCTTCTAGGGTATGTGATAATGACAACCAATATTTGTACTTCATTATTTATTCAACAAAGGTTTAGCCAGTTGATGTGCTAAGAGTTTACAAAGGCTTCCTCCCTTGAACGATCTTGTTTTAGCTTTTTTGTGAGGGTGATCACACGGATGAAGAACACAGTCAACCGTGTTCAGTCAGCTGCCAAGGCTTCTGCACCAGTAAGTATGGAACCAAGACTAGATCTTCCTCCTATGACTACAGAAGTCTCCTTGCACCAGGCCTGAAGGAGTATGTAAGATGAGGAAGGGCCAAGAAAAAGCAATCCCTGAATTGAAAGGACATTGGGGTAGAGGATAGACGTGTGAGAAACATGGCATAGCCTAGAGCAGATGTCACTTTTCTCCCTGCCCCTGGCCATTTCAGAGAGTCCACCTCCAGACTCTGGTGTTGACACTACTCATGGAGAGAGTGCTGACATCCTTGTGACTCGTGGCTGAATGTCACGGGGAGGCTGGAAAACACAGTCCTTCACGCAAGTTTTCTTTAGACTATTCTCCCGAAACTTGATTCATCTTAATGCCATTTCATTTAGCTGAAGTTTTAAAATGTTGAAATATGGAATTAAATCATGTCACTGCCTAAATGAGAAACAAATGGAGTCTGGCAAGCAGTCAGGGTCATCTCTCTAAGACATAGTTAGGGGCTTCTCTCATGCAGTCAACTCTAGTGGTGTGTGGGCCTCCCTTTCACAAGGAGCAACTTCTATATGCTGTCTTTGAAACTGTGCTCTTTGTCTTAAATCCCTTCTTGATTCCCTTTAAGTTCAACACGGCTCCTGTCCCTTAGTTCCTTCTGAGGAGCAAAAAGGCACAGGCACAAGGTGGTTCTTCCAAGGAGTATGGTGATGTAGGTAGTGTGGCTGGAGCCCATGGAAGGCTCCAAGGCACTGTGTTTGTTCCAGATTCTTAATAGTTTACATAGATTTTAATGTGTTCACCACCCTAGGGGGAAGAAGAGTTGAGGTTGAAACAGGGTGGTTGGAACATTTGGGGTCCTAGAGCACTGCCATTCATTTTGAGAAAGCCCTAAAGTATTAAAATAGAAGGCAACTAGGGACTGCACACTGAGGACAATGAACTAAGGTTCATTGAGTATATTCAATTCCTAAAACTGATGGACATCCTGTTGTAGGCAATGCACAAGGAGCTGGTAATAAGGCATAGGTACAGGGAGCTATAGGCACAGGCTCTAGGAATATCCTGGCCACCAGAAGACTGCCCAGAAATGAAGGAGAAAAGGAAAACCAGGAGGGGGGCAGATTCTTTGAGCAGAAGTGGATGAGAGACCATAGAAGAGCTCTACCCATCAGAAGTCCAGCAAGGACAGCTCTAAGGAGCTGATGGTCAACACTATCTGTTGGAGGTGAGTATGGGATGAGAGAGCAAATGTTCTCTATAATTTGGAGGGTGAGAGGTCCTAGAGTAGAAGGTGGAGAAAGGTGGGAAGTGATGAGCAACTGAGAGACAAGGAAATACACCAATGATCACAATACTGTTTCAATCATTTAATAAAGGTAAGAGGATGGTGGGGAGGGGGAAGGGGACAGGCAGCACTCTGTTTAGAGAGGGACTTGTGGAGAGACAAGATTCTGTGTTAAAAGAGCAAGATATTCCAGATAAGAGAAGGAGTCCAGTTTAGGAAGAGAGTGGCAGCTATTAGGGAAAGAGATTGGGGGATAGGGATTCCTGGTCCTGAAAGTAGTGACAGGGTAAAAAGAAGAAGAGCTGAGTGGAACAGATTCCACACAGAGGAAGAGTGTTGACTGCATCACAGTCTTCTCCTTTCTACAGGACACTGAGTCTCTCTCCTCTCAAGGGACTTAGAAAGTACCACCTGGAAGCCAGGGTAGAATTAACTTCTAGTCCTACTTCCTCACATGACCTGGTACCTTTGTGCACACAGGACCACTTACCTGTCAATCCAAGTGGCAAGAATCTCCTTGGCCTGTTCCACACTATGTCTAGGATGAAATGAAGTAGTTTTCTTAGTAGGTGTGACTCTGTGAACACTAGCCAAGTATCCAGGATCCTGCAATTAGATTTATCCATTCCCCATACAGTTCTTTAAAGAAATCTATCTTCATACACATGTGAATTTTTAAATCTAGAAGTCTTGCTCCACAGTCTCTACAGATTTAATATAAATGTAAGTCCTTCTCATTCTTCCGGGCTCCTTCAGAGTTGGGGAGAGGGAGCTTTTATATCCTCAAAGATCTCCCCAGTTCTCATAGTTCTGGGTTTGTCTTCTTCTGTGCTCAGGAAGTGTGTCTTATACATCTACAGCCATTTCTGTCTTCTGAGGCTTCTCTGCCCAGGACTGAGTTTAGAATGTCTATTTAAGACACACGAACATATGAACAGTGAAACATAAACCAACCTTATTAAAGAAAAGTAGCGGATCGTCTTCCTTGAAAGGACATTGTAGAGCTGGAGAGAGCTACTAAGGACTAGGCTCATAACCAAAAGTGTAAGAACACTCAAGTTTGTGCATGAAAACAGATAGAAGAACCCCTTTCTCCACTAGCCTATTTGGGGAATCTAAAAAACTTCCCATTGGCTCTACATTCCAGTTTCAGCCAGTTTCTGCATATTGTATAAAACAACAATTTGATCCTCCACTTCTGGAGTCAAAACTTTTCTAATGCCTCACTGGAAAAATGTCATGTAATTCCTTAGCATGGACAGCAAGCCCTTACAGCTTGACCCTACCCTTCTCTCTTCTCCCTGCTTTCAGCAAAGCTAACCTGAACCCATCCTTCCTTTTTAGCTTAGCTGTTCCCTGAGCCTCAAGACCTGGAGGAGAGGTGATCATTTCTATTTACTTCCACTGATCTGCCATTGCCCCTCATGGGGCAGAAATCACTTTATACAGTAATTGCCTATTCACTGCTTGGTTGTGCCTGCTAGAATGTATGTTTATGAGGAAAGGAACCATTTTATCTTGCTTGCTTCTGTACCTAGCTCTTGTCTGGCAGAGTAGGTGCTTGCTGGTTGCTTGCTTGTTCAATAAATGTCTCCTGGAGAGGACAAGTGAAGGCTTTCTCTTTTGGAGAAAATATTTCACCCTCTAGGCAAAACAACAGGGCTTGAGTAAGGAGAATTTCCCCTCTCTACTTATCAAACTTAATAATGTGAAGAGAAATCAAGATGGTGACATCTCCCAAATCCTGATTGTGGGCAATAGATGTTCCATGCAGAGTGGGAAGCAGTGCCACACAATTGCCTATGGACAATACCCATTGCTGTGACCAGAGATTAGACACACACACACACACTCACACTCACACACACAATCACAAACTGTTCTGTACAGGAACAGAGAAGGGCTGTGGTAAGTGAATCTGGCTGTCAGCTCATGGAAGGGTCCAGTGTGAAGGGATTTTATTTTTGTAGTACTACAGATTAAATAAACACCCTAATCAGATGCTTCACCATTGAGCTACAACCTTGTCTTTCTGCCCCTCCCCCAAGCACCAATTTTTGTTGTTGTTGTTGTTGTTGTTGTTGTTATTGTTGTTGTCAATAATGGGATCTCACTAGATTGTCCAGACAGGCTATGAATTTATAATCCTCCTGCTGAGATTAGAGACCTTGCCTACCAGGCATGGCTTGATTTTACAAACAGAACAAAGCCAACAGCAACAAAACAGAGTTGGCTGAGAAAATTTCTCTTCCTTTTCCTACTGCTTGTAGGCAATAGATGTCCCACGCAGGGTGGGGAAGATATAACAAATCCCTCTGATTCCATTAGTTTAACCACAGGATTACCAAGTGCCTGCTCTATGCTGGCTGGGGACACAAGGATAGGCCCTAGGGATACAGTGTGGATAAACTCAAGCCTTCTTTCCTCTCTTCCTGGAGCTCATTGTCCAGAGCTGCACTAGCTCCCTCCCCCCTTCTCCCCTCCCCCCACCTCTATCGCTCAGTCACATCAGTAAAATTCAGTTGCATCTTAGATCACTTCAAAGTTGTGGGTTCACATTCTGGGTGTACAAAATAAGGAAATCTAGCCTGCTCAGAGAAGGAATGGAAAGCTTTCCATGAAATAGAAAGTAAGGAATGTTAGAGCTGGTCGGGGAAGAACAATAAATATTCCATGGAGAGGGCCTTGCACTATGGCCTTCTGGTCTTCAAGTAAAGAAAGAATCAACAATCAAGTCCCAGTTATGCAGGCTCTGCCCAGGCTCTTTAAACACACACACACACACACACACACACACACACACACCGGGCAGTGGTGGTGTATGCCTTTAATCCCAGCACTTGGGAAGCAGAGACAGGCAGATCTCTGAGTTCCAGGACAGCCTGGTCTACAGAGTGAGTTCCAGGACAGCCAGGGCTATACAGAGAAACCCTATCTTGAGAAAAGCCAACCCGCTCCCTCCCGACCCCCCCCTACACTTATAGTTCATTTATTTAAAGAGACTTGTGTGATGCAGTGCGGACCCAGGGTGACCAGACCCCATTCAGTCACCCAAAACTCTGGTCATTAACCATCCTCTTTTGCAACACTGCAAGGCCTGGCTGTAGGGGCAGCTTTCTCTCAAAGTTAGACAGAGACTGCCAGCAGGGTGGGAAGGTGGGGAGAAGGGCCAGCTGGAGGTCACTGGCCCTTACTTAGTGAACTGATCCCCCCATTTCAGAAAGACCATGGCACAGCCGATAGAGTTGACAACCCGAGGTAAACAAGAGCGCAGTTCAAGTGGATAGGGCACAACAGCTGTGGAAGATTAATCACAGGTCGCAGGAGGCATGCAGGCTTCCCCCACCAGAAGACAGGATGTGTTCCCATTATGTATCCACAGTCCTCCCCCCTTTGGGGGTTTCTTGACCACCCAGGAGCTGGGCACCTGGTGCCCAGCTGCAGCCTACATTTCTGATAAATTGCACCCAATTTCAATCCTTCTGCCTCGGAAACCTTAGCTCCAAACCTTTGGATGCTCGTTTAGTGCCAAAAGAGAAAGAAAGAGACGGAGAGGATAGGAAGCAAGCAGTGAGTGAGGAAATTTACAGCACTGCATTAAAGGCGTCTGGTCTACTTGCCCCCCCCACACACACACACTTCCTGGTTAAAAATAAAACACAACGAATGAAAAAGAAAAACTACCTCCTCCCCTGAAACCCCTCTAGTGAGCCGTTTTCACCCTCTGCCCCAGGGTGGCTCAGGTCCTCAGGGCAGGTCAGCCAGGGCCTGCAGAAGCAGCCTGGCCTTTAAAGGAGGGCTCCTGTCAGAGAGAGAGAGAGAGAGAGAGAGAGAGAG
>NW_022196912.1:96378684-96389562 GCF_008632895.1 Mastomys coucha
GGAGGGAGAAAGGGAGGGAGAAAGGGAGGGAGAAAGGGAGTTGAAGAAAGGAGAGGAGCATAGTTATATACTTTCACAGCTCTCCATGAAGCCCTGGATCTCTCAGACCACCGGGTACCTCTTGGCCAAGAGCCCTCCCGGACTGGAGGGAAGGGGGTGCAATGGGGCTGAGGTTATGGGCCAGCGGCAATGGAGTCCCAAGATTGGGGTGCGCGCGTGCGTGTTTGTGCGTGCGCATGAGAGTGTGTGTGTGTGTGTGTGTGTGTGTGTGTGTGTGATGCGCGCATGCGCGCGCGTGCCTAGGGAATAACGTGGTCCCCCTCCTAGCCCCAGAACCCGGTGGGCACTCAACCCCAGGAGCTCACACGCCCTGACACCCGAGAGACACTCATGTACACACACACACACACACACACACACACACACACACACACACACGGCCATGCAGCTTCCTCTTTGAGCTACCCCGTCACTCCTCTTTGAGCTACCCCGTCACTAAGTCATCAAACCCAAAGCAGGACTGTACACACGTTTCCAGTACTATGGCTCACAGGCATCTCTCGCGGCACCCCCAGCACCCTAGCTTAGACACCCTCCCAGATTCTCCCCACAGCACCGCATATACAACATATACTTTCCCGGGCACCCTCCCCCACTTTTTCTGGCACTAAACCCGCTGCAAGGCACCGCATGCGAATGATCTTGAGAAATAACTTATCATGATTTTTCTCCACCAGGGACCCTCTCCGGAGCATACCAGGCTCGGGATCTCGGCAGGCGTCCCTTGCCTCTGCCGCCCTTCAGGGATAGGCAATGGGGGCTCATCCCATTACTCACCGATTCCCCTTAGCCTCCAGAGCTCGATGGGCAAGTGAGGCGGGCTAGGAAGGTGCACGATGCCCGCGCCGCCCGGCTCCTCACGGGCCGCAGCGGCTCATCGCCCCCGCGGGCTGCGGGCGGGCTGCAGCGGCGTCCAGGGCATGACAGTTCGCCGCGGCTGCCGGCCGGAGCTCGTGGGCTAGCAGCTGTCAGGGGGCTACCAGACAGCGCATCTGGAGCTCGATCACTGGGGCCAGGGCGCAGGGCGCGTTGTACAGACCCTCGGCGGCGTCCAGCCAAGGAGCAGAGACTGCCCGAGTGGCCGAGGCCCGGCCGCCGTCGCCTGGGGATCCCTGCGGGAGGGGTGGGACGGAGAGCAGCGCGGCGCGCCCTGGCGGCTCCGAGGGACCCCGGCGGGGGCTGGCTGCCGGATCGCCCGGGCTTTTCCCGGGCTGGGAGCGCGCGGCTCAGCCTTGCCCGCTGTCACCACTGGAGACGTCTGGGCCTCGCCGCGCGCAGAGGGGACGAGCGTAGCGGCTGGTTTCTGGGCGAGCCTAGAGCTTTGCCCATTAAGCCTCCGTAAGGAGCCAAATCAAAAAGCCAATCTCCAAGCCTCCGAACTCGACGTCACCCTATCAGCTGGGAGACAGCTACACCGAATGACAAGCCGCGCTTATTTAGCCTCGCGCGCGGAGGGGAGTTTTCCACAGCGCTTCTCTGCGGCCCTGGGACACCAAGCACAGACCTAGCATGCAGAGAGTCCCAGGAGATCGAATGCGTATGCAAGCCCTACCCGGAAGCCACCAACCCAATCGTTGAGCCTGGAGCCTAGAGCATCAGAGCTGGCGGCAGCTGCAAGGAGGCGATTCTTCGTCCTGACCTGGATTCGCTCGGAGTTGGTAGTCCTGAAGTCCCGGCAGCAGGCAAGAAGCTAGGCATAGGCTTTCCTCTCGTCCTCGGGAGATGCCGCCGCCCCCGATCCCGAAATTAAGTCCCCTCCAAACACGTTGTGGTTTTTAAATATAGCAGGGAATGATTACCCAGGCAGGGTCCACCCAGGCCTAGGGGAGGACTCGAGCTTGGCCGTGTGTGTGTGTGTGTGTGTGTGTGTGTGTGTGTGTGTGTGTGTGTGTGTGTGTTTGTGTGTGTGTGTTGGGGGTTTTTCTCTCCTTCTCTCCCATTTATCCCCCCTCCCACCCTTCTTGGTGCAGAACTCACCCTGTCATTTTCTCAACCCAAGTCAAGCAAAAGCTTTGTGAGAGATGCTTGGGTGAGCACTGCTCTGTTGGCTTTGGTGGTTTTTTTAAGGCTAAAAATAAAAGAGGGCTGCCTTTCAAATTGCTGCTTACTCTGGGCCTGGAGACCAAAGCAAAGATGGTCCTTTGATTCAGTAACAGAACTAGGGTTTGGGGCTTGGCTCGAGAGTAATGTACACACACAGCCTTAAATCAGATGCCTGTAATTTCTGCTATATTTGTCACGCGTGGTCCTGGTGGCAGGAGGAGTGGGTAGACATGCCTAAGGACGGGATTGTGTGTCCTCAGCGTATTGGTGTCATTAGGCAGCCGTGAAATGAAAGTGGAAGCTGGCCCTTTGTATAGACCCCAGTGTAGATGGGACAGAAACTGTCTCGAAGCTTCTGCTGCCTGAAGCCAAGTATAAGAGGAATCAGACAGGATCCTATCTCCTGACCAGGGTTGGTACCAGTGAATTCGGTTGCATTGTTTGATATCATCCTCACAGAAGGCTATGAAATACATGCAATTACTACTTCCGCTTTTCTGTTGACCTTTTGTCTAGAAGAAGTTAACCCCTATCCTAAGGCAAGATATGCAGCAGAGTCAAGGATGGGAAAGGGGACGGGGTGGCGAGGGGGAGGGACGAGCTAGAATCCTTCTGACAAGCAGCAAGTTCGATACCACAAAGCATGTCCAACCCTCCCTGACACCAACCAGGGAGAAGCTCCTCTTTAACTAGGTTTGGTCCAGAAGAGATTGTGCATGTAAGAGGTAGAACGCACCTGAACTTGGAAGGAAATATACTGGGTTTTTGGGGGGCCCTCAGTATAGTGCTCCTTTAGCAAGTCAGGAGGTGATCCTGTCCTGAATTTGGGCTCCTTGTGGACTGCTAGGAGTGTTTTCAGATAACTTATGGGCCTTGAATCTTGGTGATTTTAAGAGCTCAGATTCTGGTGTTGTAGAATTTCAATGACTTCAAAGGATGTAAAGGTTTCATATCCACCAGGCATCAGCATGCCCTGTGCTTGTCTGTATGGTGCACCAGGGCATCTAAATGGACTGTAGTCAAAACAAGAGGGATGGACATGTGCAAATTGGCATAGGTAACTTTTAGAGATACCTCAAATCTTTTATAAACACGAGAGCTGCTGTGACTCAGGAATTTTCCTGGAATATGGCAGTGACTGAGGGTGTAAATGAAGAGGTGGGTGGTGTGAGGATGTTTGTAGTGGTACTCAGAACAGTAAAAAACTGACATCACCTGAATTTTTTTTCAACAAAATTGGGGCAATAAACCACATTGCAATGACACAATACTTATATAAAATTTTGGTGGGTCGGGATCCTCCACCTTCCAAGTTGAAATGTTGACTGGTTTATGCAGACAACCACAGGTGCTGTTCAGCTCAAATATATAAGATGCTGATGCAGCATTCCATGTATTGACATGGAAAGGTTTCCATGATGTGGGGCTGGGAGGGAGGGAGGGAATGAGGGAGACAGGGAAACAAGGAGACAGAGGGGAGAGAGAGAAAGTGAGAGAGAGAGAAAGAGAGAGAGAGAGAGAGAGAGAGAGAGAGAGAGGATATGAATGTGTAGTTATGCCCTGTCAACACAAAAATACATAAAAAATTTAAAGTTGCTCTTCTTGGTGTGGGGTTACCAATGGGTTTGGTAAACTTTCTTTTTAGATAAACTTTATTGAGGCATAACTTACATGCCATCAAGCCACTTGTTTCAAGTACACAGGTTGATGGTTCTGTGGCACTTTGGATATTCAGCGTCCTGGTAAAATAAAGGCTTGCTTCTAAGGTGCTATTGAGGAGTGAGAGGTGCTAATGGGTTGGGGGTTAGTAGGAAGTCTTTAGGTCATTAGAGATGAACTCTATGGGAGGGGAAGACTGGATATGTAGGTAAAGTACTTGTCATGCAGCTATGAAGATCTGAGTTTGGATCCTCTAGAACCCATGTAAAAAGCCAGGTATGGTGGCACATGCCTGTAATCCCAGTGATGGACAGTAGGTAAGGACAGACAGAAGGGTCACTGAAGTGCATTGACCACCTAGGCCAGTCAAATAGGCACATTTCAGGTTTAGTGAGAGATCCTGTCCTGAAAAATAAGTTAGAGAGCAGTAGCAAAAGATACCTGACATCAACCTCTGACCCCTACATGTATGTGCACATGCACACAGGTGCACCAGCACACATATGCACATACAAGACTGTGGGGTTATACCTCTCCTTTTCTGTCCTTTAGTGGAAAGCCCAGCGGCTAACCTAATACAGACAATCCCTCCCAGGTGTGTCTAGAGACTTGTTCCCTAGGTAATTCCTTATCCTGTCAAGATGACAATAGTGACCATCACAGTGTGTCTTCAGTAGACATTAATTGTTCTCTAAAACCACATCACCAGAAATGTTAAAAGGATACTAGTATTGGCTTTAAAAAAAAAAATACAACTAACCAAGCACAGTGTTCTCTGAGTCTATATCAAGGCACTGTTGAGCAGGAGGACAGGAGAGGCTGGAGAGGCCGATGCATCTTAAGAATGCTGCTCCAGATAGAGTTAGCCTGTGTGAGTTCTAAGAGCTAGGCTAAAATAACAAAGGCTAGCTTCACACTCAGGTCCTTAACCTCCTCATCAGTAAAATGGCTATATTAATAATAATCATAATAATACCCACTAAATGGAGCTGTGAGGATTCAGTGAGATTCTATTTGATTATAAAGTAATTTCTAAATATAAGTGGTTTTATTTCAGTTCTCCATTTCTTTTTCTCTCAATTTTCCTTTCCATTCTTTTAAGTTCAGCAGCCCCCTTTCATGTGACCAATGAAGTCTCAGGCTTCTCTGAACTCTGAATTTCATGATTCATGGAAAATATAAAATTTGATGAAAGTCTGTCTTCCACTGTTTGATCATTTATTCCTGGGTGTTCTAGAACAGAAGGGGATTATCACAGGATAGCAATCACACAAGCTCTTTACTGTCAGCAACAGAAGCCTTATGAGTTTCTTGTTCAACAGAAAAGTTAAGTTATGCAGCCCAGTCATAGAGCTTAAAGGGGGAAAGTCAAACTCTCATTATCTGAATTGTAGTCCTCAAAATTCATATTGATACCTTAACTACCACCGCCTTACTTAGAATATGGTCATTTAGGGCACTGGAGACATGACTCAGTTTGTGAAGTGCTTGCTATGTAAGAACAAGTTTGATCCACAGCATCCATATAAAATCTGGATGTGTCAGTAGATATTTGTAACCCCAGCACTGGGAGGTAGAGACAGGAAGATGATCAGCCAGTCTCAAGCTACAGATTCAGTGAGAGACCCTGCCACAAATAAGGCAGAAATGGAGGAAGACACTTGACATCTACCTCTGATCTCTATGCATACATGCTTGCATACTACATATGCACACATGCACACATGGAAGCTTCTAGCCTCCATACAATCTTTTCTAGACCTTGAATGTCTTCAGTCTCTGAGACTTGCTGGTAAATAAGCGCACCCCTTCCTAGTTCTTTCTGATCTCTGGCTGGCTGGTTCAACTCAGCTGTTCTGGCTCAAACTTCTCTCACCCAACCTTCTAGATCCCCAAATGAAAGATGCATACACGTGCTCACGTGTGCGCATGCATGCGCAAACACTTACACACACACACACACACACACATGCACACAGCCTTTATATTTTGATACGCCTAAAGCAGCTCAATGGCTGGGCCACTTCCCAACCTCCACATGGTCAATCCACTGCAAGTTATTATTCCCAAGTTATTACTTACTAAAATTTATATTCCATCTTTGCTGCCCTGGACTCAGTTGGGCAACCCCATTGGGGCTGCTCTCCCCCAGCTCCTACATGGTATATGCTCTCTGTTCCACACCTTCCCAGGCATGGTGTCTCTTCTCCTCCCCCTCTCTTGGCACAGTAGATCTCCTCCTTCCTCTCTCCCTTGGTCTCTCACCCAGGAACCCTAAAAGTCCTGCCTCTGTCTACTCTGTGTAGCCATTGGCTGCTGGCAACTTTATTTACCAATCAGAACCAACTGGAGCCAGGGTCCTTCGGTGTCTTATGTGGAGATTCTCATGCAAACAATTTTGGGAACCCAAATTAACACAATACAAGCAGCCACATGCAGTCTCCATGTCCATGGAATGCACACTTCAAGATTTCCAGTTTTTAATGGACAAATGGCTCTGTGTAGCTATGTATAAAATATATTGATTGTCTCAGTATATGGATATATTATGGAAAGATCAATTCAGGCTAGTTATCATAAGCACTGCCCCAAAGATCTATTATTTCTTTGTGGTAGAAACATTAACTCTACCCTTCAGCTGTTTGGAGGTGCACAGCACATTGTTATTATCATTCCCTGTAGACACCACATTGTGCGATGAAACACTGAAAGGAATCCCTCTTCCCCTCACTGAACCTTTATACTCTTTCACACCACTCTATATCCTATCTGGTTTCCAGATTAGTGTCATTCTTTGAACTACTGTGTACAAGGCCACTGAGTCTCTTGGTTCACACATGCACCTAGGGATGAATCTCTGGTGTACAGAGTAGGTGAGCATGTGTCATTTGTTGATGATGGCAGTTTTCAGCTGTTTTTTTCTAATTCATATTCCAGCTCTCCCACATTATTTTGTCACATTTTTGTCAATGACAGTCTACTTAATTTTAGGCCTTCTGGTAGGTGTATATTTAACCTTATTCTATAGGTTTAATTACATTTTCCTAGAGACTATTAAAATGGAAATATTTTCACACATGTACTGTCTTTTATGTATTCTTTTTGAGGTATGTCCATGAATCTGTGGTTTAATTTCCGGTGAGGCTGTCTGTGTTTCCCTTGCTGCAGTGTGCCTTGTCTTTGCACATCCTGAGTCAGACTTTTGATTTTTCTTTGCAGAAGAGCCCAACCACATCCTCAGCCCCCCCTCCATGAGAGTCTTCTTGTTATAGTTTGCATATTACAGATACCTCCTCACAGCCTGTTGCTTCACTTTTCACTCTCTATGTTATATCTTTAAATGAACAAACGTTCTTGCTTTTAACACACTATATCTAGATGGAGATCAGGAACTCTTATGGAAGAATTAGGGGAAGGATTGAGGAACCTGGAGGGGATAGGGACTCTACAAGAAGATCAAATATGACTCAGCAGCTGCAGAGCAGTCCTTTAAGCAAGCAGACACCAGGCACGAATCAGTAGCTATACTTCAATCCTGAAGAAATATCCAGACTCACTAACCAGCCTGAGGTGAGGCTGCAGAAGTGGTAAGCTGCCATAGGAACCTTGAGAGCAGTTCTTGTGTGAATTTCTCTCAATGGCAGTATTATCACAAGTCGAGCTCAACAACGCTATGTAAGGTGAATCAATGCATGTGTGTCTTTAGTGAAGAATAGTGAGGTGGAGGAAACCAAACCAAGGCTCAGTGTTCACCTCCCACTGCCTGTGGGGTCATATTTATATACCTTCATCAACAGTCCTTTCACATGTTTGCTCTATCCAAACACCTTTCACCAGTGTCTGCTTCAGGAAACCAGTCTTTCACTTATTTTGCTATATCAAGACATCCTTTCACCTGTATGCCCGAGAAAAACATCATTTGACAGAATTAACTTCCAAAGAACTAGAACTTTCCACTTCAGCAAGACTTTATACAAAAGATGCTTGTAAAGTCGGCTAGGATGCTCAATACAGCTTTTATACTGTGTGTATTTGATGTGAGGAGGAAGTGGAATGATCTCTTTTTTTTCCTGTACAAATATACATATAGCTAAAAAGAGATACAGTTTATTGAAAAGAATCCATTTCACCTGTCCCCTTTGACATAAGTCAAGTGTCTGTGTATATGTGTTTGCTGTGGACTATTTTACTGGCATATTTTCTGCTTTTATAACCATACTATTCTGTTTCACCTATTAAAGCTCATCTTAAAAAATTAGTGCCTAGAACAGCAGGAGTAGTGCTTGCTGTGCTCTTCCTCATGAGTAAGTGGTTGCACATATGTTTTAGAAGTTAGTCAGTCCTCAGAAGAACATCTACTGGAAATTTAGTCAAAATTGAATTAAATCTGTAGGTCAATTTGGAGGGCATTGACATATCTATGTTATTGAGTCTCCCAACACAGGAACATAGGATGTCTATCTGTTCAGGCCTTCCACTCTGAGCGATGTCTTAAATTCCGTGATGCACAGGTCACACATTTATTTGTCCTTGTGTATTTCAGTTTTATGATGCCAAATAAATGCTATTTTTCCTTCTATTTACAAAACAAAATTTAATGCTAAACAAAATTTAGTGCTAAGCTATTTTTGTACAATGCAAATAAAATTTGTCGTTGCTGATCTTGTTCACAGTGATATTATGTTTACTTTCAATGACATAAACATTTGCAGCCGCTTACTCTTTCATTAGCTCTCTTTTTTCATGTAACTGCTTATAGGTTTCTTTCTTTGGAATCTTTTATTTTTTCCTACTGGTTAGGATTTAAAATATGCTCAATGGAAGTGGGCACAGCAGGAGCTTCTGCCTCCCCAGCTCAGTGAAAGTATTCTCAATCCTGTCTCATTGACCATGACATTTCTGTTTGTGCCTTAGAGAAAATTTTTGGAGGAATGGAATTCCTCTTCTCCGTTTCTTGAGATTTCTTTTCACAGTTTCGGTTTAAAATCATGAATGTGTGTTAAACGTTAGCAAATGCTCCTCTAACCCATTTATTGAGATTAGTATTTTTCTGTGTTATATTTTTTCCTCACTGATATGTGAGTGAAGTATTTTGTCCTCTTTGTTACCCTCTCCTCTGGTTTGATGCTCTCTCCTCTGTCAAGTCCTGTCATTGGCAAGTGTTACTTTCCCCTGAGTTTCACATTTGAACTTTCATGTTTTCCATATCCACATTTCTATTACTTTTTATAAAATCCCAGTTTCCTTGCTGAAGTGTTTTCTGCTGGGTTTCTATCCATACAGATGCTTTTCCTCATCCATTTTGCCAAGTTTCTCTTTCATGTTGATAACATTCATCTGCATTTTACCTGTTTGGGTATCTTTGAGTTCACTGGTTGAGGAGTTATATAATCTTTTGGAGGAGTCAAATAGTCTTTTTGTATTTCTGACTCGTTCATCTCTTGCTTTGAATATTTTTTTCTAGTCCTCTCTTTTTCTGTTATATGTGGCGTGTGTGTGTGTGTGTGTGTGTGTGTGTGTGTGTGTGTGGTATTTGTGCTTTTTAAATTTATTTATTTATTCATTTTACATCCCAGTATCAACTCCTCCCAGTAACCTCTCACACAAATCCTCCTCCCATTCTCGCTTCCCCTTCTCCTCTGAGAAGGGGGAGCACTGCCTTGAGTATCAATCCTCCCATCTACACAGCAAGCCACTGCGGGACTATGCATATCCTTTCCCATTAAGGCCAAACAAAGCAGCCCAGTTAGGGGAATGGGATCAAAAGGCAAGTAACACAGTGATAGCCCCCATTCCAGTTGTAGGGGGACCAGCATGAAGACCAACCTGTACATCTGCTACACATGTGTAGGGGTCCTAGGTCCAGCCCAGGCTTTGGTTGGTGATTCAGTCTCTGGGAGCCTCCAAGGGTCCAGGTTAGTTGACTCTGTTGGTCTTCCCTTGAAGTCTCTGTCCTCTTCTGGTCCCTCAATCCTTCCCTCAACTCTTACACAAGAGTCCCTGAGCTCCATCTAATGTTTGGATGTGAATTTCTGCATCTGTTTCCATTGGCTGCTGGGTTGAACCTTTCAGAGGACAGTTATGTTAGGCTCCTGTCTGCATTAATAGTGTCAGGGATTGGTTTTTGCCCATGGGATGGGTCTCAATTTGGGCCAGTAATTGACTGGCCATTCTGTCCCTCTCTGCTCTATCTTTGTCCCTGCACATCTTGTAGGTAGGACACATTTTGGGTCAAAGATTTTGTACGTGGGTTGCTGTTCTTATCCCTCCCTTGGGAGTTCTGCCTGACTACAGAAAGTGGCCACTTCAGGATCCATATTCCCCACTCCCTCAGCTAGAGATGTTCCTATAGACACCCTGGGGCCTTCCTCTATCCTAGGTCTCTGGGATGTCCTAGATGCCCCCAACCCCTGCCCATGGATGATTTTTGTTTTTTCTCCCCTGTTCTCCCAATACCTGATCCCTGCCTTGCTCTACCCCGCTCCTCTCCCCACCCCCTCTCCCACCGAGGTCCCTCTCTCCAGCCACCTTCAATATTTATTTCATTTCCCCTTCTGAGAAAGATTCAACCATCCTCTCTTGGGCCCTCCTTGATTTGATGTGTGTGTGTGTGTGTGTGTGTGTGTGTGTGTGTGTGTGTTTGCTTGTTTATTTTGGCTTCTTTGGGTCTTTAGATTGTAGTGTGGTTATTCTCCTGTACTTTATGGATAATATCCACTTATAAAGTGAGTACATACCATTCATGTCCTTTTGGGTCTGGGTTACCTCACTCAGGATGATATTTTCTAGCTTTATCCATTTGCTTGCAAAATTCATGATGTGTTTGTTTTTATTTTATTTTTTTTTATTTTATTTTTTTCTTAGATATTTTCTTTACTTACATGTAAATTTCTCCATTCCCAGTTTCCCCTCCAAAAAACAAAGAAACAAACAAAAACAAACCCCTGTTGCCTCCCCATGCCTGCCACCCCACCCTCTCCCACTTACTGGCCCTGGCATTCCCCTACACTGGGGCACAGAACTTTCACAGGGCTGAGCTCCTCTCCTGTTGATGATCAAATTGCAATCCTCTACTATACACATACTGCCAGAACAATCAGACCCCTCCATGTGCGG
>NW_022196912.1:96389623-96389786 GCF_008632895.1 Mastomys coucha
GGTTGAGACCCTGGGAGCTCTGAGGGTACTAGTTAGTTCATATTGTTGTTCGTCCTAAGGTGCCCTTCATTCGGTCTCTGCTGCATAGTTAATCTCTGCAACTCCTTCCTTGGGTATTTGGTTCCTCCTTTTAAGAAGGAATGAAATGTCCACCTTTTAGTCT
>NW_022196912.1:96389796-96390115 GCF_008632895.1 Mastomys coucha
ACAACCTCTCCAGCATCTGCTGTCACCTGAGATTTTTATCCTAGCCATTCTGGTGTGAGGTGGAATCTCAAGGTTGTTTTGATTTGCATTTCTCTGATGACTAAGGATGTCGAACATTTCTTTAGGTGCTTCTCAGACATTCGGTGTTCCTCAATTGAGAATTCTTTGTTTAGCTCTGTACCCCATTGTTTAATAGGGTTATTTGGTTCTCTGGAGTCTAACTTCTTGAGTTCTTTGTAGACATTGGATATTATTAGCTCTCTATCAGATATAGGGTTGGTAAAGATCTTTTCCCAATTTGTTGGTTGCCGTTTTGTCC
>NW_022196912.1:96401235-96405256 GCF_008632895.1 Mastomys coucha
CTCAGCATCTAGTGAGATGATCATATGGTTTTTGTCCTTGGGTTTGTTTATGTAGTGAATTACGTTGAAATTCAAAATTAATTAATTAATTGAAATTCAAAAAGATAAGGAATTACAAATTTGTTAGCTGTTATCCAGTGGTCTCTCTAACTTGGTGATTTGAGAAATAGGTCCAATAGTGTACAATTCATATACACTTTCTGCTTGTTTGTATGTGACAGTATCTTGCTGTGTATCACATAATGGTCTTGAAATCATGCTTCTCCTATCTCAGCCTCCCTATTAGTAGGATTGTTTATTTGATGTTTTTACATTATAGTAAGCATTTCAGAACACTTTACATATATCAAAATTATTTATACAGCCAAAAGAAACATAGAAAATTAATTTGGGAGGTGATGTGTAAGAGAATAATAAAGAGTAAGACAGAATGTTTTGCTTGATATTTATAATTATTGTATCAACTTTGAAGAAGATGATCTTATCAGTTACTGTTTCTGAGATGAATGATTTTCAAAATCATCACAGCTAATAACCTAGAATCCTACTCTCACCTAATGTCTGTGCCACCCTCTAAGCAGAACCATTGTTCATTGAAACAGTTGATGAATGACTTCACAGAATAGGCCATCTTAACATGTACACCATTTCATAAATAAATGTAACCTGTTCCCTGTGGGCTGAGAATGATGACAATCACTCGTCAAATAGCTTTGATCATGGCAGGAACTTTGTGTCCAAATAATTGTGCCTAGAATTCATTCCTTGCCCCAGTAGAACTGTCAATTCATAGGTTAGCTATGATAGAGGTAAAATCCTTTGGTGATAGGAGGGACACTGAAGTACAGCCTTAATACAATGAAATCCAATGTCTAAAAGTTGTTCTTATTTTGGGGTTGTACTTCAGTAAGAACCAAGTTTGTAAGCTTTACTAAAAACAAAACAAAACAAAATTCACCTTTTTATATTCATTTAATAGCATAACCATCATTTTTATGATTGGTAGAAAAACATATTGTGTTGAATATAATAATAAAAAGAATTTTAAAAAAGAAAACAAAAAAAAGAATATATTCAGACTCAAGTAATTGTGTGAGTAGCCAAGCTACAGAGCAGGAAATCTGGATCAACAAAAAAATGAGGGAGCTAGAGCCGTCTTGTTGGGGTAAGCAGGAATGCCTGAATAGCAGCAGAAGTTTGCCAAATATCATGTAAATCCACCCTTGAGCATGCAAGTAGCCACTAACCTCCACCACTCTTAAGTGTACCTGCATCCAGGGGAAGATAATTTGCAAAGTATTTTCAGTGCTGCTCCTCCAGAGCCTAAGAAACTCACCTCTTCCAACAGCATTAGTGCAAAATGACTCACAGATGAGTAACCCTGAGTGGCAGCCATAGGGAGTGCAGATGCTTGGACCCTAAACTATATACCCCAGACTAAGCCTGAACTCATCACATAACCCAGGCTGCTCTCAAACTTCTTACTATCATACCTCCTCAGCCATCCAGTACTGAAGAAAATGCATGGCCCCATACCTGGCTTATAATCACCTAAGTACTAGTGCTTACAAAGAATTGAAAAGACTGGTGCCAAAACTAGCAACTGCAGCTAGTTTAAGGACTGACATGGCTTGCCTACAGAGACCTCCTATCAAGACTAGTAACTACTGCCCCCATCTCTACCCCTATCCATGCTCTACATAATAAAACAGTACTGATGCATGCTGAAGTTCCAAGTTGTTCATGGTAGTTAGGTGTGGCTCCATCAGGGTGGCACAGACCACCTGACTCTGCAATTCTGTACATGTAACTGTTTTCATCTTTTTCTCCATTACCTTACTACCCAGGCAGGGATCAAGACCCCAGCCAGAAAGGTCACAGCAATGTACAATAATGTGTAACCATATAGCTGTATTTTTATATGTACTTTTATGTGGCAGTACAGGTTTGCTCATACCAGCAAACATCACAGTATATTATAGCAACCATGATTTCATCAAATGGAAAGAATTTTCTAGGTGTATGGCACAACGGTCATACCTGTACCACACCTTTGGCTGAAAGGTCAGTCTGTAGCATGTGAGTGTACTTGAATAAGTGAGCTACTCTCTGGCCTTCCAGTTAAAAGCTAAGAGTATCCTTTTGATAGCCTGGGAATTCAATCTTTTTCTACCCAAGAATAACAATGTTGTTATGGCTTCTCCAGGAACTCACACACAGCCCTCAAAGCTGGAAACACTTCTGGGGAAGACTAACACTGCATTCCACACTTAACTCCCCTGATGTCTGATTTTATTATGTTCCCAAGTAGATAATGACCATATCTCGTTGCAGCTTCGTGCCTCCATACAAGTCTTTAAGATGAGCTTGGCCTGGGCTTCTCTAGTTTTTCCAGAGATTTCTTTAAATTACCTCATCTATTCCTATTGATAGTGAAAGTCTTGTAGTCATCGCTCACAGTGCCGGAATAATTCAACTCCAACCGGGAAGGACAAACTGCACTGTGGTCATTTAGTACCTTTGGCTCTCATCATACAGTGAATGTTTTATGGATATTTAAACCCATTCACACTCTTGCTTTCAACTATCAACCTGATCCTGGGTGGCTTAAGTTGCTCACAGGGAGTGAACCATGGTGACTGTGAAGCTAGGAGGAATCCAAGTTCTAGAGATGGCCCACGTGATTACATTATAAGTGCAACTTCCTCAGTGTATAACCCCAGTGTTACCAAAGTTAGATGCCACCACTCATGCTACAAGTGTCCTTGGGCAAGTGGTAACTCCTGCTCAAAAAAAGCATTGGGGAAAGGAATGGAAGCAGAGTAACGGAGAAGAACCAGGGAGGAAAAGCAGGTTGTGATTAAGTTTGGAGAAAGGTGATTCTATGGAGGAACTGATAATGGAATGACATCTACTCAAAACTTAGTCATTCTCAATGAAGCTCTGTGTTTCTAAGGTAACACAAATAAATAAACCAAACCTGTGATCCTCTTCTTTTCTGGACTTGGCATTCCCTACCATACGCCATAGAAGAGCAAGACCCTCAAGTGCCCTGTGGGAAAATCCTATGACATTTTTCTGCTGTTAGTCAGTGAACTTCATTCTATTACTTTCAAAGAGCGTTCCATAGTGGCTGCCAAGTGTCTCAGTTTGTCAGTGACTTTCAAATGCAACTAGATAGTTGCTAATAAAAATTCTATTTCCCTCCTGCTTCTATAGATGCAGTTTAATAATAAGAATGTTTTTTGGGAATCCTGAAATTCCTACAACTAGTTCTCAGCCATCCTGTCCACAAACCTCACAATTGCAAAACTATAGAGTAAATTTATATGATGACTTGTCTTTGCTATTAATTCTTTACATTTGCTTTCAAAGCATTCTTTTTTATTATAAACAGAATTTTAATAATACACATTCAAATTTATTCAAATTTACCTGAAAAGAACCTCAGAAATATTGTCTGTTGTTCCAATATTTTGTCTAAAGAGAGCTTTGCATAATTTACAGTTCCAAAGTGCCATTTTTCATTTTTTATTAGATATTTTCTTTATTTACATGTCATATGATATCTCCTTTCCCAGTTTCCCCTCAGAAAAAAAAAAAAAAAGAAAAAAACCCGTTCCCTCTCTCTTCCCCCTGCTCTCCAACCCACCCTCTCCTGCTTCCTGGCCCTGGCATTCCCCTGCACCGGGTCATAGAACCTTCACAGGGCAAAGGACCTCTCCTGCCCTTGATGACCAACATTTTTTATTTCTGTGTGTGTGTGTGTGTGTGTGTGTGTGTGTGCTTCACTCCCTGTGCCTGTGTATGCATATGCTCGCTCAAGTAGGCGCATGCAGGTTGGTGCATGCATGCGTGCTTTTGTGTGTATGTTTGTGTGTGTGCTTGGGTGAGTGCAAGCATGCATGCATGTGTGCATGTGTGGTGATTCTTTGTCTTTTACTGTGTATAATAATGCAAGGCCTGGAGTCTTCACACAATCCCTGTGACCCTGCCCCCAGTTCATTGTGATTGATAAGTG
>NW_022196912.1:96407127-96410791 GCF_008632895.1 Mastomys coucha
TGCATGATAATATTTTTGAAATTCAATGCAGGCATGTCTGGAAATATGGAAGGCTTGCCTCTTAGAATGTGTGCACTTCATCTTGTGACTTTGGAATTCTGCCTCATATATAGCATAAGCAAAGCCTGGCAGACATTGGAATATGGCACAAGACAGGACAACAGAATGAAAAGAGAACAACCTTTAGAAATTATGAACTTAAAACACAGAAGCCCAGTTTTAAATTGCACCATGAATTGATTGCAAGATGAAAACCCAAGCTCATGGGAGAATATGAAATTATCAGAGGAATCATGGATGACTCCTTCCTATACTTAACAATAATTTCCTTCATAATGTGGCTTCCTTTGGTAAGTAAAAAGAATTACTTTCAAATTCTCCTTTAAATCTCTTTACCCCCAAAGAAGTCTCTTTGGCACTAGAAAGGTCACCAGGAAAATACTGAAATCACAAAGAGAACCAGGTGAGTAAGTACCAGAATAAGAGCCTGATTTACACCATGAATACCATGGCTTGCAGAACTGTCCTCCATAAAGTGGATAGCTCCCACATTCACTACACCCTGTTCTTCTCTGATCATGTGTTGCTGGCTTTCTACCACATATGCAATAGCAATGCTTGTTGTTGTTACACACTCCTCTGCAAGTGTACTGCATTGTACTTGAATGCAAGTTCCTGGCATTGTACAACCTAAAGACAATGGTAGAAGCTAGTGTGTGAATTCAGCACCTAAAACACCCCAGCATTGTGGTAGCTTCTGGCATCAACTTTAAACTCATCACGGGGTCCCCACTGGAGGAGTTAGAGAAAGGGCTGAAAGAGCTGAAGGGGTTTGCACCCCTATAGGAAGAACAATAATATCAACCAACCAGAGTTTCCAGGGTCTAAACCACCAACCAAGGAGAACATATGGAGGGACCCAAGGCTCCAGCCAGATTAGTTTAAAATATTTAGATAGAGTAACACTGCTCAGTTCTTGTATACTTAAAGCTTGTTAAATAAATATAGTAGTCCAGTCTCAATTATTTGGGAGATATCTAGGTTAAGATAAAAACAGACACTTACAAAAATGGCATTAAACTGTTTTCCTCACAAATCCATATATTTTAGAAATGTCTTTTTGAATCTTATTTTACATTAACAATAAAATAGACGATCGATGATCTAACACAATTGAAAACAGACCATGACAATGGTAAGAGTAGCATATACTAAGGCAGCTCAAAGTTGATATAGAAGCATCTAGAAAACTTTAAAATGGACATCATAAACATGTAATTACTTTTCATGAAAAATATGAAAGGTATATTTTTCATGTAGAAGTATAAAGAATGTGACCAAACATTTGGGTACAGTAGAGTAGAAAGAAGGACATTCACTTGGCTTGGGTAAGACCCTAGGTTCTTGGCTGTGCTGTTTAGCACCATAAAACAGGAAGAGAGAAAAATTTCAATCAAGACAAACCTAAGAAGTGGTAAATTATATGGCATTAAGAGGCTAGAGAGCTGACACAGCGGTTAAGAGTGCTTGCTGCTCTTGCAGAGACCCAGAGTCTGGTCTCCAGCACACAAGCTGGGTGATCCACAACCACTTGTAACTCCAGCTCCTTTCCCATTCGACTTTGGCCTCCACAAGAAAGTCCACTCACATTTACACACAGAGAAATAATCAGAGAGGGATGACAGAAAGAGAGAGATAATATGAAATAATTATAAAGGACAAATTTAAACATAGTAACACAATGCTAATTCCCCAGGGATTTTATTTCAAGATGAAATTCTCAGATTTGTGAGTGGGAACATGACTTTCAGTAGACATGGACAGTTTCTTGTGATAAATGACATGGATTTTTGTCCATTGTACGGCTCATATTAGTTTAGGATGAAAGCAATCATCCATTAACTGGGGGTCGTTGGAACCCGCTTGGACGTAACACTGCTTTTGCAATTGCACCAAACATAATCGAAGCCATGATAAGAAGCATGCGGGTACCTAAAACAATTAATAGCCTGTTGACACTCAGATGTATTTTGGGTAGATATCTTTTCTGAGGGGTAATTACAGGGCCACTGTTTACACTACCACCTGTTCCTCTTTCCAAACAATTTGGTGGTTGCCAACCCTGAATACAGTGACAGTTGCCTTTGTTGTTACACACCCCTCTGTTGTTACACTTAGAAACATTGCAATTAAAATTCAAAGTTTGATGAAAAATACATCTTTGATTTTTACAGTATTTTCCAGGGCCACAGGTTGCACCATTCATTACAAGCCCCATTTCTGGAAGTTCTGTCCCATGGTGTATATCATACCCAAAACACTGTTGTTCTTTAGCATCTTGTATCTTTATGTGATAAAAGGTGGTGTGCTCACCTCCACCAGGAATACGACGGACACCATCACAGTGGATTAGTCCACATAAAACATCTTCCTTTTGACATGAGACAGTCACGCTTCCACCTCGTGGGTTTCTAATACCACAGTTTCCAAATCGATCACCTCTGGAATTTAATTCTCTATAGCATGCTGGTGAAGCATCCTTTACTTGGTATCCAAAAAGAGCTTGACACTGCAAGTGACGGTCGCTACAGTTTCCTGACATGCAAACTGCTAGTGGAGAACAAGGAGTTCCATCCATGATGAAAACATTTTCTGGGCAGTTCCCTGAGACTCCATTACAGTATTCTGGAAGATCACAAATACCAAGTTTGTCTCTGCATATCGTTCCACTGGGTGCAATTTTACAAGTTTTACAGCAACCTCCTGAAGAACAAGCGCTGCCCTGAGTTAACTCACAATTAGTTCCACAACACTCATCAGCGGAACAGTCCTTAAAAGAACCACAGTCACAAGCCTCGCCATCCTCCACGTTCTTATTTCCACAACGAGGAACATGATACTTCAACGAATTATATGTATGACGCGGATTACTCAGGCAAGGGTCCCAACCAAGTGTCCTCCAATGTAGTGTACTATGGGAACAATTGCTAAGCATATCGTGAAGAGTAGGGTATTCATTCATGAGACAACTGCTCCTTCTGAAACAAAAGCAGCCCGCACCATCATGTCCTAAACCCATAATGTGACCTATTGCATGAGCCAGGAAAGATCCAGACAGAAATATACGGTTTACTCCTACAAATGTATATAATACTCCCCAGTTGGGATTGCAAAGTGCAGCGTTATTGCTTGCATAATCCACATTATTAAGTTGCGTCCCTAAAAGAAGAGCTGCAGTGGTATGATCCATTTCCCAATAGAACGTAGCTTTCCAATAGCCATAAACTTCCATAAGTCTCCAAACATTTTTAGAGAATGACGATATTGAGAAGTGGTTATGGTCATTCCAAATACATACAGCACGTATAAACACAATCAACCCACTTACTCTATAAACGCTATCTGCAATGCTGTTCATAACCAATATTAACTCAAGTGAGAAGGTTGAATTGCTCCCGGTTTTTGTGAATAAGTCGTGATCCATTGTGTATTGCATTGTTATAGTTTTCACATGTACACGCCACAGATATACGGGGCCTGCTCTGGGACTTCCAGGAAGCTTAGTCTCTTCAAGGGGAGCACTTGTCTCTGCTATGATCTCATCATTTCTACACTTTTTAGATTTATGTGACCTTTCATCCACCACAAGCAGAGAAATTACATG
>NW_022196912.1:96413095-96419804 GCF_008632895.1 Mastomys coucha
GCTTTTGATTTCTGGCAATTTAATTCTCTACTACTAGTCTGTAGCCAGAAGATGATGACTTATGGCAATTTAATTGTCTCTTGCCATTCTGGGGCCAAAAAGGATGGCTTCTAGAAATGAATTCTTGCTGATAGCAGCAGGGAAATTAAGAAAACTTAGTTTCTTAGATTCTTTTCTCTTTGACTCAAGGTCCTCTCACTAGAATGGTAGGAAACTCAGAGTTCATTAAAGAAAGTCAGGCACACAGACACTCAGACATAGGCACACTGGATGAAGCAGAAAAGCTCTACATTGCCACTTTCTTGTCTTTCTTAAGTTTTGTACCTTCTCCAGAAACAGATCACCTGGTTGTCAAAGCACATACATTCCATAAGTTTATAGTAAGTTTAAACTAATAGTTCAGGCATAGATTGTTATGGTTTAAGGAGCTGCAGAAGAATTATTTACATGTCTATCCATTAAAAGTAAAACCGAACTAAACATCTACTCTCTATTTTCTGACTTCACAAGTTCATTCGAAGTTTAAAGCTATAGTTTTTATGTCACAAGTGAGAAAAGTTTTGTCAAGAGACAAGTCAGCTGTCTTGTGTCTTACTATTTTTTACTTTTGTATAGATAAACTAGCCCATCATTTACATTCTGTTCTTGTACCTAAAATAATGTGTCCATTCCCAGGTTATGACTTTTGGTTACCAGATAGTGGCCTCGTTACTAACCTAGAAAGAATGTTTTCCTAGATTGTAAATTTATTCCAAGCCTTTTATCCCTAGTGCAATTAGCCCATGACACATGAAGGTTTACAAAACTCTATCTGTAGCTTTTATTCTATAGGGAATGTGAGATTACTTGTATCAATGCAGGGAGTTCTATAAAACCATGATCAGGAATTATGAAATCATCAATTCATCTATACAGCATTACTACATGAAATGACATCCTCATACTGAGTCTACAGTAGATATGCCCAAGAGAATAGGTAAATGCCCCCCCAAAATGCATTAATCTCTGTAATGGGGCAGAAAAGCTTATTAGCAGTGAGAACCAATGAAGTTTCTGAAAACTCTGAATCTCAGAGCACACCCATGAAAAACAGTGAGCCAACTGTATAAAAATCAGTAGTTTGTCACAGTTTTTTCTAGATGGCTTCTGAAAGAAATTATAACAGAAATGTGTTGTATGAAATTTTCAATAAAAATCCAAAAAAAGTAAACCAACTGGAGGACATTGGTGGAATGTTAAGACTACAAAGATGTCATAATAAGAAAAATCAAGGAGACAGGAATGATTCGATTTGCATTCTTCTACATGCTAACTGCCCAGTTGACCCAGTACCATTTCTTGAAAATGCTGCCTTTTTTTTAATTAGATATTTTCTTTATTTATATGTCATATGATTTCTCCTTTCAGTTTCCCCTAAAAAAAAAAAAAAAAAACAACAAGAACAAACTCCTGTTCCCTCCCCTCTCCCACTGCTGGCCACCCCACCCCTTCCCACTAACTAGCCCTGGTATTCCCCTACACTGGGGCACAGAACCTTCACAGGGCCAAGGGCCTCTCCTCCCGTTGATGACCGACTTGGCCATCCTCTACTACACACATGCTGCCAGAACCCAACAGTCCCACCATGTGTACTCCTTGGTTGGTGGTTTAGTCCCTGGGAGCTCTCAACGTACTAGGTAGTTTATATTGCTGTTTGCCCTAAGAGGTTGCAAACCCTTCAGCTCCTTCGGTTCTTTCTCAAACTCCTTCAATGGGGACCCTGTACTCAGTTCAATGAATGGCTGAGAGCCTCTACTTCTGTATTAGTTGGGTACTTTCAGAGCCTCTCAGGAGACAGCTATATCAGGCTTGAGTGCCCTTCCTTCAGTCTCTGCTCCATAGTTACTCTCGGCAACTCCTGCCATGGGTATTTTGTTCCCCCTTTTAAGAATGAATGAGGTTCCACACTTTGGTCTTCCTTCTTCTTGAGTTGCTTGTGATTTGTGGATTGTACTTTGAATATTCTGGGCTAATAACCACTTATCAGAGAATGCATCCCATGTGTGTTCTTTTATGATTGGGTTACCTCACTCAGCATAATATTCTCCAGATCCATCCATTTCCCTAAGAATTTCATAAATTCATTGTTCTTAATAGCTGAGTAGTACTCCATTGTGTAAATGTACCACATTTTCTGTATCCATTCCTCTGTTGAGGGACATTTGGGTTGTTTTCAGTTTCTGGCTATTATAAGTAAGGCTGCTATGAACATAGTGGAGCATGTGTCCTTATTACATGTTGGAACATCTTCTGGGTATATGCTCAGGAGTGATATAGCTGGGTCCTCTGGTAGAATTATGTTCAATTTCTGGAGGAACTGCCACACTGATTTCAAGAGTGGTTGTACCAGCTTGCAATCCCACCAGCAATGAAGGAGTATTCCTCTTTCTCCACAACCTCTCCAGCATCTGCTGTCACCTGAGTGTTTTATCCTATCCATTCTGACTGGTATGAGGTGGAATCTCAGGGTTGTTCTGATTTGCATTTCCCTGATGACTAAGAATGTTGAACATTTCTTTAGGTGCTTCTCAGCCATTTGGTATTCATCAGTTGAGAATTCTTTGTTTATCTCTGTACCCCATTTTAAATAGGTTATTTGGTTCTCTGGAGTCTAACTTCTTGAGTTCTTTGTATATATTGGATATTAGCCCTCTATCAGATATAGGATTGGTAAAAATCTTTTCCCAATTTGTTGGTTGCCATTTTGTCCTATTGACTTTGTCTTTTGCCTTCAGAGCTTTGTAATTTTATGAGGTCTCAATTGTCAATTCTTGATCTTAGAGTATACCAGAGGACCCAGCTATACCACTCCTGGGCATATACCCAGAAGATACTCCAACATGTAATAATTACACATGCTCCACTATGTTCATAGCAGCCTTATTTATAATAGCCAAAAACTAGAAACAGCCCAGATGTCCCTCAACAGAGGAATGGATACAGGAAATATGGCACATGTACACAATGGAATACTACTCAGCTATTAAAAACAATGAATTTATGAAATTCTTAGGGAAATGGATGGATCTGGAGAATATCATGCAAAGTGAGGTAACCTAATCACAAAAGAACATACATGGTAAGCACTCTCTGATAAGGATATTAGCCCTGAAGTTCGAAATACACAAAGTTCAAACCACAAACCACAAGAAACTCAAGAAGAAGGAAGACCAAAATGTGGATATTTCATTACTTCTTAAAAGGGGAAACAAAATACCCATGGCAGGAGTTGCAGAGAGTAACTATGGAGCAGAGACTGAAGGAAGGGCACTCAAGCCTGATATAGCTGTCTCCTGAGAGGCTCTGAAAGTACCTGACTAATACAGAAGTAGAGGCTCTCAGCCATACATTGAACTGAGTACAGGGTCCCCAATGAAGGAGCAAGAGAAAGGACCAAAGGAGCTGAAGGATTTGCAGCTCCTTAGGACGAACAACAATATAAACTAATTATTATCCTCAGAACTCCCAGAGACTAAATCACCACCCAGAGTACACATGGTGGAATTAATGGCTACAGCAGCATATGTATAGCATAGGATGGCCTAGTCAGTCATCAATGGTAGGAGATGACCTTGAACTTGTGAAGGTTCTATGCCCCAGTGGAAGGGAATGCCAGGGCCAGGAAGAAGGAGAGTGTGGATTGGTGAGCAGGAGGATGGGGGAGGTAGCTGGGGGGTTTTTTGTTTTTTGTTTTATTTTATTTTTTTATTTTTTTCAGAGGGGAAACTGGAAAGGGAGAGATCATGACAAGTAAATAAAGAAAATATCTAACTAAAAAAAGGAAAACAATCAGATTGTACAACATAGTTTCTTATCAAACTCAAGTGAGTGATGACCAGTTCTCAAAACCCTATAAACATATTCTTACCTGACTGTTCATAGCATTATAATTTCTAGGTTTATTTCAAATACTTAAAATAAAAAGCCATCCCTAAGTTATGACACCTAAAGTTTAGTCACAGATACACTGATTAATTGAATGATCCTCTACATTATCATCAGCAGATTTCTGACATTCAAAATGGCATGGGTGAATGAATACCAGAGAGGTAGTGACTAGGTGAAGGAACTGGAGCAAAGGTTATTCTCTGTAAATGGTTTCATTTGGAGGGAGCTGTAGAACAGTGCAGACTGATGGATGGGATTACTGAGACGACCAGCCAATGCCTGATGTATGGAGTGATGGGGCATGAAAGGACATGTCTGGAGTGATGGAAAATGAGAGTCAAGATTTCCACATGATGGTGTCCAAGTAAAACTCATCTGCTGCATTTTAAGTGTTTGTATCTGATTGCATTCTAAGAACACTTCAAATAATATGTCTAAATTGGGTCTGGGTTTAGCTTGTTTTGAACCACTATCATCAGTCATACATCATTAACATCTGAGAGGATCCCTGCCTACCCATTAAAAATTCAATTGTAACACTACTACATGTATATAGTTTCAATTCACTATGGAAAATGACTGATTTAATTATCACCTTCATTTGTCTTTTACTCTACTTGGTTGGTATCAGTCTTAGTTAGGCTTCCTATTGCTGTGACTAAACATCATTAAGGAAATCAAGTTAGAGAGAAATTGATTTGTTTCCACTTGGAATTCTTAGGTTACACTCCATGATGGAGGGAAGTTGAGGCAGAAAGTCAAAGCAGAACAGGAACCTGGAGGCAGGAACTTAGGCAGAGGACATGGAGGGGTACTGATTACTGGCTTGCACTCTATGACTTGCTCAGCCTTCTTTCTCACAGCACCCAGAACCAAATTCCCAGGGATAGTACCAGCCATTGACCTTGGGTGCTTCATTCCAGGATTGCTTGCTAATGATGCCTTCTTATGTTTTTCATTGCTATATTCCTCACATATCTGATATGGTATGATTGGTCATGGGAAGTCCCTCACTGCCTATAGCATGATGTGATTACTTCCTTTGTGATAGCTTACTCTACTGCACAATTTTCCTGCAGATCAACATGAAGATGAACTTTCATCAAATGATGAAATGAATGATGAATCAGTGATTTTATGGAACTCCTGATTTGATTTAAATAGTTTTAGGAAGTTATAGTAGTTGATAGAAAGTTTAAGATGGTTTAAAATGTTTTCCAGAAAGATTTAACCAAGTTAGAATTAAGAGCAGAAGTGTCCTCCTCCCCTTATAGAAAAATGAGGACTGGATATAGGTTAGAAAATAAACAAAGTAAGCTTTCATGTGTTACAAACACATATTTATACTTGGAATAGAAAAATACACCTGGGAAAAATTAATGAAAACAAAGAAAACATTCATTCTAGATTGGGTATGAGTTCCTGGATCTTGTGATCTAAGGATGTGGCCACATTTTTCTGTATGTGCCATGAAAAGGTAGTGTTATTCACAAGAGTAAATAATTCTATTATGATAATAAGAATAGAGAATAGATGATTCTCCAGTTTTGCTGGGAAAGACTTCAAAAATAAGATGTAAGTTAGAGAATGATCTATTTCTTGAGAAATACAAATTGTCATCAGCTAATCATACGGAAAAAACTTCCTACTGGCTTGTTTAAACTTTCTTAATCAATGACTAAAGAATTATTGCTTTGAGGTTATGAAGAAATTGTGGAAAGGAAGATAGATGGGAACTGTTTAGTTAAGTATGGATTTCAAAAGAAGAATATATAAGCAATAATCATCCTTTTGTGTAATGATTTTAATCTATCTTTGAAGAATACATTTTTGTGGTGATTGTATTTAGAGAATATGTTACTTGTGGCTATGAGGCAATCTTTTTCATACATAGAGAACTTTGCCTTAGATGGTATAAAAAGGCTAAGAGAAGGAGTGCTTGGAGCCTGATCATTGATGCTTGTTCCATACACCAAATATGTGTATGTGTGTGTGTAGGAATGTTAAATGGTTGCAGCTTGCATTTTGGAGTTTTGCTCCATACATCCAGAAAATGCATGTATGTATGTGCATGTAATATGGTTGGAATATTACTCTATCCATTCAATGTGTGAATGGGTACATATGTATGTACAAATGTATGTATGTACATATATGTATGTGTGAAGTTATTGGAGTTTCTCTTGTTTTAGCCACTCAGTGTGGGGGTGGGGGGAGTGTCTGTAAGTGTGTGATTTTCCCCTGCTTTTCCTCTTCTCCTTGCCAATGCCAATAGTAACTTAAAGGGTTCATAGAGTTTCTTGCCAATCACAGGGTGCACTGGCTCTAACGAATCAAGCCTTATTCCCTCAGAGACAAATCTCCTGAGTGATCAGTCTAGTCACTGGCTGCCATTAGCAACATCTGCCCTCAATCAGATGCTATCAGAACCGGCCCTCTTCAGCACTACTTGTGCAGATCCAGAGAGCCATGACAGATGTTCTACAAACTAAGAGAACACAGATGCCAGCTCAGACTACCATTCCCAGAAAATCTATCAATCACAATAGACACAGAAAGGAAAAATATTCCATGGTAAAATGAAATTTAAGAAGTATTTATTTGGCCAGGCGGTGGTGGCATAGGCCTTTAATCCCAGCATTTGGAAGGCAGAGGCAGGTGGATTTCTGAGTTAGAGGCCAGCCTGGTCTACAAGGTGAGTTCCAGGACAGCCGGGGCTATACAGAGAAACCCTATCTCAAAAAGAAGAAGAAGAAGAAGAAGAAGAAGAAGAAGAAGAAGA
>NW_022196912.1:96419897-96428003 GCF_008632895.1 Mastomys coucha
GGAGGAGAAGAAGAAGAAGAAGAAGAAGAAGAAGAAGAAGAAGAAGAAGAAGAAGAAGAAGAAGAAGTATTTATTTACAAAGCAAGCTCTACAGAAAGCAGTAGAAGGAAAATTTCAATCTGAAAAGGTCAACCACACTCAACAATAATTACAACAACAATAATAAAACTAATAATGATAATAAACAAAGGAATGAATAATATCATGCCACTAAATCAAATGAGGAGGAAAACCCACATCTTCACAACAAAATAACAGGAATCAATAAACACTGCACAATGACAATTCTCAGTACTAATGGGCTCAATAAATTTCTCAATAAAAGAACACAGATTACTAGACTGGACTAGAAGACAGGCTCCTTCTTTCTGGTGCATAAAAGAAACATGCCTTACCTAATCAAAGTTAGACATCACCACCAAATAAATGGAGGGAAAGATATTCCAAACAAAGGTACCCAAGAAGAAAGTCACATAGTCATCTTAATATTTGACAAACTAGAACTCAAAGCAAAAGTAACCAGAAGAGATAGGGGAAGGATACCGCATCAAAGGAAAAATCCACCAAGAGGACATTGCAATTCTAAACCTATATTCAGCAAACCCAAGGGCGCCCAAGTTCATAAAAGAAATATGTCTAGAGTTAAAACCTCACACTAACCTCCATACACTGAGTGGGGGACTTTAATACTCCACTTTCAAGAGACAGGTCACACAGACAAAAAGTAAACTGAGAAATGCTGGACTTAAATGACATCATAAATGAGAAGGATCTAAAAACAAACAAACCATTGGCAGACTATTTCATCCAAGCCCAAAAGATTATACCTTCTTCTCAGCACTTCCTGGAACTTTCTCCAAAGTTGACCACATACTCATACACAAAGTAAGTGTCAACAGATAAAAGAAAATTGAAATAACATCTTACATTCTACCTGATTAAAGATGGATATCAATGACAACAGAGAGCATACAAACTCGTGAAAACTGACCCATCCCATTTGAGAGTGTCAACCCCTGACACTATTCATGATACTCTATATGCTTGCAGATAGGAACCTAGCATAACTGTCTCCTGAGAGGCTTCATCCAGCAGTGGATGGAAGCAGATGCAGAGGCCCACAGCCAAACAATCAGGAAGAACTTGGAGAGCCTTGTGGAAGCCTGAGAGATAGAAGTGAGCAAACCAGAGGGGACAAGAACAACACAACAAGCCGAATAGAGTCAAGTAACTGGGACCATGGGAGCTAATAGAGCCTGGTCCACCAACCAGGAAGCATGCAGAGGCTGGACCTAGACCCCCTACACATTTGTAGCAAATGTAGCTTGACCTTCATGTGGGTTCCCTAACAGGATAATTGGGGGTGTTGGGAGTAGAGAGATGGGCTGTCTCAGTCTCTGTTACCTGCCATTGGCTCCCCTTAACCCCTAACTGTACTGCCTGGTTGGGCCTCAGTGGGAGATGAGGTGCCTAGTCCTGCTGGGACCAGATATCATACCAGGATGTAGTGGTACCCAAGGCTGCCTCCTCTTCTCTTCAGAGAAGGGGATGGGCCATTGGAAGAGGGACTTGTATGGTTGGGACTGGGAGGAGAAGAAGGATGGAGTGAAATCCAGAAGTGAAGTGATTTTAAATATTAATTATCAGAAAAATAAGACAGAAATCAAGAATGCATTTTAAAAATTTTATTATTTAACAAAAATGAAAATATAGCATGCTCGAACTATGGGACACAATAAGGGCAGTTCCAAAAAGCAAGTTCATAGCCAAAAGTGCCTACATTAAGAAAAAAACAAAAAGAGAGGTCTCATATTAGCAACTTCATCACACACCTCAAAACTCTAGAACAAAAAGAACAAAACAAACTAACACCCAAAGGATGAAAAAATTAAACTGAGAGCTGAAATCAATAAAATAGAAACCAAAAGAGAACCAATACAAAAAATCAATTAAAAAAAAGAGTTAGTTCTTTGAGAAAAATCAGTAAGATTAATAAGCCCTTACTCAAATAAATAAATGAAGAGTTAAAAAAGAAACTACAAATAGCCAATAACTGTTTTAAAAAAAATCTAATACTCCTGGCTATTAGAGAAATGAAAATCAAAACTATTTTTGATGAGCTACTACCTCATCCTAGTTAAGATGTCTGTCCTAAGTCTAACAGTGTGAGAGAGTGAGCAAGTGGAAGCGAGCTAGAGCTAGAGTGAGAGGAGGTAAGAGGGAGACACAGAGAGACAGACAGAGGGGGGAAGGAGAAGAAGAGAGGAAGTATTGAGGGGGAAAGGGATAGACTTTTATTCACTGGTTGAAGTACAAATTAATACAGACAATATGAAGATAAGTTTGACGATTTCTCAAAAATTATAGCTAGAACTATTATATGGACCCACTATCACTCCTAGGCACATACCCAGAGAATTTGATAATCTGCCACAGAGATATTTGCACCTCTCATGTCTATTGGTGCTTTACTCACTATAACAAGGAAATGAAACAAACCTTGTTGTCTAACAACTGATGAATGGAAAATGAAAGTCTGACAAGAACATAAAATGGAGCAGTATTCAGCTAAAAATAAAATCATATTTGAAGGAAAATGAATGTACTGAAAATGTATAATATCACACAGTCACTTAATCTCAGAAAGTAAACAACACATGTTTTTCCTCATATGCAAACTCTAGCTAGCCAGTGATGCTAGCAAGAAATTTGTGTGCTTTTATCTGGAAGGTGTCTATTTTTCTAGAAGATGTACAAATTTAGATTTGATAGTGGGCAAAAAATGAACCCACCAAAATCTATAGCCCAAAACACCCTGAGCAGGCTTATATGTCATGTTTTTAATATTGCTATGGTTTGTATATAATATTTCCAAATCACCCTGTAAAGGCTTATGGACTGAAGGCTTTGTTCACAGCTGTCAGACATAACAATTAAAAGGTATTTAGATCCCAAGGCTCTGATCTAATCCATGGATTAAAGCACTGATAGATTCATCCTTTGGTAACATTATTGGAAGGTGGTCAGACCTTTCAGAGGTAGGACCTAGGTGGGAGAAGCAGGTCAATGGGGATGTGTGCTTGGATGCTATCTATATCTTGTTCCAAGTCCTGTTTTGTCTCCCCCTGTGCTTAGAGGCCTTGATGATGTGAGTGACCCCCTGTGTTACAGGATCCCACTTCTATGGTCTTTCGCCTCATCAAGGACTCATAGCAATGGAGCCGGCTGTCAGGCTGTGAACCAAAACTTCCAAAATCATAAGCCCAAATGAACTTTTTTTAAGCATTGCATATCATTTCTCTCAGACACCTACCACAGTGATGAAAAGCTAATGAAGACAAGTGTGGCTTCGATTGTAGTTTGAACATATTGGTATTAACATTAATGCCTTTCACAATGTCTACCCAAGAGTCTTACAACTAGAGACCATGTAAAGAACTGTGGGCAGACACTGAGGAAAGAACTTGAGCTTATTCATTCCATTACACAAAATGAAGATCTTAGTGCCCAGAGAGGTAAAGAGACCTGTAGCAGAGTTGAGACTCCAATAGGACTCTTAAGCTATGTTTTTGACCCTTGCAATGTGTTACTTCCCTAAAGTTTGTGTACTGCCCTGGAGAATGCTAGCAGGGTATGAGAGGAGGGGAGGAGGGACCTGAGGACAAAAACAGACAAAAATCCTGACTCCAGAGACAGTCCATGGCTAGTGTTGCTGTTGTAAAGGCAGTGTTGCCTAATAATCCCTGACACTTGGCTACTAGATCATATTTTCTATTTAAAAAAAAGTCATGTTTTTTTGTAAATTGTGACAGTTTTGAAATATTATTCCTAAATTTTACATGTTTATTACATGTCTTCCATTACTAGGGTAGTTTGCAACTCTAGAAAAATCATCAGTGGAAATGCCATTTTACTCTGTGTCTTGTACTCAATCTTAAGGTAAATGTTTTATTTTTGAAAAAGTGAGTGTGATGTTTGCTATAGATTCGTTCAGTTCTAGTAGAAATTTTCCTTTTACTCAGAGTGTGTGTGTGTGTGTGTGTGTGTGTTTGTGTGTGTGGGTGCACACGCACGCACATGCGCATGCGTTCATATGTATGTACATTGCTAGGCTATGTTTTAAAGTCATGAATGAATGTTGGATTTCAATAAATTACTTCCTTTGGTTTCACGTTTTTTCCTTGTGTAGATTACTAATTAGTGATTTATAACAACTGAATTTCAAGTGTTGAAAAACTGAATTGCTGGGACAAGTTCACATTATGTATAACATTCCAAATTTTTAATGAATTTTTATTAATTATTTTCATACATTTATTGATCATACACAACTGCCCAACTTCCCCCTGATCTACCCCATCTCTCTATCCATCATATTATCCCTCTTTTTTGATGTTTTTAATCCAAAATATTTACACCTTCCACTCAAATACAAATAACTCTGACATTATAGCTTACATCCATCAGAATGGCTAAGATCAAAAACCAAAGTGACAGCACATGGTAGAGAGGATGTGGAGCAAGGGAAACAGTGCCCCATTGCTGATGGACTTATACAACCACTTTAGAAATCAACCTGGCAGTTTCTCAGAAAATTGGGAATAGTTCTATGACCCAGCTATGCCATTCCTGGACATATACCCAAAAGAGTCTTCTCATTACTACAGGGGCACCTGCTCCACATTCATAGCAGCCTTATTCATAATGTCCAGAAACTGGAAACAACCCAGATGTCCCTCAACTGAAGAATGGATAAAGAAAATGTGCTACAAATACACAACAGAATACTATTCTGCTATTAAGAACAAAGACTTCATAAAATTTGCATGCAAATCGGTAGAATTTGAGAACATCATCCTGAGCGAGCTTATGCAGACCCAGAAAGATATTTATTAAGATATGTACTCACTTATAATTGGACATTAGCCATAAAGTACAGGATAGCCACACTACAATCAATAGACCCAAAGAAACTGAGTAATAAGGAGGCCCCAAGGGAGGATATGTGAATCTTACTCAGAATGGGAAACAAAACACTCATCAGAGGTAGATGGAGAGAGGGAACTAGGTGGGAGAGGGGGTGAGGATGGGTGATGACCAGGTATCTTCGTTAGGGTTTTACTGCTGTAAACAGACACCATGACCAAGGTAACCCTTAGAAAGTCAACATGTAATTGGGACTGGCTTACATGTTCAGAGCTTTAGTCCATTATCATCAAGGCAGGAGCATGGCAGCATCTAGGCAGGCATGGTGCAGGAAGAGCTGAGAGTTCATCTTCATCTGCAAGCTGCTAAGAGAAGACTGGCTTCCAGGCAGCTAGGACAAAGGTGTTAAAGCCCATGTTCAGATGTCCCAGGGTATGGTGGTACCCAAGGGGTACTTCTTCTCTGAGTTGAAGGGTAGAAGGTAGTGGGGAGAGGGGATTTGTAAGGCTGTGAATGGGAAGAGAGGAGGGAGGGCTGCAGTGGTTGGAGTGAAATCTGAATTAAAAAGTAAGTTACAAAGAAATAAAATAATAAAAATGAAAGAGACTTTATCATTATTATTATGTACATATTATATCATAATTAAGCGGGGATTAATTAAATGTCCAGATATAAATGCAGGTGTCCAAGGAGGCATCGACACCAAATCCTCCTGAAGTGGTACTTACAAGTTCTGAGACACCCACTGTGGTTTCTGAGCATCAAACTTAAATTGTCTGCAAGAATGGTATCTAAGCACTCAACTGCTCCTGCCTGGGGAAATTTTTTTTCATTCTATCTTGAATATTTTTCTTTATAGTAAGACTATAAATTTTGAACTCTATTTAAATACTTTACTTTGTATGTTGTGGTAAATTTCCAAACCAAATATGCCCTGGCAATGAAAACACAACTCAATTAATATGAGTACATGCTGTGTGCCTAGATTGGGCAGATCTACCACGACACTACCATCTTCCCCGTGTGAGACCCCCTTATAACTTGCAGTTTCTCCAGGCCACCTGCTTCTGCTCCACTTCCCTTCCATCTCCTCCTCTGTCTTCCTCTCTCTCTCCTTCTCTCCCACAATCTTCAGCTCCACCTTCCCCTTTTTCTCTGTCCAACCACTGGTTTTAGCACTTATTTTATCAATTAAGGTGGGAAGAAGGTTTACAGGAAATCACCTAAGTGCTGACTCATTCCTTGTTCACAACCCATCACTGGAGAATGGAATTAAAATCAAATAGAATTAGCCCCAAGGCTATCTGCAACTCTTCTACAACTGAAAGGAATGGGCTCATAAAACCTTAAAAGCTAATAAAATAATTTATTTTAGGATGTATCTGTCTCACATACATACATACATTTATATACATACATGTACATAGCTTTCTTGAATTTTTTTTTATATTAAGACATTTTGGATCATTCCCTTTCCTCAAACTTAAAGATTAAAACTGCTGTCTTTCTACCTTCGTCTACACCTACGAGGTACTACGGATCCACAGCCCTCTCTGCCCCTTCCCCTGGAGACTTTGCCTCCAGGGAGTGCTTCAACCCAGGGACTCAGGCGGGAGCAGCCAGGAGGCACAGGCCTGAAAAGTGGCTGGGTAGCTGGTGCAGGGCCCTTTCTACCTTCCTCAACACCTAGGAGAGACAACTCTGGAGATAGAAATCCTAGGAAAGAAGTTGAGAACCATAGATGCAAGCATCAACCAACAGAATACAAGAGATAGAAGAGAGAATCTCAGGGGCAGAAGATACCATAGAAAACATTAACACAACAGTGAAAGAAAATGCAAAATGCAAAAAGTTCCTAAACCAAAACATCCAGGAAATCCAGGACACAATGAGAAGACCAAACCTAAGGATAATAGGTATAGAAGAAAATGAAGACCTCCAACTTAAAGGGCCAGTAAATATCTTCAACAAAATTATAGAAGAAAACTTCCCTAACCTAAAGAAAGATATGCCCATGAACATACAAGAAGCCTACAGAACTCCAAATAGACTGGACCAGAAAAGAAATTCCTCCCGCCACATAATAACCAAAACACCTAATGCACAAAACAAAGAAAGAATACTAAAAGCAGTAAGGGAAAAAGGTCAAGTAACATATAAAGGCAGGCCTATCAGAATTACACCAGACTTCCCACCAGAGACTATGAAAACAAGAAGATCCTGGGCAGATATCATACAGACCCTAAGAGAACACAAATGCCAACCCAGACTACTATACCCAGCAAAACTCTCAATAACCATAGATAGAGAAACCAAAGTATTCCATGACAGAACCAAATTCACACAATATATTTTCACAAATCCAGCCCTTCAAAGGATAATAAATGGAAAACTCCAACACAAGGAGGGGAACTACATCCCTGAAAAAGCAAAAAGGTAATCTTCCAACAAAACTAAAAGAAGATAGACACATGAATGGAACTTCAACTCTAACAACAAAAATATCAGGAAGCAACAGTTACTTTTCTTTAATATCTATTAATATCAGTGGACTCAATTCCCCAGTAAAAAGACATAGACTATCAGATTGGGTACATAAACAGGACCCAACATTTTGTTGCATATACAGGAAACCCACCTCAGTGACAAAGACCTCAGAATAAAAGGCTGGAAAACAATTCTCCAAGCCAATGGTCCCAAGAAAAAAGCCGGAGTAGCCATTCTAATATCGAATAAAATCGAATTTCAACCTAAAGTGATCAAAAAAGATAAGGAGGGACACTTCATACTCATCAAAGGTATGATCTACCAAGATGAACTCTCAATTCTGAACTTCTATGCTCCAAATGCAAGGGCATCTACATTCATAAAAGAAACTTTATTAAAGCTCAAAGTACACATTGCACCGCACACAATAGTAGTGGGAGATTTCAACACCCCACTCTCTGCAATGGACAGATCATGGAAACAGAAACTAAACAAAGACGCAGTGAGACTAACAGAAGTTATGAAACAGATGGATTTAACAGATATCTATAGAACTTTTTATCCTAAAACAAAAGGATATACCTTCTACTCAGCACCTCATGGTACCTTCTCCGAAATCGACCACATAACTGGTCACAAATCAGGCCTCAACAGATACAAGAAGATTGAAATAATTCCTTGCATCCTATCAGA
>NW_022196912.1:96428673-96435588 GCF_008632895.1 Mastomys coucha
AGCAGATGGGTTTAGTGCAGAGTTTTATCAAACCTTCAAAGAAGACCTAATACCAATACTCCTCAAACAGTTCCACAAAATAGAAACAGAAGGAACTCTACCCAATTCGTTCTATGAAGCCATAATTACTCTTATACCTAAACCACACAAAGACCTAACAAAGAAAACTTCAGACCAATTTCCCTTATGAATATCAATGCAAAAATACTCAATAAAATTCTTGAAAACCAAATCACAGAGCACATCAAAACAATCATCCATCATGATCAAGTAGGCTTCATCCCAGGGATGCACAGATGGTTCAGTATATGGAAATCCATCAACACAATTAACTATATAAACAAACTCAAAGAAAAAAACCATATGATCATCTTATTAGATGCTGTGAAAGCATTTGACAAAATCCAACATCCCTTCATGATAAAAGTCTTGGAAAATTCAGGAATTAAAGGCCCATACTCAAGCATAGTAAAAGCAATATACAGCAAATCAGTAGCCAACATTAAACTAAATGGAGAGAAACTTGAAGCAATCCCACTAAAATCAGGGACTAGACAAGGCTGCCCACTCTCTCCCTACCTATTCAATATTGTACTTGAAGTCCTAGTAAGACCAATTAGACAACAAAAGGAGATCAAAGGGATATGAATTGGAAAGGAAGAAGTCATATTATCAGTATTTGCTGATGATATAGTATACTTAAGTGACCCCAAAAAATTCCACCAGAGAGCTCCTAAACCTGATAAACAACTTCAGCAAAGTAGCTGGATATAAAATTAACTCAAGCAAATCAGTGGCCTTCCTCTACACAAAGGATAAACAGGCGGAGAAAAAAATTAGGGAAACAACACCCTTCACAATACTTACAAATAATATAAAATAGCTTGGTGTGACTCTAACTAAGTAAGAAAAAGATTTGTTTGACAAGAACTTCAAGTCTCTGAAGAAGGAAATTGATGAAGATCTCAGAAGATGGAGAGACATTTTGAACTCTATTTAAATACTTTACTTGGTATGTTGTAGTAAATATGTATGTATGTATATGTGATAGGTATGATTGTTCAGAGCTATAATCCCAGCACTTCAGGAGGCTAAAGCAGGGAGATAATCCATCAGTCCCAGACTATTTCAGGAAAGCCTGGGTATAGAGTAAGACCCTTGCTGAAGAAAAATAAATAGAAAAACAAGCATGCAACAAAAGCAAATCTTGCCGGGCGGTGGTGGTGCACACCTTTAATCCCAGCACTTGGGAGGCAGAGGCAGGAGGATTTCAGAGTTCGAGGCCAGCCTGGTCTACAGAGTGAGTTCCAGGACAGCCAGGGCTATACAGAGAAACCCTGTCTCAAAAAACCAAATAAATAAATAAACAAACAAACAAACAAACAAATAAACAAACAAAATTTTAAAAAGAGCAAATCTTAGAATCCGTAGTGAATTATAGTTTTGTGATCACGGCCCTGGAAGGAGAAGAACTATTCTAAAGAGAGACACTTAACACCCCTTCATCTCAATGATAGAATGCAAAGGATTACAATTTCCCCAGGAACCCTAGGCTAGGAGAGAGGACAGGCTAAAACCTGTGTGCCAGCCAGAGAAACTTATCTCCCAGAAAGACTCCATAAAGTTCTCACAGTTTATCTTGCAGTATTTCCTGGCTTTTGTTTAATCCTATCTATATAATTGTAACACTTCCACAGAAAGACAAACGCTGTAAATAAATCTATTTTTCTTTCTCTTAAAGTACTATGCTGTGAGTTTAATGCATCTAAGTGCCTGGCAACAGGTTCAGTGAGAGTTTGTGAGAGGCTCCTGTTTTCTGAGCTACTTCTAAAAAAGTAGTAGTGGGGGATTTCTACAGCTTGGGCAGTTGGGGTCCTCATCGAGGAGAGGAGCATCTTCTGGTCCATAGCAATAAAGGACTTTGGAGATCAGGAAGTTTGATAAGGTGAAGAGCCTTTTTCTGATCCCCACCACCACTAGGACACCACCTACCCAACCTATACCTCTAAATGGCAGAGGGCAGCCTGAGTTCTGGATGACCAAGGGCGTCACTGCTTCTTGTGATGGGACCAGTAAGGAAGTGCCCCTGACCTGTCTGTCTTCTCAGAGCAAAACTGGGATGTTCTCTGCTGGCCACTAGTTGTGAGGGCTCTTACTTCTACTGGCAGGCTATACTGGGGCTACTTTCCTGTCTGCTACAGACAGCATGATGATTTGCATAGGAGGAAGAACCTGTTGGGGGTAGAGAATTGGAAGACACTGAACCTGGGTTGTCTTCGAGATCCCCTACTATCATGGGCTGGGATTCCCAACCCAGTGTGTCCTTGAGAGCTCTACTGTTTCCACTTGTGTTAGTTCCAAAATTCAAAATCTCCCTATTTAGACCACTAGACTTTATTCCTCCCACCCAGTGAAGTTTTTATTTTGTTGGTGGTGGGTTTCAGTTTTGGTTTGGTTTGGTTTGGTTTGGTTTGGTTTGGTTTGGTTTGGTTTGCTTGTATTGATTGTTTTGTGTTAGTTAATTAGTTAGGTACGTAGGTAGGTACGTAGGTAGGTAGATAGGTAGGTAGGTAGTTTTGTATTATTTTTCTCTGTAGCTACAATTGTTTTTTCTTGAATTGTTTTTCTGTCTCTGGTCAGTTTTTCTTTTTTTTCTTTCTTTCTTTTTTGTTTTATTAGATATTTTCTATATTTACATGTCATATGATTTCTCCTTTCCCAGTTTCCCCTCCAAAAAACAAACAAACAAACAAACAAAAACAACAAGAACCAACCCCTTTGCCTCCCCACTACTCCTGCTTGCCACCCTACTCTCTCCCACTTATTTGTCCTGGCATTCCCCTACACTAGGGCACAGAACCTTCACAGGGCCAAGGGCCTCTCCTCCCATTGATGATCGATTTGCGATCCTCTACTATATACATGCTGCCAGAATAATCAGTTCCACCATGTATAGTCCTTGCTTGCTGGCTGAGTCCCTGGAAGCTCTGAGGGTACTAGTTAGTTCATATTGTTGTTCATCCTAAGGGGCTGCAAACCCTTCAGGTCCTTTGGTCCTTTCTCTAACTCCTTCATTAGGGACCCTGTACTCAGTTCAATGGATGGCTGTGAGCCTCTATATCTGTATTAGTCAGGTACTGTCAGAGCCTCTCAGGACATAGCTGTATCAGACTGGCTTGTCCTTCCTTCAGTCTCTGCTCCATAGTTAATCTCTGCAACTGCTTCTGTGGGTATTTTGTTCCCCCTTTTAAGAAGGAATGAAATGTCGACATTTTGGTCTTCCTTCTTCTTGAGTTTCCTGTGGTTTGTGGGTGGTTCTTCCTGTATTCCGAACTTCTGGGCTAATAACCACTTATCAGAGAGTGCATACCATGTGTGTTCTTTTGTGATTGGGTTACCTCACTCCGGATGAGATTCCACCTCACACCAGTTAGATTGGCAAAGATAAAAAACTCAGGTGACAGCAGATGCTGGAGAGGTTGTGGAGAAAGAGGAACACTCCTTCATTGCTGGTGGAATTGCAAGCTGGTACAAGCACTCTGGAAATCAGTTTGGCAGTTCCTCCTCAAATTGGACATAGTTCTACCGGATGACCCAGCCATACCACTCCTGGGCATATACCCAGAACATGCTCCAACATGTAATAAGGGCACATGCTCCACCATGTTCATAGCAGCCTTATTTATAATAGCCAGAAATGGGAAACAACCCAGATGTCCCTCAACAGAGGAATGGATACTGAAATTGTGGTACATCTACACAATGGAGTACTACTCAACTATTTTTTTTTTTTTTTTTTTTTTTTTTGGTTTTTTTCGAGACAGGGTTTCTCTGTATAGCCCTGGCTGTCCTGGAACTCACTCTGTAGACCAGGCTGGCCTCGAACTCAGAAATCCGCCTGCCTCTGCCTCCCAAGTGCTGGGATTAAAGGCGTGCGCCACCACCGCCCGGCAACTCAACTATTAAAAACAATGAATTTATGAAATTCTGGTCAGCTTTTCTAGAGCTTTTTCCTGCCATCTCATCTCCTTGAAGAGATATTTTTACCTTAGATGGGTCTTTCAGTTTTAAATTAATTTATTCATTTCTGCTATCTTTTCTGTTTTTGAATCCCTCATTCATTCTCCACTCCTCCTTTTTTTCTTTTGGGAGACTGGAACTTGCTGGTCTCAAACATGTAATGCTCCTGAGTAAGTGCCATAGGGTTGGGAGCCAAAGACCATTGTGTACAGCCCAAATCCAAACTGCTAGTCTGTATTCTGTAGGCAGCAATCTCCTGGAGAGAAACACTTCTCACAGGACAACCAGGAATGCATTTGAAAGAGAGATTTTAAAAGACAAATCAGACAGAAACACTACATTTTGGGGCTTATGAGATGGCTCAGAGGTTAAGAGCACTGGCTGCTCTTCCAGAGGTCCTAAGCTCAATTCCCAGCAGCCACATGGTGCCTCACTGTGCCAAGGATTTCCAATCTCTCTGACCCTGATGCTTCCACAGGCTCTTCACAGGGACCCTGTGTAAAGTGCAGAATGGAAAGAGCCAAGGGATCATGAGGAGGCAGAAGAAAAGGATACACTAAAAGAAATAAAGGTACCTTTCAACTATAGAATCAGATGGGGCTTTTTGTCAATGCTTTCTCATCCTAGGGGTAACAGGATCCAAAGTAGGGACTAACAATTCAGAAAACATTCTACATCGAGGGTGCCATTGGAAAATCAAAATTGGAAAGAGGATACACGTGGGAATAAAAGTGTCAACCCATTAGAGCCTAAGTAATTAACAGAGAAATGAGACAAATGGAGATAACATAAACTATAATACAACAAAGTATTATATAGTAAAAATCTAAATATTACTAAATATATAGATGAACAGTAAAATACAAATATAAGATAAATGTAATAATAATAAAATAATGTATATAATGTACATTATAAAATAATGCATACTTGAAGAATTTAGCTAGAATTTCCACCTACTGTAAGGTTCTCAAAAGAAATAATCATAGTTTTGATAGAGATAAACTCTAAGTAAATCAGAGTTATCTATAGTACAAAAAGAAATCTGGAAATCTTTCAACTCTCTAAATGCAGTGTTTTGATTAGCTATAGTATGAGATTAGACATAGAGTAGGGTGATGTAGCATAGTCTAGTCTGATAGGAAATGTATCCAGTGGTTAAAATATTATGTGCTGAACTGAAGGTGTTGCTCAGTGGTGAATGAAAGCCTGACCATCATGAAGACTTGAGTTCTAAATCTCAAGGAAAAATTGCTGAAGTTGTGTCCAAACCTGGGATATAGTTTGAAAGTCAGCCTCTCAGTTTCCCTTCTGTGGCTTCCTACTGCCCCCATGTGGTAGACTTAGCAAACTGGGCCAAGGCCTGCCTGCATGCATGTGCTACCAGGCATGACAACTTGATCTTCCTGCAGGACCTGTCACCTACAAAGTCCAGGCTCAAGAATCATGTGTGTTGTTCAGGTGGTGACTGTTATTGTTCTTCTTTTTTCCAAGACAGGATTTCTCTGTGTAGCCTTGTCTGTCCAGTATCTCACTTTGTAGACCAGGCTGGCTTCAAACTCAAAAGATCCATATGCCTCTGCCTCCAGAGTGTTGGGATCAAAGGCGTGTGTCACAACCACCCAGCATGAACATATTTTTTTAATCTAAACAAAAAAAGAAAAGAATTTTTAAAAAAATCCCTCACTACATAACGTTTTAAGTAAGTTTACAAGTTTGTGTTGAGCTGCATTCATGGCTCCCACTGATCACATGTACCATTGGTCTGCAGGCTGAAGAATATGTCTCTAGAGGCCTTTTGTAGAAAGCCAGGGAGAATGTAGGGTCTAATGGAATGGAACTACATTTGGGGAAAGGTAAAAATGGCCCAGTCTATGAAGAAGAGTTGGTGTTGCTAACCTTCAGATATCTGGGACCAGGCTTAAAGCACACAGAAAGTGAGGTCACTGACAGATTCCATGCTTGTGGAAGGCAGACTGGAACATCAGGTGTACTGCATTAACCTTCCCTCCTGTCCTTTAGGAACAAAGTTTACCATGCACCTGAAGCTGGATTCGTGACCAGAATCCACAGGGATCGTCCTGTTTCTTTCCTCCCACAGCATGAATCTTACAAATATATGAAAACGTAATATGCTTTGAAACACAAAGTCAAAGGAACAATGGCAGTTTACACACAACTAAAGACAAGTTAATGGAATGAGAAAAGGGCTTAAGGAACAGAGCATATATATCACTAAATAACTAAATAAAGAGTTCCTGGAAGTTTCAAGGAAGTTCTCCTATGTTATGTATGGAAGAACAAAACTTCAGGGTAGAATCCACAGGAGGAATATTTTGGAAGATGAAGGCTGAATTTCTCAAACAGATGAAAGACAAGACAAGATGAAGTTTCCAAACCCTAAGCAATATAATTAAAGAGCTTTTACACCCAAGGACACATTGCAGAACATTCCAGAAGAGCAAAGAAAGAAGACTGGAAAAGAACCCAGGAGAAAGGATAAACAAGCCAAAAGACAGGGGAAATTTTACAGTTGTATTCTTTATACCATGGTACTGTCAAGGCAGTAGAATCATACCATCAAGATGTGAAATAAAAGTCCAGAAGTAGGAGGAAGCTCCACTCCCAGGCACTCTAACACACCCAGGATCAGAGGTGAGGAGGACATAACATCTGTCCCAACACTGGGAGTAACTGGGACCAGTGGGACCAGACAAACAGGAACTCTGCCAAGCCAGTGGCTCAGATTTCTCGTGGTCTGTCTGGGCTGTGTGTGTGTATACAAGCATGCATGTGTGCTGAGGCTTTGTCTTTTACTGTGTATTAAAATGCAAGGCCTGGAGTCTTCACACAATCCCTGTGACCCTGCCCCCAGTTCATTGTGATTGATAAGTG
>NW_022196912.1:96436883-96437106 GCF_008632895.1 Mastomys coucha
CACACACACAGAGAGAGAGAGAGAGAGAGAGACAGAGACAGAGACAGAGAGAGACAGAGAGAGAGAGACAGAGATAGAGAGACAGAGAGAGAGAGACAGAGAGAGAGAGAGAGAGAGATCAGCCTTAAAGCTCTATGAACCTTCCCCCACCAGCAGCTGATGCTGGAGCTCTGGCAACTCACCAAAGCTTGTCTGAACTGGCTACTTTTTCTTTTCCCCTGAT
>NW_022196912.1:96437576-96440677 GCF_008632895.1 Mastomys coucha
TGCATGATAATATTTTTGAAATTCAATGCAGGCATGTCTGGAAATATGGAAGGCTTGCCTCTTAGAATATGTGCACTTCCTCTTTGGAATTCTGCCTCATATATAGCATAAGCAAAGCCTGGCAGACATTGGAATATGGCACAAGACAGGAGAACAGAATGAAAAGAGAACCTTTAGAAATTATGAACTTAAAACACAGAACTCAGTTTTTAATTGCACCATGAATTGATTGCAAGACGAAAACCCCAAGCTCACAGGAGAATATGAAATTGTCAGAGGAATCATGGATGACTCCTTCCTATACTTAACAATAATTTCCTTCATAATGTGGCTTCCTTTGGTAAGTAAAAAGAATTACTTTCAAATTCTCCTTTAAATCCCTTTACCCCAAAGAAGCCCCTTTGGCATTAGAAAGGTCACCAGGAAAACACTGAAATCACAAAAAGAACCAGGTAAGTAAGTTAAGTAAGTACCAGAATAAGAGCCTGATTTACACCATGAATACCCTGGCTCGCAGAACTGTCCTCCATAAAGTGGATAGCTCCCACTTTCACTACACCCTGCTCTTCTCTGATCATGTGTTGCTGGCTTTCTACCACATATGCAATAGCAATGCTTGTTGTTACAAACTCCTCTGCAAGTACAGTTCCTGGCATTGTACAACCTAAAGACAATGGTAGAAGCTAGTGTGTGAATTCAGCACCTAAAACACCCCAGCATTGTGGTAGCTTCTGGCATCAACTTTAAACTCATCACAGTGTCCCCATTGGAGGAGTTAGAGAAAGGACTGAAGGAGCTGAAGGGGTTTGCAGCCCTATAGAAAGCACAATAATATCAACCAACCAGAGCTCCCAGAGTCTAAACTACCAACCAGTGAGTACACATGGAGGGATCCATGGCTCCAGCCACATAGGTAGCAGAGGTTGGCCTTGTTGGCCATCAATGGGAGAAGTGGCCCTTGGTCCTGTAAAGGCTTGATGCCCTAGTGTGGTGGAATATGAGGGTGGTGAGGCAGGAGTGGTGGGTGGGCAAGAGCATACCCTCAGAAGCAGGAGGAAGGGGAATGGGATAGAGGGTTTCGGGGGAGGGCAAAGGTGAAATCAGGAAAGGGGATAACATATGAAATGTTAATAAATAAAATATTCAATAAAAAAAGAAAACAGAAAAACCATAGAAACACAATGCTAATTCCCCAGTCATTTTATTTCAAGATGAAATTCTCAGATTTGTGAACAGTAACACATCATTGACAGTTTCTTGTGGTAATTGACATGGATTTTGTCCATTGTGTGGTTTCAATTATTTTGGTATGAAGTAAATTATTTGTTAAGAGTAGGTTGTTGGGTCTCTTCTTTAGTTTCTGGAACAAACACTGCTCTTAAAATTGCCCCCAAAAGAATCGAAGTCAAGATAAGAAGCATGCGAATCCCTAAAATGACTATTAGCCTGTTGACACTCACACGTAATTCGGCTCGAAGACTTTTCTCAGTGGTAGGTGGAGGACCACTGTCTACACTACCACCTGTTCCTCTTTGTATACAATGTGGTGGTTGCCACCCGTGAACACAGTGGCAGTTGCCTTTGTTGTTACACACCCCTCTGAAGTTACACATACTAATGTTGCAATTAAAATTCAAAGAATTATGAGAAACACATCTCTGACCTTTACAGAATTTGCCAGGGCCACAGTTTGCACCATCCACTACAAGCCCCATTTCTGGAATTTCTGTCCCATGGTGTGCATCATACCCAAAGCATTGTTCTTCTTTAACATCTGGAACCTTTATGTGATAAAAGGTGGTGTGCTCACCTCCACCAGGAATACGACTGACACCATCACAGTGGATTAGTCCACAAAACACATCCTCCGGTTGACATGGGAGAGGTCCACTTCCACCTCGTTTGATTTTAACACCACAGTTTCCAAATCGATCACCTCTGGAATTTAATTCTCTATAGCATGCTGGTGAAGCATCCTTTACTTGGTATCCAAAAAGAGCTTGACACTGCAAGTGACGGTCGCTACAGTTTCCTAACACGCAAACTGCTAGTGGAGAACAAGGAGTTCCATCCATGATGTAAACATTTCCTGGGCAATTCTCTGAGATTCCACTACAGAATTCTGGAAGATCACAAATACCAAGTTTGTCTCTGCATATCGTTCCAGTGGGTGCAAATTTACAAGATTCACAGCAACCTCCTGAAGCACACGCGCTGCCCTGAATTAACTCACAATTGGTTCCACAACACAAGTTAGACAAACAGTCCTTAAAAGATCCACAGTCGCATTGCTCCCTGTCTTCCACTACCTTATTTCCACAACGAGGAACTGCATATTTTAAATCCTTATATGTAGAAAGCTGTGAGCTAAGGCAAGGGTCCCAACCATGGATCCTCCTATGTATCATAGAATGAGAACAATTGCTCATCATATCCTGAAGAGTAGGAAATTCATCCATGAGACAACTGCTCCTTCTGAAACAAACACAGCCTGGAGTATCATGTGTTAAATTCAACATGTGACCCAGTGCATGAGCCATGAAAGATCCAGCCAGAAATAAATGGTTATTTCCTACATATGTATATAATACTCCCCAGTTGGGGTTGCAAAATCCATTCTGAATGCTTGCATAATCTGTGTTTCCATGTTTTGTTGATGTGATAAGAGCTGAAGCGGCTTGGAAAAAATCCCCATAAAATCTTTCTATCCAATACCCAAACATTTCCATAAGTAGGTGAGTATTAGACAGATAGCCACCTACGCCAAAGTGGTCATAATCGTTCCAAATACATAGAACACGAACAAACACAATGAAACCATGTGGTCTATATATGCTATCTGCTATGTTGTTCATAACCAATATTAACTCAACTGAGGCAGTTTCGTTGCGCCCAATTTGTAGGTATAATGTGTGAGTCACTGTGTAGTGAATTTTTATACCTTTCACATGTACACGCCACAGATATACGGGGGCTGCTCTGGGACTTCCAGCAAGCTTAGTCTCTTCAAGGAGAACACTTGTCTCTGCCATAATCTCATCATTTCTACACTTTTTAGATTTATGTGACCTTTCATCCACCACAAGCAGAGAAATTACATG
>NW_022196912.1:96442235-96452528 GCF_008632895.1 Mastomys coucha
GCTTTTGATTTCTGGCAATTTAATTCTCTACTACTAGTCTGTAGCCAGAAGATGATGACTTATGGCAACTTAATTGTCTCTTGCCATTCTGGGGCCAAAAAGGATGGCTTCTAGAAATGAACTCTTGCTGATAGCAGCAGGGAAACTAAGAAAACTTAGTTTCTTAGATTCTTTTCTCTTTGACTCAAGGGCCTCTCTCACTAGAATGGTAGGAAACTCAGAGTTCATTAAAGAAAGTCAGGCACACAGACACACACACACACACACACACACACACACACGCACACTGGATGAAGCAGAAAACCTCTACACTGCCACTTTCTTGTCTTTCTTAGGTTTTATACCCTCTCCAGAAATAGATCACATGGTTTTCTAAGCACTTTTACATTCCATAAGTTCAAAATAAGTTTAAACTAGTTCATGTCATAGATCAATAATGTTTAAAGAGCTAAAGAAGAATTTTTTACATGTCTGTCCATGAAGACTAGTACCTAACTATTTTCTGGCTCCACAAGTTCATTATAAATTTAAAAAAAAATAGTTTTTATGTCAGAAGTTAGAGCAATTTTGTCAGGAGACATATGAGCTGTCTTGTACCTTATTATTTTTATGTCTTATATAGATGGACTAGTCCATCATTTACTTTCTGTTCTTTTACCTACTATTAATTGTCCAGTCCCAGTTTATGACATTTAGTTAACAGACAGTGGCCTCATTCCTAACCTAAAAGGGATGTTTTCCTAGATTGTAAATTTATTCCAAGTCTCTTTCCTCTCTAGTGCAATTAGCCCATGACACATGAAGGTTTACAGAACTCTATGTGCAGCTTTTATTCTATAGGGGCGTGAGATTGCTTGTATCAATTTAGGGAGTTTATAAAACCATGATCAGGAATTATGAAATCATCAATTCATCTAAAAAGCTTTACTACATGAAACTACATCTTCCTATAGATTCTGAAGGAGATCTTCCAAAGAGAGTAGATAAATGCAGGGGTCTGCCCTGGCGGGGGCCTTGTTTCTTGTTGGTTCTTCTTGATGCAGTGGAGGGTGAAAAGCATGTGAGGAGGGTAAGATTTTGTCTTACAGGATAGGGTTCCTGTAAAATAATGAAAAGTCTACTTATCTAAGTCTAAGTTACTTTGCTACTGTAGCTGACCTGCCTTCTGTGATCCTCTGAGGCCAGAAACTCCAGTTTCTAGCTCTTAGCACCTCCTTCTGAAACAGCAATGGGTTAAGTAAATAGCCTTTGCACTCTCAGCAGGAACTGCTCAGCTCTAACTTTCAACATGCTAGTCAGAAGTCACAGGAAGAAAAAGGGACACTTAGAAAAGTGATTATAGCATTTATTATTAAGTTGTAAAAATTTTCCTATGAATGCTATCAAAGTACAAACGGGAAAAGATCTTAAGCGGGGAAAGAGAAAACTTCTTCTCGATAGGGAAAGGGAGAAAATTCTTCTCTCTTTGTCCTCAGTTCTTATACATCTTTCAGAATACATGATCAGCTCCGGGAGGAGAGGGAAACCCTTACTGAGTATTTTTGCATCAATATTCATAAGGGAAATTGGTCTGAAGTTCTCTTTCTTTGTTGGGTCTTTGTGTGGTTTAGGTATCAACATAACTGTGGCTTTATAGAATGAATTAGGTAGTGTTTCTTCTGTTTCTATTTTGTGGAATAGTTTGAAGAGTATTGATATTAGGTCTTCTTTGAACATCTGATGAAATTCTCCACTAAAACCATTAAAGAGTTTATCACCAGTTCACACAAAAAAATCAAATCATAAATAGAAATAGAGCTTTACAACACAGAATGTTTACATTCATATCCATTAGGAGTAATTATCTGGCTAAACATCCATCACTGGTCACAGCTCCACAGGGTCACTGAAGGTTTAAAACCATAACCAAGTTATTGGTGAGTTTTGTATAAATAAACCCAGTCAATATTGCATCTTCTGTCCTAGCACCTATAATAAGTCATTAGTTCCCTTTTAATGACCTTTGGTTAATTGTTTTACAACTTCTTGGAATGTGCTCTGAGTAGGAGAAAGTCTGGCTACTAAGAGAAATTGAGCGGTTACACGTGGGAGACTGACAGAGTTCTCACTGCAGTTCTGACTATCAGAAAAAGACCTAATAGCAGTTCCACTATAAAAGAGCTTAATAATCACTGATATAATTTCAGGAATTCTTATAAGATCATTATTAATACTTAAGAAGTCATCTATTTGTCTATATGGCCTTACTACATGACAGTACATCTTTATGGATCTGCAGAGATTCGCTCCAATGGGGTGGGCAAATACCTACTTATTCTTATATATATATGTTTAATAATAACAGGAAAAACATATTAATAGTAGGAATCTTTCCTAAAATGAATTATCTCAAGGCCTTGCCACATAAGAGCGAATCTGTCACAGGTCATATTATAATCTGAAGCAAACAATACAGGACGATCACCTGCTACTTATTAGCTTGTCTCATTATGGCTCCTAACAGGTAAATACCCAGAAAATCACTAAGTTGGCAGGAAAGGCATATCTGCAGTGAGAAGCAAAGAAGTCTCTGAAGACCCTGCATCTCCAAACACACCCATCACAGCCATGCAAAATACTGGGACATCTCTAGAAAATGCACTTGCTTGTCATAGCCTTTTCTAGATGGCTTCTGAAAGATCTGAAAGGAATTGGAGAATGGGAAATCATGATAGGAATATGTTGTATGGATTTTTTTCAATAAAAATTAAAAAGAAGAAACCCAACTAGAGGTGATCAGTGGAATGTTAAGACTACATAGATGTCAGATCCTCTGACAAAGGACTCCATACCCAAATAGCGCCAGTAGGGAGCTAGCCTCACAAGAGTACAGACAGGCCTGAGAGTGCCAGTAGGATCACCACTGCTGCTCAGAGTAAGCCGCCAGGAACCCTCAGGACACAGGAACCGAGGGGCAGCCTGAAACGGGAGCCTTCTGGTTTCCATCTCTGCCTGTAACAGATCCTCTGCCACAGGGCTCCATACCCAAATAGCACCGGGAGAGAGCTGGTCTGCCAGGAGTGCCTACACATCTGTCAGCACAGGTAAGCCTACACATCTGTCAGCACAGGTAAGACCACCACTTATGTTAAAATTCCTGGACCAAGAGAGACCCTTACAAAGTCATCAGGACACAGGAACCAAGATTCAGGTAGGGACAGAATCCTTCTGGTCTCTGTCTGTATCCCAGAGCTGAACCTGTACCACAGCTCTCCATACCCAAATACCTTCAGGAGAGAACTGGTCTACCAGGAGTACTGACACACAAGCTTGCAGGAGGGAAAAGCCAAAGTCAGAAGCAATAAGACCAGTTAACACTTGAGATAACCAGATGGCAAGAGGCAAGGGCAAGAACATAAGCAATAGAAACCAAGGAAGGATACTTGGCATCATCAGAACCCAGTTCTCTCACCACATAGGACCCTAGATAGATCAACACACCAGAAAAGCAAGACTCTGACTTAAAATCACATCTCCTGATGATGATAGAGGAATTTAAGAAGGACATAAATAACTCCCTTAAAGAAATACAAGAGAACACAGGCAAACAGCTAGAAGCCCTTAAAGAGGAAACACAAAAATCCCTTAAAGAATTACAGGAAAACACAACCAAACAGGTGAAAGAATTGAACAAAACTACCCAGATCTAAACATGGAAACAGAAACAATGAAGAAGCCCGGCAGAGGTGGCGCACATCTTTAACCCCAGTACTTGGGAGGCAGACTTTTTAGAGTTTAATGAAAATTACGGCACAACATACACAAACATATGAGACATAGTGAAAGCAGTGCTAAAAGGAAAACATAAAGCTCTGAGTGCCTCCATAAAGAAACTGGAGAGAGCATACACTAGCACATCTGAAAGCTCTAGAACAAAAACAAGCAAATAAACCCAAGGGGAGTAGATGGGGAAAAACTCAAACTGTAGGCTGAAATCCACCAAGTAGAAACAAAGAGAATTACACAAATAATGAACAACACCAGAAGCTGATTCTTTGAGAAAATTGACAAGACAGATAAACTCTTAGCCAGACTAACCAGAGGGCATGGAGACACAGTATCCCAATTAACAAAATCAGAAATGAAAAAGGGAGACTTAACAACAAAAATTGAAGAAATTCAAAAAGATCATCAGGTCCTACTACAAAAACCTATACTCAACAAAACTGGAAAAGTGTAGATGAAATGGATGATTTTCTAGACAGATACCAGGTTCCAAAGCTAAATCAGGATCAAATTAACCATCTAAACAGTTCCATCACCCTTAAAGAAATATAAGCGGTCATTAAAAGTCTCTCAACCAAAAAAGCCCAGGATCAAATGGTTTTAGTGGAGAATTTTATCAGATGTTCAAAGAAGACCTAATATCAATACTCTTCAAACTATTCCACAAAATAGAAACAGAAGAAACACTACCTAATTCATTCTATAAAGCCACAGTTACGTTGATACCTAAACCACACAAAGACCCAACAAAGAGAACTTCAGACCAATTTCCCTTATGAATATTGATGCAAAAATACTCAATAAGGGTTTCCCTCTCCTCCCGGAGCTGATCTTATACCATAACATCTGAAGCTGACATGGGCCACAGCGCTCTATACCCAAAATACCGCCAGGAGAGAGCTAGCCTCCTAGGAGTGCTGAGAAGCCTGTGACCACAGGTAAGACTACCATTACTACTCAGAGGGACCCATCAGGAAGCCTCAGGACACAGGAACTGAAGAGCAGTCTGGGACATGAGCCTTCTGGTTTCCCTCTCCACCCAGAGCTGATCCTGTGCCACAGCCCTACATATGCAAACACTACCAGGAGAGAGCTGGTCTCCTATGAATGCCAACACTTGTATGAGCACAGGGAAGATCACCAATTCTGTTCAAATTCCTGGACCAAGGGGGACCATCTCAGAGCCATCAGGACACAGGAACCAAGGAACAGCCAGGGACAGGATCCTTCTGGTTTCTGTATGTATCCCAGAGCTGACCCTGTACCATAATTCTCCATACCCAAATTCCTCCAGGAGAAACTGGTCTCCCAGGATTGCTGACACACAAGCTTCCAGGAGGCAAAAGCCAAATTTAGAGACAGCAAGACCGGAAAACACCAGAGATAACCAGATGGCGAGAGGCAAGGACAAGAACATAAGCCACAGAAATCAATGCTACTTGGCATCATCAGAACCCAGTTTTCCCACCACAGCAAGCCCTAGATACCCCAACACACCAGAAAAGCAAGACTCTGATTTAAAATCACATCGCATGATGATGATAAAAAGGACATAACTCCCTTAAAGAAATACAGGAGAACACAGGTAAACGGCTAGAAGCCCTTAAAGAGGAGACATAAAAATCCCTTAAAGAATTACAGGAAAACACAACCAAGTAGATGAAGGAATTGAACAAAACCACCCAGATCTAACAATGGAAATAGAAACAATAAAGAAATCACAAAGGGAGATAACACTGAAAATAGGAAACCTAGGAAAGAGACCAGGAGTAATAAATGCAAGGATCAACCAACAGAATACAAGAGATAGAAGAGAGAATCTCAGGGGCAGAAGATACCATAGAAAACATTGACACAACAGTCAAAGAAAATGCAAAATGCAAAAAGTCCTTAACCCAAAATATCCAGGAAATGCATGATAAGAATAGATATAGAAGAGAGTGAAGACTCCCAATTTAAAGGGCCAGTAAATATCTTCAACAAAATAATAGAAGAAAACTTCCCTAACCAAAAGAAAGAGATGCAAATGAACATACAAGAAGCCTACAGAACTCCAAATAGATTGGACCAGAAAAAAAATTCCTCCCATCACATAATAGTCAAAACATCAAATGCACAAAACAAAGAATATTAAAAGCAGTAAGGGAAAATGGTCAAATAACATATAAAGGTAGACCTATCAGAATTACACAGAATTTTTCAACAGAGACTATGAAAGCTAGAAGATCCTGGGCAGATCTCATACAGACCCTAAGAGAACACAAATGCCAGCCCAGACTATTACGCCCAGCAAAACTCTCAATTACCATAGATGGAGAAGCCAAGATAGTCCATGACAAAACCAAATTTACACAACATCTTTCCACAAACCCAGCCCTACAAAGGATAATAAATGGAAAATGACAACACAGGAGGGAAACTACGCCCTAGAAAAAGCAAGAAAGTAATCCTATGGATCCTATCAGATCACTATGGATTAAGGCAGGTCTTCAAAAGCAACAAAGACAACAGAAAGCCCACATACTCCTGGGAGATGAACAATACCCTACTCAATGATAACTTGGTCAAGGAAAAAATAAAGAAAGAAATTAAAGACTTTTTAGAATTTAATGAAAATTAAGGTACAACATACCCAAACTTAAGGGACACAATGAAAGCAGTGCTAAAAGGAAAACACATAGCTCTGAGTGCCTCCAAAGTGTAGTGTAGAAGCTGCCAGAATGCTGGCACAAGACAGGAGAAGAAAACACACTACAAAGGGAGCCAGAGCAACACCAGCGTTGGATCATGAGGACCATGAGAACCATGTCAGAGAGCTGCATTTGACATTGGAGGCCACAGAGCCTCATACTGGTTCAAGTCTCTAGGGAGTCTCACGCAAGTTCCTAGGAAGAGGCTTCCACTGGGATTTTCAGTTTCTCCTAAAAGAAACTGGAGAGAGCATACATTAGCAGCTTAACAGCACACCTGAAAGCTCTAGAACAAAAAGAAGCAAATACACCCAAGAGGAGTAGACTGCAAGAAAGAATCAAACTCGGGGCTGAAATCAACCAAGTAGAAACAAAAAGAACTATACAAAGAATCAACCAAACCAGGAGCTGTTTCTTGAGAAAATCAACAAGATAGATGAACCTAGAGGATATAGAAACAAGTATCCAAATTAACAAAATCAGAAATGAAAGGGAAATAGAATAACAGAAACTCAGGAAATTCAAAAAATCATCAGATTCTACTACAAGAGACTATAATCAACAAAACTGGAAAATCTGGATGAAATGGAAAACTTTCTAGACGGATTCCAAATACCAAAGTTAAATAAGTATCAGATAAGCCATCTAAACAGTTCCATGACCCCTAAAGAAATAGAAGCAGTCATTAAAAGTCTCCCAACAAAAAAAGGCTCAGGACCTATTATAGGAAATAACAACAACAGCAGCAATAACAATAACAGTAATAATAATAATAATAATTGGTCCAGTTCCCCCACTTGAGTCAGCGACTCTCTGCCCCGGCATCCTGAACAGCCATGCACAGGTGGGCAATGGCTGACCTGTTTTTATTTGGGGAAACTCTGACTCAGAACTTTACAATCTCTCCATCCAACTTGATAGGTTCCCACTGGTGAGTCATTAGCATGCGAGCCCCATGCTCCAAATACTCCACTGCCTTTGTGGTACACATCAGGCAAACCCATGAGCGCCATGTGAAGGAAAACACAACGCAACTTTAGTTCAGAAATGACAGTAACTCAATCACTGGGCACAGCAACTAAAATCCTAATCTTGTAAGCCTTATTAAATCTAAATCCCCCAGTGGATCTGTGAGGATCCACCATTAAAGCCAGGAGACACTACATCTTCTCTTCATGCTATCCATGTCCAAAAGGCTTAACTCTCTTCTGCTTCCTCTCTTCCTATGCCAAACCTGGAAGTCCCTCCTACTCACCCAGTGATTGGCTCCTTTATTCATTAAGGTATTGGTTCACAAGAAAAGTACCAGGCCCATCCACAACAAGAACCAGATGGGTTTAGTGCAGAATTCTATCAGCCCTTCAAAGAAGACCTAATACTAATATTCTTCAAACTATTCCACAAAATAGAAACAATTCATTTTATGAAGCCACAGTTACATTGATGCCAAAACCTCACAAAGACCCAACATAGAAAGAGAACATCAGATCAATTTTTCTTATGAAAATATCAATGCAAAAATACTCAATAAAATTCTACCAGACCAAATCCAAGAAAACATCAAAACAATCATTCACCATGATCAAGTAGGCTTCATCCCAGAGATGCATGGATGGTTTAATATACAGAAATCCATCAATGTAATCCACTACATAAACAAACCAAAGGAAAAAACCACAGTAAAAGATCAAAACAAGTGAAAGATCTCTATGACAGGAACTTCAAGTCTCTGAAGAAAGAAACTCAAGAAGTCCTTAGAAGCTGGAAAGATCTCCCGTGCTTTTGGATTGGCAAGATTAATGTAGTAAAAATGGCCATCTTGCCAGAAGCAATCTACAGATTCAATGCAATCCCCATCAAAATTCCAACTCAATTCTTCATAGAGTTAGAAGGAGCAATTCTCAAACTCATTTGTAGCCTTGGCTGTCCTGGAACTCACTCTGTAGACCAGGCTGGCCTCGAACTCAGAAATCCGCCTGCCTCTGCCTCCCACGTGCTGGGATTAAAGGCATGCGCCACCACCACCCAGCCGTGAAAACTATTCCCAACAATAAAAGAACTTCTGTAGGAATAACCATCCCAGACCTTAAGCTGTACTACAGAGCAATAGTGATAAAAACTGCATGGTATTGGTATAGTGACAGGCAGGTAGATCAATGGAATAGAACTGAAGACCCAGAAATGAACCCACACACTTATAATCACTTGATCTTTGACAAAGGAGCTAAAACCATCCAGTGGAAAAAAAGACAGCATTTTCAATAATGTTGCTCATTCAACTGGCGGTCATCATTCTGGTAGAAGAATGCAAACTGATCCATTCTTGTCTCCCTGTACAAAGCTCAAGTCCAAGTGGATCAAGAATGTCCACATAAAACCAGACACAGGTAACACATCTAATAGAAGACAAAGTGGGGGGCTGGTGAGATGGCTTAGTGGGTAAGAGCACAGTCTGCTCTTCCGAAGGTCGAGTTCAAATCCCAGCAACCACATGGTGGCTCACAACCACCCATAATGAAATCTGATGCCCTCTTCTGGTGCATCTGAAGACAGCTACAGTGTACTCATTTATAATAATAATACATAAATCTAAAAAAAAAGAAGAAGACAAAATGGGACAAAGTCTCGACCACATGGAAACAGGGGAAAAGCTCCTGAACAGAACACCAATGGCTTATGCTCTCTCTAAGATCAAGAATCAACAAATGGGACCTCATAAAATTCTGTAAGGTAAAGGACACTGTCAATAGGATAACATGACAAAAAACAGATTGGGAAAAGATCTTTACCAATCTCACATTGTCCGATAGAGGACAAATCTCCAACATATACAAAAAACTCAAGAAGTTAGACTCCAGAGAATCAAATAACCCTATTAAAAATGGGGAACAGAGTTAAACAGAGAATTCTCAACTGAGGAAACTTGAATGGCTGAGAAGCACCTAAAGAAATGTTCAACATCCTTAGTCATCAGGGAAATGCAAATCAAAACAACTCTGAGATTCAACCAGTCAGAATAGCTAAGATCAAAACCTCAGGTAACAGCAGATGCTGGCAATGATGTGGAGAAAGAAGAACACTCCTCCTCCATTGCTGGTGGAATTGCAAGCTGGTACAACCCCTCTGGAAATCAGTCTGGCAGTTCCTCAGAAAATTGGACATAGTACTACATGAGGACCCAGCTAAACCACTCCTTGGCATATATGGAGAAGATGCTCCAATGTGTAATAAGGATACATACTCCACTATGTTCACAGCAGCCATATTTATAATAGCCAGAAGCTGAAAACAACCCAGATGTCACTCAACAGAGGAATGGATACAGAAAACATGGTATATTTACACAATGAAATACTACTCAGCTATTAAAAACAAGTTCATGAAATTCCCAGGCAAATGGATGGAACTTGAAAATATCATCCTTAGTGAGGTAACTCAGTCACAAAAGAACTCACGTTATGTACTCACTGATAAGTGGATATTAGTCCAAAAGTTCGGAACACCCATCTTCTAGAATGGAGTATGGAATGAAAAGTGGAAAAACCAACCAACCAACCAACCATACAGACAGACAGACAGACAGACAGAGAGCCAACCAACCAACCAGCCAGCCAGCCAGCCAAGGTGAGTTCTCAACAGTTGATGAGACTTTTTAAGTTTATTGAGGAAGTTTGTGCTTGGTGCCCGGATCCAGGAATGGTAAATATGAGAACTTGGGGGGAAACAATCAGAAAATGCTTAACAGACCATTACAGTCCATGGACCTGAGACAGTCCCTACAGATACTTTTTCTTTGTGGGCTTTAATCAGGGTGCTTTAGATCCTCGTTGTGAAATGC
>NW_022196912.1:96452558-96468433 GCF_008632895.1 Mastomys coucha
AAAAAAAAAAAAAAAGCAGAGCACCAGGGAGCAACTATCAACAGCAGCCACTGTGCCTCCTCCCCTTCTCTGACAGAATTTCAGATGAAGAAGGACATGACAACTTAGACCCAGGGGATGAGGAAGACCCAGAGGAGGAAGCTGATAAATATAATCCAGATTGGCCACCACTTACTGCTTTTCCAGTACAGGCAAATGATGGGATGAAACAATGTCTAAAAATGATTGAGGATTTGCAGAAGCAGTTCTACTCTGTTAGTCTAAAAGGGGAAGTCACTTTGGAGTCCCTTTCAGTGTCTGCCAAGAAACTTAAGTCTCCCATAGAAGAGACATTACATAGAGCAGTAGAAAAGGAAGAAGTGTATGTTCCTAAGAGTTGTTTTCCTACGGTGAAGATTTTAGGCCATACTGGGCAAAGACAAAGGCAGTATACACCCATAGAATGGAAACAATTGAAGAAGCTAAAAACTGTTTGTGCTCAGTATGGCCCTAACGCTCCTTTTACTGAGGCACTGATTGATGGATTTGCAAAACTTAATCTGGTACCTTGTGATTGGAAGTTGATGGCTAAAGCCTGCTTGAGTGGTGGGAATTATTTTCTATGGAGGTCAGAATTTTTTGATGCTGTAAAAAAGACTGCAGAAATGAATGCTCAGGCAGGAAATCTGAAATGGGATGTTATTATGTTAGGAGGAGCATGTCCTTATGAGTCAGTAGATCAGCAGATAAGCTATCATTCAGGAGTCTATGCACAAGTAGCTCTTGCAGCAAAAAAGAGCTTGGGCAAGTCTGTCCCAAAAAGGAGATTGAACACAGAGTATTTCAAATATTAGGCAAGGACATGATGAGTCTTTCCAAGACTTTGCTGATAGACTTTTGAAAGCCACAGGAGATTGTTTGGAGGGGATCCTAATAATGGCACACATTTTGTGAAGCAACTGGTATATGAAAATGCTAACTCCACTTGTCAAGATGCTTCAGGCACCTATAGGAAGAAGGCAGACTTGTCTTCATATATCAAGATTTGTACAGACATAGGGCCTTGATATGTGCAGGGTTTGGCTCTAGTTGCTGCTATGCAGGGAGAAACAGTGCAGGGTATGTTAGCTCAGACTCAAGGAAGAAGAAATAGTAAGAATGCATGAGGATGTTTGGGATGTGGACAGTTAAGGCACTGGATAAGAGACTGCCCACAGCAGAGAAGGAAAAAGAGTTAATGAAGAAAGACAAGATCCAGGACTTTGCCTCAGATGTTGTAAATGAAAGCATTGGGTTAATGAATGTAGGTTCAAGACAGATATAGAGGGCAATCCCCTTCCTGATAGGTCCAAAAAACGAATACAGGGGCCATCCCCAGGCCATGAGACCAAACAACCAAGTTTATGGGGTGCTCAAGTTCATCCCACAGACCCAAAGCAGCAATCCGTTTCACAACTTATCAGAGCTACCCCAGGAAGCACAGGACTGGACCTCAGTCCCACTACCTACACAATATTGACTCCCAAAATGGGAATGCAAACTCTTCCCATAGGGGTCTTTGGCCCATTGCCCTCAGGATTAATGAGGCTATTGGGGAAGCAGAAGTTCTATAATGAAAGGACTGCACATCCCACCAGAAGTTATAGATAATGACTACAAAGGAGAAACTGAGATTATGTTGTCCTCCCCTCAAGAAATTGATGGCATATAATTGGCCATGACCTTATTTGAGATTATCTACAGGAGAATTAAAACTATTATTTAATATTTTACAAGGAGCACCTGATCATAATTCCTTTAGAAAACTTACCACAGAGGCTTCTAAGGTTTCAGCTATAGTAGATGAGGCCACTGAAAGTCAGCATATTTCTTATATAAATTATAATTTGCCTCTGCTATATGTTATTCTTGCCATCAAGCATACCCCTACTGCTGTGTTTTGGCAGAAGGGGCCACTTTTTTGGGTCCATTTGCCTGCCTCCCTAGCTAAGGTATGGATACCTTACTATGAATCCCATTCAATTGGAATGTGAAGAGGGCAGAAAGATTTTTGGTAAAGAAGCTGATACTATTATTCAACCATACTCTAAACAGCAATTACATTGTCTTATGGTAATCACCAAGATGAGAGCACACAGCATCCACCTGGACCATTAGGACTGTGCTGTGCTGTGCCACTATGCCTCAATTTTTTATTGTTTAAGAACCATTACATCAAGGAACATCTAGTTTCACAGAATTCACCAGAGCAGAAAGAGAAGGGAGTAGGAAAGTCAGATAGAATAGAATAAGTATGCACACCAAGGCCAACTGAAAAACATTCACACACAAATGAAATCTATACAACCATTGTCCAGGGCTAAGGTTAGGAGAAATGGGAACAATTTTTCTTACAAAGAGCTGCCGCTAGCTACTGAGACATCTCCATTCTGGCCTACTTCAAGGAGTCCCTTATTTCTCGATGGCTGATCCCCTGGAGGGATGTGTCTCCTGTTTCTCAGGGTCCCAGACACCATCCTTTTTTCCAAGGAGCTGCCAAGGGCTTCTGAGATGTCTCCATCTCAGCTTGCTGCAGGCAGTCCCTGTCATGGTATGCTGTCCCCAGCAGGAAATCAATTTCTATCATAACATACATAGATCTCAAAATGTTTTTCTTAAATCCTGGACAATTTAAACTAAATTGTGAGACCCTAACTATCTAGTCTTTAACCCCATCAGAGACTTTTTTTAAAGATTTATTTTATGTATATGAATACACTGTAGCTGTCTTCAGACACACCAGAAGAGGGCATTGAATCCCATTACAGATGGTTGTGAGCCACCATGTGGTTGCTAGGAATTAAACTCAGGACCTCTGGAAGAGCAGTCAGTGCTCTTAACCACGAAGCCATCTCTCCAAGCCCCCTATCAGAGACTTGATAAGGAACAAATACTGCTTGAGTATCCAGGAAGTACAAATAAGCAGCTTCAAAACTATAGAAATAATAGAGATAGTTGGCTGCCTGGACAGGCCCCCAAAATTTCTCTACAACATTGGAGCATCTATCTTCAGGCTTCTGGCCCAGAAAATCTGACAGACTTTTCTGTGAAGCAGGAATTATAAAGGACTGCCTACCTCATATTTGCAAAGCTTGACAATCGACTTCCCGGTGTCCAGTTTGTCCAGTTGGACAGTATTCTTTCTGCTGCTGAAGCAAGGGCAATTTCGTGCCCAGTGGCTAGCTTGCCACATATGAAGCTAACTGGACATTCTTTGATGCTCATCATCTTCTTTGACATGGAATGTGGATGCTGTCAGAACCATACCTATTTCACTGTCAAAAAAAAGCTTAAAATTAATAAAATATCTTTTAATGCCATATTCTATAGATCTTTGAGGTTGTTGTAGACCACATATCAAGCTATAGTATATATGGATTGTTTGTTTATACCTATTTATTATCTGTTCAATCTAGGAAACCTATTTTTTACTTATCTAAAATGGTATCTAACATGACCATGAGTTTGATTGTCTGACTGCTAATTTTAATTTCTTACTTATCCGAAATAGTTTATAATAGCAGTTTTTAAAGGGACTAGAATTTAACACTGCATTTTTAAGAACTGTATAGGGGCAATACCTTAGCAAAATATAATCTTTAATTGGCATCAATATACAAAGCTCTAACTAATGTAACCCAATATAACCTTAATTTATATCAATATACAAAGATCTCTAAGCAAGACAATTGGTTTATTAATGCTCTTTGGTCTAAACATAGACTACTCTTTTATTTATCATTCCTATAACCAACAACCCCTCCCCAAAAAAACCAACAAACACCCATCACCCATAGAACAACAAAAATCTATCCTCGCCACCTTTTGAGAATGAGGTAGAGTTCTCTTAAAATTTCTTCCTGATGGTTTGTTCATTTTCCTTTTAAGGACTCAAAAAATTGTGGTAATGGCCAGTTCTAAGAAAGCTAGCTGTGACATTTGTTGTTCAGTCTCTGCATTCTGACAAAGTTCAGAGCTTAACTGAAGTCCTGACTGGAACAGTCTGTAAGATTGGACCAATTAGGGTTGATATCTTTCATTGAAGTTGTCCTGGAAACAGGTTTTGATGAAACAACTATGAGGCAATCTTCTGTTCGTTAGCATTCCGAGCTTTAGAATTAATAAAGTACTACATAATCTATCTCTGTGGGTCTTTGTTACCCCTTTCTGTTTGTTAAGCATCTCAAAATATGGTTGGATCTCTGTACAACTGCTTGTCCTGTATGATTATGTGGTATACCCATAATATGATTTATACTGTAATATGTAAAAAAAAATGCATCATTTTACTGGAGATATATGCTGGAGCATTATCAGTCTTAATTTGTATAGGAATTCCCATAGTTGCTATAACTTCTAATAAATGTGTAATTACCAAATCAACATTTTCAGAACTTAAAGCAGTTCCCATTGAAATAATATGGTATCTAAAATTTGTATCTACATACTTTAATTTCCCAAACTCTGCAAAATGAGACGCAGACATTTGTAAAATCTTATTTTTTTAAAAGATTTATTTATTTTATGTGTATGAGTACACTGTAGCTGTACAGATGGCTGTGAACCATCATGTGGCTGCTGGGAGTTGAACTTAGGACCTCTGCTTGCTCCAGCCCGATCGCTCCAGCCCCACTTGCTCCAGCATAATACACTGTAGCTGTCCAGATGCACCAGAAGAGGGCGTCAACGCTCATTACCGGTGGTTGTGAGCCACCATGTGGTTGCTGGGATCCGAACTCAGGACCTTCGGAAGAGCAGTCAGTGCTCTTACCCACTGAGCCATCTCGTCAGCCCCCAAAATTGTATTTCTTTAGGTACTTTTAGGGTTACTCCCTGCGGGTAATGGTGTTTAATTATATAAAGAACAAGAAGGACATTTTCTTATAATTTCCTGGCTTGTTGCCAAGTGAAAGAAAAACCCCCTTTTAAAGCTTTGCTGTTAATATGGTGCTTCTTATGAAAATTCTGAAGTTTCTAGTACATTTCTTATTGAGAGTTGATCAATTTCATTATTACCTTGTGCTAGAGGGCCTGGTAGACCCACATGGGACATAATACATATGTTATATAAAATGGATAACTCCTTCACTGCCTAAGCTTGGCTGTCCTGGATCCTGCTCCAGACTTGCAGAAGCCTTTTCTATATAGGTCTTTAATGACTAGAAGGCAAGATAACTAAATTACAGGCCATTTTTGAATATTACCATCTGTATGTTCATCATGTAGTTTCTTTTTTTAGTAGAGCCAATTCCTCTTCAGCCTCAACTGATAATTTTCTTGTACTATTTAGGTCTTTATCACTTTATAACGTTTGAAATGAATTACTTAGCTCTTGAGTAACTAGCCCAATTGTTAACTGTAGCCAGTCAATGTCTCCCAACAATTTTTGAAAAGCATTAATAGCTCTTAATCAGTCTCTCCTGATTTGTACCTTCTGTGGTCTAATTTCCTGCAAATTACCTTATATCATAGACAATTAATAGAATCTCCTCTTTGTATCTTCTCAGGAGTAATTTGTAATCCCCAAGAAGGTAAGATTCTCTTTATTCATTAAACATTTTTCTAAGATATTTGTAAGGTGGTAACTCCAGAAGTTCTTTTATTGTACAGGATTGTTTAGGTATCCTGGAATTTTCTGTTTTTCCACATGAAGTTGAGAATTGTTCTTGAAGGTTTGTAAGTCATTATTTTGGAATTTTGATGGGAATTGAATTTAATTTGTATATTGCTTTTGGTAAGATGGCCATTTTTAGTATGTTAATTCTACCAATACATGATCATCTGATATCTTTTTCATTTTCTTTCTTCAAAGACTTGACGTTCTTGTTATACAGATCTTTTCCTTTTTTGGTTAGAGTTATATCCATATAGTTTATATTATTTGTGGCTATTATATCTTTCTCAGCTGTTTTATCATTTGAATAAAGGAGGGTTACTGATCTTTTTTTAGTTAATTTTGCATCCAACCTCTTTGCTGAAGGTGTTTATCAGCGGTAGGAATTCTTTGGTAAAGTTTGTGTGGTCACTAATGAATACTATCATATCATCTGCAAATAGTGATACTTTGACCTCTTCCTTTCCTATTTAAACCCCCTTGATCTTATTTAGTTGTCTTATTGCTCTAGCTAGTACTTGAAGTACTATTTTGAAGAGCTATGGAGAGAGTGACAGCCTTGCCTTCTTCTTGACATTAATGGAATCGTGTTAAGCTTCTTCCCATTTAATTTGTTGTTGGCTATTTGCTTGCTGTATACTGTAGGCTTATATTTTTCAAAACCTACTTTAATAACTGTACTTAAATGCTTTAACCTCCCTTCTAGCCCACAACCCACCAGAGGTAAGGGAAAGGAAAGGTTAATAGAGCAAAGAAGAATGTGAACCTGTTTAGAAATAGTTCTTTGGGGTGAATCCAATCTGCATTGTCAGGATTTCAGCAGTTCAGTTCACAGGAATCAGCAGTGGTAGCTCGATCCACTCAAAAACACCACTCACAAACCAGCAATGGCAATTCAATCCAGAAGAAACCACAAGAGTCTGCCAATCAGTCTGAGTCCATAGAAGTAGGAAGCAGCCACTGGAACAACACCAGAAGTTCTTTGGTGTGTTTCTCTCTACTAAGTCATATCAAACGATGATGACCAAAGAAGGCAAGGTGTGATGGTTTGTATATGCTCAGCACAGGGAGTGGCACTATTAGAAGGCATGGCCCAGTTGGAGTAGGTGTGTCACTGTGGGTGTAGGCTTAAGACCCTCACCCTAGCTACCTGAAAATAAGTCTTCCACTAGCAGCCTTCAGATGAAGATGTAGAACTCTCAGCTCTTCCGGTACCATGCCTGTCTGGATGCTGCCATATTCCCACCTTGATGATACTGGACTGAACCTCTGAACCTGTAAGCCAACCCCAGTTAAATGTTGTCCTTTATAAGACTTGCCTTGGTCATGGTATCTAAGACACAAAGCAAACCAGCATCAGTAAAGCCCAATGAAGACCAGCAAAGAATGGCAAGGCAAGGCAAACTAATATCACACAGTGTCATTTGCTGTCCACTGGGTTATACTTATAGTCTTTCCAAACATCACATGTTCTCTCAAACATCCACTCTAGCAAAACATCACATGCCCTTTTTCTAGGCAGCTTCCAAAAAAATACCACATGTCTGCTTGAGCAAAACCATCCTCTCATACGACAGTTTCCAGAGAAAATTCACATCACACAACTCACTCTCCAAAGAAACTAGAAATTTCCACTTCAATCTAGGATGTAGAAGTCTGCAAAAAATTCAACTCAAAAAATACTAATCAAAAGAGACCAATTGAGAACTCTTCATGATTTTCAAAAATTGTTGGGAGAGATTAATTGGTTAAGGATCATAATTGGATTAACTATTCAAGAGCTAAGTAGTTTATTTCAAACCTTACAAAGTGATAAGGACTTAAATATTCCTACATAATTATTATCTGAGGCTGAGGGAGAATTTGATCTGGTAGAAAAGAAATTACAGGGTACACATGTGGACCATTTGGATCTAAAGCTGAACTATATTTTAATTAATTTGGCTTATACTCATTCTCCCACAAGAATTCTTATGCAGATAGATTATATCTTAGAATGAATATTTTAGCACACAGAGGAAAAGATTTTAAAACTATGTAGAAAAGTTCCTGAATTGATTCTGAAAGGAAAAAATGAGACTTTGTCAATTAACAGGAATAGGCACAACAGAAGTTGTGGCACTTTTTTGAAGTGAAATTTTTTGGTTTCTTTAGAGACTGAGTTGTGTCATGTGATTTTTAGGGGGTGGGAGAACTATCTTATGAGATAATGTTTTTGCTGAAGCAGACATGGGGGAAGATGTTTTGCTGAGAACACACACATAGTATTTTTCTGGAAGCTGCCTGAAAAGGAGGCATGTAATGTTTTGCTAGAGCAGACACTTGAGAAAACATGTGATGTTTGAAAAGGGTATAAATATAACCCAACAGACAGTGGACGATGCTGTGTGGTACTGGTTCACCTTGCCACTCTTTGCTGGTCTTTGTTGGGCTTTGCTAATGCTGGTCTTTGTTGACAGTGCTGAGTGGCTTTGCCACTCTTTACTGATCATTGTTTGTTGTGACTTCATATGGAGAAATGCACCAAAGAAACTTGGGTAGTGTTCCAACAACTGCTTGATGCTTCCACAGACTCAGGCTGATGGGCAGAGCCTAGTGGTTTCTTCTGGATCAAACTGCCACTGCTGTCTCATGAATGGTGTTTGCAAATGGACTGAGCTACTGCTGCTAATTTGTGTGAACTGAACTACTGATATCCTGACAACAAAGATTGGATTCACCCCAAAGAATTATTTTTAAACAGGTCTATATCCTCCTTTGCTCTATTAGTCTTTTCATTACTTCTGGTGGGTGGTGGGCTAGAAGAAAGGTTAAAGTATTTAAATATATTTATTAAAGTAGGTTTTGAAAAATATAAAACTACAGGTGATGTCCAACATGGCTTAGGCATTATAGGTAACTCTGCTTCTAACATACTAGAAAAATGGCAGGTTTTGATGCGTTAGCAATGTTGTTTAAGGAGGTTGGCAAAATAGCAGTTGCTGCCACTAGGCAGTCTCCTACCCTGTTCTTAGAGAGTTTTTTATTTTGCTTCGTAATTTTCATGTATACTATTTTGAAAACGTTTAGGAGGAAGCTTCTGTTAGAGAAGACTGTAGATAGAGGTACAAGTGCTTGGAAAACCAAAAAGAGCCAATGGTAGGAAAACAACTGGGTTCAGGCCTGATGACTGAGACCTGAAATTTACTGCATGATAAAAGTGGGAAGCAAGCCAAGCTGGAAAGTAAACTGGTGCCATCCCACTCTACTCAACGCACTTTCACTGCTAGGCATACAGAGCATCTCTGTGAGACAAGAAGTAGGAAGAGCAAGAGGTAGTGCCAACTCAACAGGTTCTGCCAAGTGTACCACCAGAGTTTTTGTCTACACAGGTACCTTCACCTTCCCAGCATATTCAGGCATGCTTATAATTAATTGATCTAGTATCCGATAGAAATGTTGGATCTAAAGCATTTAAAAGAGGCTATTGTATTCTCCATTTGTTAAAGAAATGCTAAATAACTGGGCTATACCCCAAGATTTGAAGGGACTGGTTTCAGCTGTACTGAAATCTGCTCAGTTAAAATGGTTGTCATGGTGGAGGCATAAATAAATAAACAAACAAACAAACAACATAGTATTATTATGTAATGTCATATTATGGCTTTAAGAGGTTGGGATATGATTAAAAAGCCCTGGACTAAAAATCCACCTCATTTACTAAGATACACAGTTCTGCAAAAGCCATCAACAGAATTCTTACAGAGGTTGGGTACAGTTGTAAATAGAGCCACATGAGGCCCTGAACCCAAAAAGTCATTGATAAAAATTTTGGCATTTAAAAATGCAAATACTGAATGTAAGAGAACAAATACTGAATGTAGGAGACTACTAAAAGCACGAGGAGCCCCAATAGACAAATGAATATGGAAGAGAACCAGTACTGGTGCTCAGGAACACAATGCCAATATCATAGGGCAAATTGTAGCTAAATTCTTCAAAAACAAAAGTACCCTATGCTTTAATTATGGTAAATTTGGTCATTTCCACATAAATTGCAAGGCTAGAAGAGTCAGAGCCCAAAATAGCAGATACATTGACTCTAAAGAATATGGTATTCACTGAAGAGAACAAGAAAGTTCTGGTTGCTATGAGCCACAAAGGCTTCCAGGGTATTGTTCCCACTGTGAAAAGGATAAACATTGGTCTAAGGGTTGTCAGTCCAAGAGACAATCTCTTGCCATCAAAAAATGAACCAAAGGGGTAGGCGTACAAGCTTGAGGACCCACAGCAAACAATACAAGCTGTTTTCCTTTGGTCAGCCAGGTGGTATCAATGGGCAAAAAAAAAAATCAAAACTAAGTATTTCTGATCTTATACATGCTGCAGAGGAAAAAGCAGCTTTGGAGGTGGCCACAGATAGCCCTCTTACATTATCCAAAAAAGTTAAATATTACAAGTTAGCCACTGGTGTTTATGGTCCTTTACCCTCAGGAATAATGGGAATAATCTTGGGGAAAATCATTTAACAATTTACTTATTGTATATCCAAGTATAGTAAATGGGGATAGTAAGAAAAATAAAAATTATGCCATATGTTTTAAAAAGATGCAAGTTGATGCAGGAGATAAAATTGCTCAAATGTTGTTGTTTCCTTACATCAAGAGCAAGGCAACTACAATAAAAAGGACAAGGGCTTTTGGGATTACTAAAAGACGTGGTCTAGCAAACAATGGTTAATGATCTGAGACCCAGATTAATGGTACAAATAAATGGTTTTGGCATAGAATTGATGGACACAGGAACTGATGTTAGCATACTTTCACAAAACTCTTAAAATTCAGATTGGCTGTTGCAGTAAATCTCCAACCCCAATAAGTCCATGCAAGGAAAACACAACTCAGTTATATATTTATAAACTTCACACCTATATTGGGAAGATATGCCTCTACACCACTTTCTTCCCAAGCTATGAAATCCCTTGCTACTTGCAGTTACTCCAGGCCATGCGCTTTCTGCTCCATCTTCCTTCCAACTTCTCGTCCTCTGTCTTCCATCCACTATCTCCTCCAACTCCTCCTCTCCCTTCTCTTCCTCTCTTGCTCAAAAAACCCACCTCCTCATTTTCACCCAGCAATTGGCTGTTTGTCAACTTTATTAACCAATTAGATAATTAAGGGAAATTCCTCTACAATTGGCCACTTCAAAAGATTTACACACAATTTATAGAAATTAGTAAATTATCACAAGAAAAATTTTTGGATTGATTACCTGTGTGGGACCAAATGGCAAACAGTAGCTTTGAGAGTTAATATGGCTGACATACCTATAAAGTTATGAGGAAGGGACCTTTTACAACAACAAGGTACTCAAATTAGTATTCATGCAATTAAAAGGACAGCAAATGATAAAATTAGGGATGATATGGTAAATGCTCCTGGTGAAGGTATTGATATGGGTAACTGAAAACAGGCACAAGCTGTGCCCACTATATGAAAACAAGATATCACAGGGATTGAGAGGCCAATTTTATAAAAGGAGCTATTGCTATCAGCCTTACCCCTAAAATGGTTATCAAACAGACCTATATTGCAAGAACAATGGCCCATAATAACAACAAAAAGATTTGTAGGCACTTAAACAACTGGTACAAGAACAGCTAGAATCTCAACATATAAGAGTCTACTGGTGCAAGAAATTCCCCTATGATTGTTGTTAAAAAATAAAAATTAGCCAGGCAGTGGTGGCGCATGCCTTTAATCCCAGCACTTGGGAGGCAGAGGCAGGCAGATTTCTGAGTTTGAGGCCAGCCTGGTCTACAGACTGAGTTCCAGGACAGCCAGGGCTACAGAGAAACCCTGTCTCGAAAAAAACAAAAAAACAAAAAAAAATTAAATTAAATTAAATTTAAAAAAAAATTAAAAAAATGGAGGATGGTAACAGATTTAAGAGTGATGAATATGATAATTCAACCAATGGGTCCTTTACAGCCTAGACTTCCTTTACCCTCTTTGTTAGAGAGATCATGGCCTATAATAATACATGATTTTAAAAACTGCTTTTTTCACAGTACCTTGCATGAACAAGATAGAAAAAGGTTTACTTTCTCAATACCTACTCAAAACAATAATGGTCCAATAAAAAAAATACCATTAAAATGTACTCCCGCAGAAAATGTTCAATAGTCCAACTTTATGTCAATATTTTATGCAACAACCATTAAAAATAATTCATAAGCAATCATTGTTATATGGATAACATTTTGTTGGTTAATTCTACAACTATGTTTTTAAAAGCCCTCCTTTATACAAATGAGAAGTGGGTCAAGAAAGAAATTAGAGAAACAACACCCTTTACAATAGCGATGAATAATATAAAATATCTTGATGTAACTTTAACCAAGCAAGTGAAAGGTCTGTATAACAAGAACCTCAAGTTCCTGAAGAAAGAAATTTTAGAATATATCAGAAGATGAAAAGATCTTTCATGGTCATGGATAGCTAGGATTAACACAGTGAAAATGGCCATCTTACCAAAATCAATCTACGTAGTCAATGCAATCCCCATTAAAAATCCAACACAGTTTTCTATAGACCTTGAAAGAGAAATACTCAACTTCATATGGAAAAACAAAAACCCAAAATAACCAAAACATTGCCAAATAATAAAAGAACTTCAGAAGGTATCACAATCCCTGACCTCAAGCTGTACTACAGAGCAAGAATGATTAAAAAAAAAAAAAAAAACTGTATGTTATTGGTACAGAAACAGACATGTTAATCAATGGAATTGATGACTCAGAAATAAACACACATACATATGTACACTTGATTTTTTTATTAAAAAAAAGTCAAAGTCATGCAATGGAAAAAAGAAAGTATCTTCAATAAATGCTGGTGTAACTGGACTTTACATGAAGAACGCAAATAGATTCATATTTATCACCCTGCATAAAACTAAAGTCCTCAACATAAAACTGGATACACTAAATCTCATAGAAGAGAAAGTGGTAAATACCCTTGAGCACATTGGTACAGAAGACAATTTACTGAACAGAACACCAGTGGCTCAGGCTTTAAGAACAATTGAAAAAAGGTCTACAGAGTGAGTTCCAGGACAGCCAGGGCTACACAGAGAAACCCTGTCTCAAAAAAAAAAGGGGGGGGGGGACCTCATGAAACTGCAGATCTTCTGTAATACAAAGGACACTGTCAATAGAACAAAATGGCAACCTACAGATTGGAAAAGGATCTTCACCAACCCTACATCTGATCAAAGGTTAATATCCAAAATTTACAAAGAACTCAATACCAACAACCCAAATAACCCAATTTAAAAAAAAAAAAATGGGATACAGAGCTAAACAGAGAATTCTCAATAGAGGAAACCTGAATGGCCAAAAAAACATTGAAAGAAATGTTCAGACTCCTTAAGTATCAGGGAAATACAAATCAAAACAAATCTGAGATTCCATGTTACACACTTCGGAATGGCTAAGATCAAAACCTCAAGAGATAGCACATACTGATGAGGATGTGGAACAAGGGGAACACTCCTCCATTGCTGGTAGGAATACAAACTTGTACAAACACTTTGGAAATCAACTCGGTAGTTTCTCAGAAAACTGAGAATAGTTCTACCTCAAGACTCAGCTATTCCATTCCTGAGCATATACCCAAAAGATGCTCCAATATCCCACAAAGACACTAGCTCAACTATGTTCACGGCAGTTTTATTTGTAATAGCCAGAAACTAGAAACAACCTAGATGTCCCTCAACTGAAAAATGGATAAAGAAAATGTGGTACCTCTACACAATGGAATACTATTCAACTATTTTTTTAAAGATTTATTTTATTTTATTTTATTTTTATGTATATGAGTACACTGTAGCTATACAGAGGGATGTGAGCTATCATATGTGTGGCTGCTAGGAATTGAACTCAGGACCTTTGCCGGCGCCACTCGCTCCGGCCCACTTGCTCTGGCGTAATTCACTGTAGCTGTCTTCAGACACACCAGAAGAGGGCATCAGATCTCATTATGGGTGGTTGTGAGCCACCATGAGGTTGCTGGAATCCGAACTGAGGACCTTCAAAAGAGCAGTCAGTGCTCTTACCTGCTGAGCCATCTTGCCAGCCCCCCATTCAACTATTAAAAACAAAAACACCATGAATTTTGCAGGCAAATGGATGAAACTTGAAAATAGCATCCTGAGTGAGGTAACCCAGTCCCAAAAGGACATACATGGTATGTACTGACTTATAATTGGATATCAGCCATAAAATGCAGACACATTCCACAGACCCAAAGAAGCTAAATGAGAAGAAAAGCACAAGCAAGGATGCTTGAGTCTCACTTAGAAGTGGGAATAAATAAAATAGTCGTAAGAGGCAAATGGAAAGAGCGGGTGGAGGGAGAGGGAATGGGAGGGGAATGAGGGGAGGTTAGGATCAGGTATGGGGAGGGACAGGAGAGATGGCCAGATGGCCGTGAGAATCAATGGAGATCTGCAACTGATGGGATTGAGGAAGTAGGGGGCATCTTGTGGACATGACAGAGGCCTGGAATAAGAAAGACACCCAAGAATCAATGGGAATGACCTCAGCTGTGAGTCACAATATTGGGGATATGGAACCTGAAGAGGCTACCTTCTGTAGCCAGGCAGAAACCCCAGTGGAGCAATAGAAACACTAACCCACTCACAAAACCTTCAACCTAAAATTTATCTTGTATACAAGATACACAGTCATGGAGATGGAGCACAGACCAAGGGAATAGCCAACTGATAACTAGCCCAACTTGAGATCCATCCCGTGGACAAGTACCAGTCTTGACATTATTAATGACACTGTTATGCTTGCAGACAGGAGTCTAGCATGACTGCCTTCTGAGAGGCTCCATCCACCAGTTAACTAAGATAAATTCAGATGCCCACAGCAAACAGTACATGAAGTTAGGGGACTCTTATGGAAGAATAGGAGAAAGCCCCACCCCAAAGGGATAGGAACTCGACAGAAAAAACAACAATCAGCTATCCTGGACCCTTAGGGCTCTCAGAGATTGAACCACCAACCGAGCATAGAGAGGCTGGAACTTACACCCCTCCCCCCGCCCCAGAACATATGTAGTAGATATGCAGCTTGGTCTTCATCTGGGTTATGAACAACTGGAGCAGGGGCTATCCCAAAAGTTGTTGCCTGTGCATGGGATCTGTTCTTCTAGCTGGGTTGTCTTGTCTGGCCTCAGTGGAAGAGGAACTGCCTAGCCTCTCAGAAACTTGAACTGCCAGGGTGGGAGGATATCCAAGGGGCCCCAAACCACTCAGAGGAAAACAGGACGAGGCATGGGGAAGGATTGTGGAAGATGGTGACCAGGTTGGGGAGGGAGGATGACAGTGAGTGGGATATAAATTGAATAAGTAAAAAATAAAATAAAATAATTAAATTTAAAAAATAACACTGAAACTTATAAAATAACATTCACAAGTATAATCATTCTTAATAATAGTATAATAATACATATGAATGGGTCAGCTGTATCTATCTATGGCGGAGTAACTTTGTGTAAGAGGGTACAGAAAAAAACAAAAGAGTTTGTGGATGGGAAAAAGAACTGTGAGATTCTAAATTCTGGACATGAAATAACTCCTACACATTTCACCTCATAGAATCTGTGAGTTCTTATAAGATCTGCACAAGATAAAGCCAGTGATAATTCCATCAATGAAGAGGAATGGCCCTGAGGGTCTTCCTCTCTGGGAGGAGTGATCAGAGGATGATGCTGTTGAAGGAGAGTCACTCAACTTTGTCCATTAGTAGGTTACTCATGCCCCAGCTGATAGTACTGCACATATGGACAGAACTAACTAGACTTGGGACTATTACTAATTATGAAAAGACTATAGGATTTGGGATTATAAATTCACAATTGTGTACTAATACGAAGTTTGTGCAATCTGCAAATAATAAGCGCTTAACTTTTTCTGAAGAAAAAAACCACAATCTGCAAATAATAAGCGCTTAACTTTTTCTGAAGAAAAAAAAACCAGATCCTATGCTGGGCGTTACAGATTGCTCGAAAAAAAAAATACAAAGAGGAGATTCTCTTAATTATTTGGGTTATAAAATCAATCGACAAAAGAAAAATTAGACCACAAAAAGTACACATCCATAGGGATCAACTGCAAACTTTTTTTTTTTACTTTTATTGCATTATGAGAAAAGTTACATGATTTCAATTTATCTGAATTTGTTAACATTTAA
>NW_022196912.1:96469154-96495323 GCF_008632895.1 Mastomys coucha
ATTCAGTCTCACTCTTTGCTGTTCTCTTACAAGCAACCTCCCTAGTTAATCGTCTATGTTTCTTTTGGATATATAAATACATTTGAAATATATAAGCTGTTCTGATAGTATAGTGTAAAAACTTGAAATAAACAATACTAGTAATAGAGAGGCTGAGATAAGAGAAGCAAGATATCAAGACCCTTATGTTGTGCACAGCCAGACACTGTCACGAACAAACAAGCTGAAAGTGTATATGGATTATATAATATTGGACGTATTTCTCCAATTACCAAATTAGAGAGACCATTGGATGACAATCAACAAATTCCTAATTCCTCAGATTATTGGATTTCAATCAATTAGGATATGTTGGTAATATTAATTTTCATATTAAGATATTAAGAAAAAGTAATTGTCACTTCCTGTTGTTTTTGTTGTAAGAGGTAGAATTAGATTTGTGTGGATTTGTTGAAAGATTACTTTCTTGCTTCTTCTAGGGTGTAGTTTTGCTCCTTATGTTGATGTTTTCCATCTATTATCCTTTGTAGGGCTAGATTTGTGGAAAGATACTGTGTAAATTTTGTTTTGTCATGGAATGTCTTGTTTTCTCCATCTATGGTATTGAGAGTTTTGCTGGGTATAGTAGCCTAGGCTGGCACTTGTGTTCTAGATCTGAATCTTGCTTTTCCAGGGTGATGGAGTGTCCAGGACTGCTATGGTGGGAGAATTGGATTCGGATGATACCAAGTAACCTTGGTTTGTGTTTTTATTTTCTTATGCTTGCCCCCCGCCTTCTGGTTATCTCTAGTGCTACCTGCCCTTGCTAAATCTGACTGGAGCCAGTCCTTCCTGTGATCCTGGTTGTGTCAGAGGTCCTCAGAGTCAAGCTGTCTCCGGGATCCTGTGATTCTGGGATCCTGTGATCCTGGGCTTGTTAGAGCACCTGGGAGTGCAGCAGCTTCCTCTGGGTGTTGTGGGACTGGCTGTGGAGCCTGGGCCCAAGGTCTGCTCAGGACACCAGCCCAGAGAGACTGGAAGGAACCTGAGCCACTGGGCTGGAGGAATTCCTATGTGCCTGGTCCCACTGATCCCAGTTACTCCTGGTGTTGGGACAGATGTTGATTCCTCCTCACCTCTGATCAACTGCAAACTCTTAATGATTTTCAAAACTTAGTGGAAGATATTAACTGGCTGAAGTTTACAATTAGATTAAATATATATGAGTTAAATAATTTGTTTCAAACATTACAAGGAGATTCAAATTTAAACAGTCCAAGATGTCTAAAGCAAAGAAAAAGGAAAGAGAAAAAGAAAAAAAGAAAAAGAGTTAACTCTAATAAAACAAAAACTGCAAGAGGTATATGTGGATAAAATTAATGCTAAATTTAATTATATTCTGGTCATTTTACCTTCAACTAATTCTCCAACTGCGATCATTATACAAAGAAAAGATAGCATTACACAATAAATTTTCTTGGCTCATAAATAAAATGAAAAATTAAAGACATATATGAAAAAATTAATTTTAAAAGGTAAAATAAAATTAGATCAATTGTCAGAAATAAATCCAGCCAAAATTGTAGTTACTCTTACAAATGATAAGATTATGTCATTATGGGTGATCAATAAAAGTTGACAAAGAGCTTATAGCAACTACTTGGGTAAAATTACTACCAAATATTCAAAAAGTAAATGTATACAGTTTATTTTAAAACAAATTAAATTCTTCTACATATTGCCAAAAAAAAAAAAACCACCAATACCAGAGGCACCAACATCTAATAGTGATACAAACAAAATGGGGTTGACAAGTTGTAAGTAAGATAAAATAAGCAAGGTGATCAAAAGTCCATAAACATCAGTTCAAAAATCAAAATTGTACGTAAGCCTTATGATATTATGAATTTATCCTGAATCTCTTAACATAATTACTAATTATTTATATGCAAAAAGAGTTGTTTTTCATGTAGAAATTACTAAATTTGTACCTGATAACTCAAAAATAACTTTGTTATTTATACAATTACAACAAGCTATCAGAAGTAAAAACTATCATTATATATTTCTCATATTTGATCTCATACAGGTTTGCCCATCCATTAGCTCAAAAAAAAGACCAATTACTAATTTAAAAAATATGTTAGAAGCCTACAATTTTCATGAAAAACATATTAATTTTAAAAAATGTTTTTAAGAAAAATGCTTAAAAAAATCTCCATCACTTGGCAACAAGTCAAAAAATAATAAAAATTTCCTACATGTTCTCTATACAACCAAACTCTATTACCTGCTGATAACAATCCTAGGGAATACCAAAAAAAATGACATTGGGCAGATAGATGTTTTCCATTTCACAGAATTTGGAGAACAGAATTTGGACAAGAGCAGAGAGAACTCAGGAGGCAAGGCCCAGCCCAGCCCAGCCCAGCCCAGCCCAGCCCAGTCCAGCCCAGCCTGACAGGAATGAATGGCCTGATCCAGAGCTGTCCCTAATCCATGGGACAGTGGTCCTTCCTGGACTATTAGATGGTCTGGGTTTCTTGATGAGATGGGCAGCTCCATGGGTCCTACCCAGGACCAGAGGGATGTGAGGCTCAAGGTATAAAAATGGAAAGGCTCAAGGAAAAAATGGTATATACACAATACCATTGACACATACTTAGGGATTCAATGGGCAACTGCTCTAAGTTCTGAAAAGGCTGACCGTGTAATTACACGTTTACTGGAAATAATGGCAATAATGGGGATACCTGCATAAATTAAACTTGACAATGCTCCTGCATATGTATCCAATAAGATGAAGCAGTTCTTTGCATATTACAATATAAACCAGAGTACTGGAATATCACATAATACCACAGGACAAGCAGTTATAGAAGGAACCAATCTTGCATTAAAAGAGATGCTTATGAAACAAAAATAGAGAGAACCCCCCCCCCCGGGACAGACAAATAATGCTTTGTTATCTCCAAAATTTTCTTAATGTTGGTGAAAAAGGTACAACAGCATCTGAGAAATCAAAAACAAAACAAAACAACAGCAAAACAGAGGAACTAAGTCAAACAATAAACTATAAAGATTTACTGACATTAGAGTGGAAACCTGCAATAGTTTTAAGATGGGAACATGATTATTTTATGTATCTACAGGGAATGAAAAAATGTGGTTACAACATTTTTATAACATTTGTTATAACAAAACTTATAAAAATTAGATCTGACCAGGGAAAACCTCTTATCAGCTGAGACATGAACGTCTTCACAAAGCAAATGACACAGGTGATTCACTCTCACAGACTGTCTCAATTACTAATTTCTCCAAAATATACATGCAATCAACTTCTAAAGGGCTAGCCCAAATAATTGATCACACAGAGACTTGATAGACAATACATAGACTAGACAGACAACATAGAGACTGGATAGACAACACAGGATCTTGACAAACAACACAGAGTCTTGACAAACAACACATAGACTTGACAGACAACATTGATACTGGGTAATGCAGAAACTGGGCAATAAATGCTACAGCTAGCTTTTTAAAAACTAACCATTCCCACCCCCTCTGGCTCCAAACAAAAACTCACCACTCCAATTCAGCAAAAAGCAATTATATATAAAAGAACCATTGTCCTGATCCCTAAAGTTGAGGTGGATGGTTTTGGTCATGGATGTGTCATGGTTATTAGCTAGGATGGTAGGTTGTTTAATTATTGTATGTTGACAAAAATTTAAGGTTGCTTTACTTAATTATTGTATACTGATAAAAATTTAAGTTTGCCCAGTACTTTGGAGGCAGAGGCAGGTGGATTTCTGAGTTCGAGGCCAGCCTGGTCTGCAGAGTGAGTTCCAGGACAGCCAGGGCTACATAGAGAAATCCTGTCTCAAAAAAACAACAACAAAAAAAAAACAACAAAAAAAAATTAAGTTAGAAATTTAAGGTTGTTTTGTTAGATTACTGTTTGACTATAATACATAAGCTGTTTAAGGTGTTATGTAAAGTTCTCAATTATGGTTCTTATAATTGTTTCTATTATGTATAGATTAATACTGTTTTTAAAAGACAATTTTTTAAACAAAAAGGGGAATATGAAGTGAATTTTTTTCATTTCTTTTGAGATTCAGTTGTATCATGTGATTTTGAGGGGGTGGGAGAACTATCTTATGAGATAATGTTTTTGCTGAAGCAGACATGGGGGAAGATGTTTTGCTGAGAACTCACACATGGTATTTTTCTGGAAGCTGCCTGAAAAGGAGGCATGTAATGTTTTGCTACAGCAGACACTTGAGAAAACATGTGATGTTTGAAAAGGGTATAAATATAACCCAACAGACATTGGATGATGCTGTATGGTATTGGTTCACCTTGCCACTATTGCTGGTATCTGTAGGGCTTTGCTGATGCTGGTCTTTGCTGACGATGCTGTGTGGTATTGGTTTGCCTTGCCACTCTTTGTTGATCATTGTTTGTCATGACTTCATAGAGAGAAATACACCAAAGAACTTTTGGTGATAGTGTTTCAGCAGCTTCTTGCTGCTTTCATGGCTCAGGCCAATTGGCAGAGTCTCATGGTTTCTTCTGGATCAAACTCCCATTGCTGATTCATGAATGGTGTTTTTGAGTTGATCAAGCTACTGCTGCTGATTTGTGTGAACTGAACTGCTGATATCCTGATAATGAAGATTGGATTCACTCCAAAGGACTATTTCTAAACAGGTACACATCCTTCTTTGCCCTATTAGGTGGGTGGTGGACTAGAAGAAAGGTTATAACATTTAAGTACACTTATTAGATTTTGAAAAATGTAAGCCTACACTTTTTGCTAATGCTTTGTCTCATTATGAGCAGAAAAGAACATTGGCAAAAAAAACTTGAAGTCATTTTGCGGGGGGGAGAAATTAACAATTTCACTTTATGAAAAGAACTAATTAAATTCTCCTTTATAGTGTAAAAGGGACAGCAATTTCTGCCACCCTACATTCTATACTGATGCAAAGAAATCAGAAAAGCAGGTTATAAGTCAGGAAAAAAATAAGTAGAGTGGTTCAGAAGCCTTATGGTTCAGTTCAAAAATCAAAGTTATATGGATATACATTTGAAATGTTCATGATCCTGGTATTTGGGGGAGTTCTGAAACTAGGGAAAAAGGGAGAGATCCCATTCTCAGGAATAGACAGGTAGGGAAACTTAGACTATTGGTTGACCATATTGATCCATGACCTATGCTGCCTCTGAGGTCCACAAAGGCCAAGAGCCATATTAATATCTATGGTTTAAGTTGCTATTGGAGATCGGGTTGAGGTCTGTTGTCCATGCTGCCAACAGAAGCAATGTGGATGTCTGTGGTCCAAGGTTTCACCAGAAACCACATAGAAGTCCATATCCCACAGAAGAACATGGTGATGCCTATCACCTGTGTTACCACTGAAGGCCATGTGGATGCTGGTGGTCTGTGCTCCTGTTTGAAAATGTGGTGATATTCATGGATCAGATTGCTACCAAGGACATATTGGTGTCTATGGCCTATGTCCATGGTCCAAGCTGTTGCCAGAAACCAAGTGGAGGTCCATAACCCATGTTCCAGCTAACTAAAATACAAGGAAGCTACTTTTGCAGTGGTATTAGTGATTGTATACTCTCAGTTGAGAAAGCTATAGAAGACTTCTGTGATAATCTCTAACCCCATCACCACCACCACCATCCCATGGATCAAAAAAATAACTGCCTAGAAAGAAAGCTATCAAAGAGAACTCTTTTAAACCTTAGGTAAGAATGCTGAATTGTAGCTCTCCAAAACTTATAGCTTCTGGTAGGAGTGAAGATAGGGAAGGACTTAGTTTTCTTTAAGGAGCTGTCTGTTGGGAGCAGGAGGGCAATGTTAGCCATCCTCCAGTAAGTATACAATCAACACAAACTGGACCTGTAGTTTTTTACTTCTTTCTTTTTGGGGGGGATACTGGAGGTAAGGGGGAGGTCACAAGGGTTGGGGACAGACCTGGGAGGACTAGGAAGTGTATGTTGAGTAGAGTGCATTATATGAAAATTCTAAATAATCAATAAAAATACTATGTCGGGGAAAATTAGAAAATTAGCTTTACTGGGCAAAATCTTCTGAAAGTGTTTCCTCTCAGTCGGCACACGGAAACCATGGTCCAGAGGGAGTTGAGACTTCATCTCATGTGAAAACTGAATTTGGTAGTGTAACAATCACCCAGGTAATACTGGTTTTAAAGGTTTGAAGGGATCGTGGAACATAGATGAGGTTTGGCATCATTTAGCAGGGCTAGAATCCCTCAAGGGAGGCAGGGAGAGGCTCTTAGTGAAGGTGCAGACTCAGCTGCAGTAGAAGGCTCAGGATTGAAGAGGTCATAGAGAGAAATCAAGGCTCAGCACTATGTGGCAGAGTCAAGGAACTTGAGGATAGCCCAGAAGAAGCTGAAAGAAGCACAGTAAAAGACTCTAGCATTTTAGAGAGAGCAGTACCAAGCAAATGGCCAAGGATAGTAACTGTGGAATAGGCCTCGGCCTAGGAGATAAACTTCATGTGCTTGCAACTGGCAGTTCCAAAGAAGTAAAGCTAGCTGCCCAAACCCTTTGGGGCCTGGAAGATCATGAAAGGGTCCCAGATGTTAAGAATCAAACTTTGCACACTGTTGAATTTGGATTTTGATTTTATTTGATTGTGACTGTGCATGCCCTAGTTCTTCCCTCTCAGGGTAAAAAGTCTTTAACTTCTTTGTCTTTTGTTTGCTCTTGTTTTGTCTTACAGGAGCCCACAGTTAGAGAGACTTTCAGTATTTCAGAGAAATTTGGGGATTTAAAGAGCATTTGTAGTTTGAGATTAGGTATTATTAAAAAACTGAGCATTTAAAGTATTGAAAAATAGCCGGGCGGTGGTGGTGCACACCTTTAATCCCAGCACTTGGGAAGCAGAGGCAGGAGGATTTCTGAATTCGAGGCCAACTTGGTCTACAGAGTGAGTTCCAGGACAGCCAGGGCTACACAGAGAAACCCTGTCTCGAAAAACAAAAAAATAAAAATAAATAAATAAAGTGTTAAAAAATTTAAAGACTGTGGGACTTTTAAAAGTTGAAATGTTTTATACAGTCATATTGATATTAGCATGACACCATGGACAAACAAGAAGGGCTGTGGCTTAGGAAGTGCTGTGTTGGTGTGTCAAATTGACAAGGGGTAGATTATTTTGGTTGGTTTTCATATCGACTAGATACAAACTAGGGTCATCTGAGAAGAGGCAATCATAATCCAGAAAATATCTCTATATGACTGGCTTGTAGGCAAGTCTACAGGTAATTTTCTTGAATGATGATTGATGTGGGAGAACTACCCATTGTAGATGGTGCTATCCTTTATGATCCTGGGTTGCATAAGAAAGGAAGTTGAGTAAGAAATGGGAAGCAAGCCAGAAAGCCATGTTCCTCCATTGCTTCTGCATCAATCCCTGCCTTGAGTTCCTCCCCTGACTAAGAGTGTAAGCAAAATAAACCCTTTATTTTCCAAGTTGCTTTTGGTTTTATCACAGCAACAGAAAAGTAACTAAGACAGTAACTTTGAAGTCAGTTTGTAATTATCCATTAAATAATATTCTAAGATTACTAAAACTAATGTGTTGAAATTAATTAAAATTGATTGAGGGAAAAGTGTGGTGTTTGATCATTTGGAATAGTTATAATGGGAATATTTCAACTGAAATTTCAGGTATTTGGAATTCAGCACTAAGATTACACAAGGTAGGGAATTGAGACTGCCTAAACAGAAGTAAAAGAAGAAAATGAGCTATTATTGGCTTAAAAACAAAACTCTTATCTTTCCTACCATTTTGTTTAAGGATCAGACTACAGGAGCTCTAACAAACTAGAACCAACTCCCAGACTATGCTGATGCATAACACAGCCATTTGATAACCTCAACAAAATGTCACATCTCCTTACTATCATGTGCTGCATATAAACAGGTTTCTGAGGCTCATTTATAAAGTATTAGGAATAAAACACAAGACCATTACTAGATTATGATTACTTATTTATAGGCTTAACATAAAGTCACAATTTTATTGGGAAAATCTGAATCTAAGCCTATGAAACCAAACTGAGATAGCAAAAATGTTCTAGTGGCTGGAAAAGGAGTATGAGTGGGTAATACGAAAGTAGAATGCATGGCATGCTATGGAAGCAGTAGTCACATTTTATTATAGATTGGTAGCAGGGTATGTGTGGATGTGTGTGTGCATATGTATATATGTTCAACACTACTATTTTCATTTGCAAGTAGAATGAAAAGCATACAGACTTATATCTGGCTTTTTAATCAAAAATTTCTGCCATCATATTATTCACATCCAGGTTTCCACAGGTCTGGAATCTTCTTCCTACAGATCGAGGTGAGAACATTTCATTGAAAACAAAACAAAATAAAACAAAAACTGTACACAGTCAGGTTGTCTTAGGCTTAAGAGTTTCTGGGTTTCGTCCTTGGAGGAGTTGAGGATCTTCCCAAGGTCTCGGACCTCGAATATTCTTCCAGTTTTCAAAAGTGGAATCCTTTATTTTCTACAGAGCCACAAAATCAAACATATTAGTTCAAAAGCCCAGTGGCTTTGACTGACGTAACCACTAAGTGGTGAGCAAGTCAAGGAAAACCCAATAGGCTCAAGAACAAGTTCAGCAAACAGACCAACTCCAAGCCAACCTCAGGGACTTCCTGGGTTCAGAACTTTCCTTGCTTGCTACGGAGAGACATTACATCTACCTTTCCACATAATAAGCTCATAGTGGCAGGAGTTTACACTCTGTTCCTAAGAGCACAAAGAAAGGAAAGAGACTGGAAAAACAGGAGTAAATGTGAAGCTGTTCTAGTGTAGCACCAGCTGAAAGGCTGGTATGGGTCATAGTAGAAAAGAGAAGAACTAAGGTGTAGACCCTGGCACATTCACAAGTAAGACGACGACCAAAGAGCCTTGTTCTGCAACTGGGGAAATGACACTGGGCTGCAGAATGAAGTCATTCTCCTCAGGTAACCTGAGAAAAAATATTTCTCCTAGGCAGAACCATTCAACTGATGCACCATAGCTTCCCTTAGTCTTAAATGTCTTAAGCACAGGCGGGAGGCTGGAGAAAAGGGGTGGACAGAAGAGCTCCTTTATCCTCTTCAGTAGTCACTTTTATATACCTGCTTCTGTTCTGAAATAACTGAGGGAAGAAAAAATGCTATGAGATCAATGGGTAATTTCTATCTAAAAATGGAGAAAGTGGCGTATGTTTTCCTTGATGTTTAGATACAAAGTATTAACCCTTTTACTAAAGAAGCACACAATCTTTACCAAGTAGCACAGGCCACCTTTGCATTGTCTCTCTTATAAGTGATTATAAAAGGCAAGACAAAATGTTCTATATTCAGCTCTTAACTTTTATGATTCCTAAAAGAACTACACAGAAGAATCTATTCCCAGATGAGCCCTCCACAGCACCGACTGCCTGCTCAGTGCTCACTTCCTCAAGCAGACAGTCCAAGGCTTCAACAAAGGACAGGGAAACAGGAAGTAAAAGTGTTTTTCTTTAAAAGTTAGGAGTGAATGTTAAATATATATGGATGTACAAAATGCTATTAATTTAGCATAAATATTTCCAAGTATGGCTACGAAATTACGTAAAGCAGCAGCTCTCAACATTCGAAATGCCACAACCCTTTATTATAATCTCTCATGTAGTGATCCCTCAATCATAAAATTATTTTTGTTGCTACTTCCTAACTGTAATTTTGCTACTGTTATGAATAGTAATATAAATATCTGATTTTTCCAGTGTTCTTTAATGGGTCACAACCCACAGGTTGAGAAATACTTATCTAAAGGAACTAAAAGCCCTTTTAGTTTGTTTTTTTGTTTTTTGAGACAGAGTCTATATAGCCCAGGCTAGCCTTGAACTCACTATGTAGTCTAAGTTGGCTTTGAACTACCAGCAATCCTAGTGCCTTGATGTCTTAGTTAGGGTTTTACTGCTGTGATCAGATGCCATGACCAAGGCAACTCTTATAAGGAATATGGCAGGGTCCTAGCAGGCATGGTGCAGGAGGAGCTGAAAGTTCTGCATCTTCATCTGAAAGGCTGCTAGGAGAAGACTGACTTCTAGGCAGCTACGATGAGGATCTTTTTATTTTTTTAATTTTAATTTTAATTTTTTTTAAATTGTTATAACACCGATTGAATTTAAACAACACAACATGTTGTCACTTTACTCAAAAGTGGTGTTTTTCACTCTGCCCCTTCTTGACGGCTCAGTGGGTCACTAGCAAAAGGCTCACTGAGTGCTTTTAAAAGGGGACTACGATGAGGATCTTAAAGCCCACACCCACAGTAACACACCTACTCCAACAAGGCCATACCTAAGCCAACAACTATTAGGAGGCTACACATCCTAATAGTGCCACTCCCTGGGCCAAGCATATACAAATCATCATGCTTGGCCTCCCTGAATACTGGTATAGCAAACATGTGCCGCCATTCCTGGCAAAAGTAATCACCATTATCCAGGTATGTTAAGGTGTTGCTTATTAGAATTTAAAATAATTCTTAAGATGTGAGACAAAGTTGATAAGAAAGAGAGTCATGGAAACCATTTACAGGAAAGACTTCTTGTAGAAAACCTACAAAATGTGTGTTTGGCTGCATGTCAGGCTGTACACACGTGTTAGGTAAGACTCAAACCTCACAGTCTAATACCCAGTGCTATAGGACTTATCAAGGAGCACAGGACATAGTAAGGAAATGCATTAAGAACTGGTCTCCAACCCTGCCAAGTGCACACCTCCCATCAGAATTCTCTTGCTACCCTGACATCCAGCTAAGACACTCAAGAACAAAACTTTTTTACCCATAGCCCCAAATTTAAAACCAAACCCTGACAACACCCTCGTGTGTGTGTGTGTGTGTGTGTGTGTGTGTGTGTGTGTGTGTGTGTATGTTGGGGGCCCATTTAAAAAATGAGGCCTACTGAGTTACTGGCACAGGAAGCAACAGAGGCTGTCCCCAGTGTCTCCTTTAGCAAACAAAGCAAACAACAGATTCCAGACGTGAAGTGCTGCACTGGTAGAGCTTACCTCAACAACTCCCCCACACTTCAGGTTCCAAATTTAAGACAATTTACCAAATACCACAAATTCAAATTAAACTTATTTTTTCTTCACTATTAATTTATTTTGAGAAACAGAACCAGTCATGACTAATGAGAATGTTATAAAACATAGAATATTAACATACTTTACCTCATATTCTGACTCTAAAGTTATTTTATTCACTTTCAATTTTTTCTCCAATTCAGGATCAATCTGTAGAAAAGAAAAAGAACATATATCATTTAATTCTTTTATATTTATTTTTCACTCTAATTTTTTTTTCATTTTTTACTTTTAAAAGTCATAGAAGAACAGAGACTGAAGAAAAGGCCATCCAGAGACTGTCCCACCTAGGGATCCATGCCATCTACAGACCCCAAACCCTGACACTGTTGTTGATGCCAAGAAGTGCTTGCTGACAGAAGCATAGCTGTCTCCTCAGAGGCTCTGCAAGTACCACCTGACTAATACAGATGCATATACTCACAGCCAACCATCAGACTGAGCCCGGGGACCTCAATAGAAGAATTAGGGGAAGGACTGAAGGAGCTGAAGGGGTTTGCAGCCCCACAGGAAGAACAATGCCAACTAACTGGACCTCCCCCACCCCCACCAGAGCTCCCAGGGACTAAGCCACCAACCAAAGAGGACACATGAGTGGGTTCATGGCTCCAGCTGCTTATGTAGAGATGGTCTTATCTGGAATGGGAGGGGAGGCTCTTGGTTCTGTGGAAGCTTGTTGTTGAAGCGTAGTAGGATACTAGAGCAGTAAGGCAGGAATGGGTAGGTAGGTGGAGAAGTACCCTCTAGAGGATGAAGAATTTGCAAAGGGGTGAGCAGGAAGGGGGACAATATTTGAAATGTAAATAAATAAAATAACCAATAAAAAAAAAGAGAGATTATTAATCTCAAAAAAAAAAAAAAAAAGTCATAGGAGAGCTGGGCCTGGTGGCACATCCATTTAATCTCAGCACAAAGAAGGCAGAAATAGAAAATTTTTATGAATCTGAGGCCAGCCTGCTCTCATAATGAGTCCTAGGCCAGCAAAGGGCACAGTGAGACCCTGTTGAAATAAACAAAGGGAAAACAGGTAAGAAAGTTCAGCTAACTTAAAGCATATGTCAAAATCTCTAATATCAACTGTGATAATTAATGCAAAGTGATAATGAATACATAACTCCAGCCTCTGATATACATTGAAGAATTATCTACTAGGCATTTGACATGTACATATACTATTTAATGCTCACAAAACCTATAAGATGGACATAAATTTCATCATCATTACTACGTGTATAGAAAGCAAGACACAGGAAGTTAAATAACTTGTGAAAGACACATGTATTGGTATTAAACATTGGCCCTCTGCCTCCAGAGGCAGCATTATTCATCTACCACCAATGTAGGTTTTGTAGTATAGAAATATTTAAAATATTACTATAAAATACACTTGAAAATAAAAGAACCTTTTCCATAGACCAAATAAAGAGTTAAAAATTTAGGGTTCCATAGTGGCACATTAAAACTCATGTCTATTACCTGTGTGTTACCAAAAAAAAAAAAAAAAAAAAAAGAGTATAACTGGTGAAATAAACAAGACACAGTACACAGACTCACTGAGTATAAGTGACTTAACAGAGCCTGTGAACAAAGTGATGAGCCAGGGGTTTAATCCCAGAATTCTAATAAAATGATATATGATAGAGACAAAATGTGACAAATCAAAAAGGGATAAATTATGAGACGTAGATTTAAAAATCCCAACACATATGTACCTGAGCTTCCAGAATTATATCAGTGCTATTGGTCATGTGCCATTTCTGCCTTATCAGCAAACACTATCCTACTGTATAACACTTTTATAAGCTATCCTCTCACACCTCTATTTTCTATTCAAAGTGAGATTTAAGACAAAATAAATTTAAATAAATAAATAAATAAACTCAATTAAGTCTTCAGTTTAGGGTTTCCTAAGAGCTGAGAATTGGAGTTGAAAGTCATTTCCCACCCCCACCCCCACTGCATTTGCCAAGCCTAGAACAAGTACAGAATCATAATCAAGGGTTAGCATTACAGCCAGCTATCTCATGCTTGCACTCACATATGAAATTTATAAAAAAATAAAATATAAGGAGAGAAAGTAAAAGGAGGATTACTAGAAATGTGATCTGGGAACAAAGAAAGGAAGAAGTGGGAGATAAGAGAGGTATCAGGGGGGCTGGAGAGATGGCTCAGCGATTAAGAGCACTGACTGCTTTTCTGAAGGTTTTGAGTTCAAATCCCAGCAACCACATGAAGGCTCACAACCATCCATAATAAGATCTGATGCCCTCTTCTGGGGTATCTGAAGACAGCTATAGTGCACTTACATAAAATAATAAATAAATCTTTAAAAAAGTAAAAAAGAAAGAAAGGGTATTAGGAGTGTGGTGGTTTGAATATGGTAGGCCCATATGAAGTGAGAAGTGGCACTATTAGGAGGTGTGGCTTTGTTGGAGTGGGTGTGGCCTTATTGGAGGAAGTGTGTCACTGTCAGGATGGGCCTTAAGGTCCTATGCCAAGCTCCACCCAATGTGAAAGAGCTCTCTCCTGGCTGCCTTTGTATCAAGATGCAGTACTCTCAGATCCTCCAGCACCATTTCTGATTACACACTGCTGTGCTCCCAACCATGATGATAATGGACTGAACCTCTGAAACTGTAAGTCAGCCACAATTAGATGTTGGCCTTTATAAGAGTTGCCTTGGTCAAGATGTCACTTCACAAGAATAAAACCCACCCAGACAATGGTGGCACATGCCTTTAATCCCAGCATTTGGGAGGCAGAGGCAGGCGGACTTCTGAGTTCGAGGCCAGCCTGGTCTACAGAGTGAGTTCCAGGACATCCAGAACTACATAGAGAAACCCTGTCTCAAAAAACAAAAAACAAACAAACAAACAAAAAGAATAAAACCCAAACTAAGACAAGGGGAGAGAATATTATCAAAGCACATTACATACATGTATAGAAATGTCATAATGAAGCCTGTTACTTTGTACAGTTTATATGTTAGTTTAAAAAGAAGAGGAGCCAAGGTTGGAAACCAGGAAGATATTGCTACTGGGGGTTAGAGAAATCATCACCCAGGGCTACAAAGACAAAAGCAAAAGCAAATGACATGTGATAGGGTTTATCTCTCCCAAAGGAATTACTAAATTATTATTACTAAATTAGTAATTATTAAATTCCTAACTTCTAAACTCCATAAAACAAGAATATAAAGCTAAGCTGAAAATCTCTGAAAAGTAGAGCTGAATTTCTTGGCATACTAATTAAAAGTCATGTAGAGTCAGGTCTTAAGAATAAGGAAGAAGGGCTGGCAAGATGGCTCAGCAGGTTAAGAGCACTGACTGCTCTTCCGAAGGTCCTGAGTTCGGATCCCAGCAACCACATGGTGGCTCACAACCACCAGTAATGAGATCTGACGTCCTCTTCTGGTGCATCTGAAGACAACTACAGTGAATTATGCTGGAGCGAACCGAGCCGGAGCAAGCAGAGGTCCTAAGTTCAATTCCCAGCAGCCACATGATGGCTCACGGCCATCTGTACAGCTACAGTGTACTCATACACATAAAATAAATAAATCTTTAAAAATAAATAAATAATAAATAAAGTCAACCCTTTAAGAAGAAGAAGAAGAAGAAGAAGAAGAAGAAGAAGAAGAAGAAGAAGAAGAAGAAGAAGAAGAAGAAGAAGAAGAAGAAGAAGAAGAAGAAGGAGGAGGAGGAAGCAGCAAAGATGCACTAAAGCTAACTGTAACTCCAACCAAGCCAGGACCTAGCTCATGCTCCAGTGTTAAGGGCACCAGACCCCATTCTGCCTGCCTAGAAAAAAAAAGACAAACTGTTTCTAAAGGAAAGCAATATCATCGAGAACCTTTACAGCCACCTATAAACAATAATCAATATTTAAGTGAAAATAATTATAAGGCATAGTCAAAGATATAATCATGTAGTAAAAAAATGAAGAAAACAGATAATTATATCCTTATGTGAGATGGGACTTTTAAGTAATTATAATTCACAAAGTGTTTAAGTCACCAAAAAAAAGTGGATAAAATATGATTATGAAAAATTTCTCTAGAGTTTTGAAATACATAATAAAAGAAATGAACAGTTTAGAAATTAAAAAAATGTACTAAATCACAAAGTTAAAAGAACAGGGTTGGGCTGGTGAGATGGCTCAGCGGAGAAGAGCACCGACTGCTCTTTGGAAGGTCATGAGTTCAAATCCCAGCAACCACATGGTAGCTCACAACCACCCATAATGCGATCTGACGCCCTCGTCTGGTGCATCTGAAGACAGCTACCGTGTACTTACATATAGCAAATAAATAAATCTTCTAAAAAATTAACAAAAAAAGAAAAAAAAACAGGGTTAGTAAGAAATCCATCGTAAGAAAAGGCAGATTTAGTAATTAGAAGATAAAACAGCAGAGAGAATCCAGGGGTGAGGATATACACAAAAAGAGTTAAGGGTAGATTAATAGTATATTCTGCATATAGGCCATGAACTTACACACAGTATAATAGTACACTCTATAGCTCATATAGCTCATGAACTATAGTTCAATAGTACACTTTATGAATCTTAAAGTCCCGTGTAGGAAGCAGAAAGAAAACTGAGGTAAAAACAAACAAAAAAATTTTATAAAACATTAATCTTTTATTTTATGTATCCCATGGTTTTGCTTAAAATCCTCAAAGAATCCAAATGACAGCTTGAAACTCCAGTTTTTTTCCACATTAGAGTACCTAAGAGTTAAGGAAAACATTTCTTGCTTCCATGAGTCAATATCAACCCCTCTCCTCCTCCCTCATTGTGCTGGAGGTCAAACCCAAGACTTGCTGGATGTTAGGCAAGTGCTCTAGCACTCTATTTGATCCCCAGGCCAGGGAATCACTGTGTGTAAAATAAGAGAAAGCTAGACCCTTGTAAGACTGAACAAGGCCAACTATGTTCCTGCTGGGCAAAAACATGTCTAGTATCAGAACTTCCCCTGTTGGTCACCACTATATTAAGTTCCACCTCATACGGAAAAATGGAATTTTAGTAAGTTTTATAGATCAGTCAAATAAATAATATGATAAGTAAGTGTGGCATATGCACAAGTTAACTCAACATTTACTATCTGAGGTTAAGTATTGGTGTTTTCAGATGAACCGATTCTGGATTGATTTGTAAGTACTTACTTGCCTGCTTCTTCCTGGACGTGGAGGATTCAGTCTTCTTATGTGTTCTCAGCCCCATAGCCAATACAACCAACTGCAATTTCTTTTTGCACATTGTGCAGTCTGCTTTTTAGTTATTTAACTCCCTAATCTAGTTGTACGTGCCCTTTTCATCTGTCATTAAAGTAAGAGGATTACTTAGCTTTATTTTCTGGTAATGTCTGGATCATATCAGCACTACTATTATGATTATTCTTACTTTCATTATCTGATCTTGAAAATAGGGTCACAATATTTACATTAAATATTAAGCTAGTACTCTCTTGTTACAAAGCACAATAGATAGGCAAGTCAAAGACTGTCTTATTCACATGTACTTAAACTACATACTTAGTCATAGTACTTGGTGGGATTCAACAATGGAGGGTCCATTACCACAGTGAACAATGCTTGTTCTAGCATATAATGGTACATGGTTATATATTACTTAGAAAAGCCTTCAAATATTAGGAATGTGTTCCCTCCCCCCAAATTACAACACATTTCTCAATTAATGAACCAGACATCTTATGTAACAGACAGCACAAATTTGAGAGTGAATGTGTAATTACAGAGGGTAAAAATCCAAGCTCTATCCTGGCATACATACATGATCGTATGTAGGATAGTACAACTTTCTGGACTTTTGTTTCCACGCCTGTAAAACGGAGGTCCTAGTATACACCTACAATAATACAGATGCTATAAAAGATAGGCATCTTCATTTATAATATTTTATTTTAGTATCACTTACTAATGAGAAATGGCAATATAACATCACTGGCATGACAATGTAATAGCTAATTTATAATTAGAGAGGAAAACTAATGATCCATGTTCTTTAGTTCCTTAAGAACACAAAAACAAGTACATCTGAGAATTTGGGGAGAGAAACAACAATATTACAAGTAAATACAGAGAACTTTTCCCAAATGCTTGATATGATTCATTTCCATGGACTCTTTTTTTTTTTTTTTTTTTTACGAGACAGGGTTTCTCTGTGTAGCCCTGGCTGTCCTGGAACTCACTCTGTAGACCAGGCTGGCCTCGAACTCAGAAATCCACCTGCCTCTGCCTCCCAAGTGCTGGGATTAAAGGTGTGCGCCACCACCGCCCGGCTTCCATGGACTCTTATCAGTGACATTTTAAACAACAAAAGGTGCAAAGACCAGCTATTGGGTTTGCAAGACAAGACAGATTAAAATTGCTAAGGGAAATGAGCATGTAATTCTCCTACACAAGTCAAATAGTTCTTACCTTAATTGTCACAGCATCATATCGGATTTGTGAAAATTCTCGAAGACCAAAAGAACCTCCAACAACCAACAACTGAAACAAAGGAAGGGAACAGCTACGTGAACTGGAAGGGCAACTCTGACTAGCTATATTCAGTTAAACAATGCCTCAGACAACTCTGACTAGCTATATTCAGTTAAACAATGCCTCAGACAGACTATAAACACACAGATTATATTTCCTAGAAAATTATTACTCATTATGTAAAAGCAGATGTGGTTGGGGTTACCTTTAAAGGCATTCCAGTGTACCTGAAACCCAAACAAATATTAAACCCTAAATACACTGTTTTCTTTCTATACATAAATACATATAACAAAGTTTAATTTTCAAAATAAGTACAATAAGATTAGCAACAATAACTAATAATAAAATACAACAATGGTAAAATATTGCAATAAATGCCATTTAAAGCTTATGAACTACTTACTTGTAAAATTTTCCATGGGATTTTTCTCTTGCCTTCCCCCACCCCCTTCTTTTTTTTTTTTCTTTTTGAAAATGACAGACAAGATGCAGCAAGTGAAATGTCAATGTCAGTAAGTAAGGCCACTATACTATCCTGGAAAAATTACAAGCTTGTAACTGGTGTTATTAATCAATACTAGATATGTATTTGACTTTTCTTGTTTACTTTTTCTTTTTGAGACAGAGTGTGTTGATTTGAATAAGAACGGCCTCCACAGGCTCATATATTTGAATGCTTAGTCATCAGGGATTTGGACTATTTGAAAGAATTAGGAGATGTGGCCTTGATAGAGAAAATATATCACTGGGGGGTGGCCTTTGAGGTGTCAGAGCCTAGATAGCTCTCTCCCTGCTGCCTGCAGGTCTAGATGTAGAATTCTCCAATTATTTACCCAGCAGCATGTCTGCCTGCATGCCACTGTGCTCCCTGCAATGAAGGCAATGGATTAAACCTCTGAAATGGTAAGCCAGCCCCAATTAAATGTTTTCCTTTGTAAGAGTTTGCCATGGTCATGGTGTCTGTTCACAGCAAAAGAAACCAACTAAGGAACAGGGTCTCATTAACCAAGATGGCCTTGAACTTGGTTATGTGCCTGAGAATCACCCTGAATTTCTGATTCCCCTGCTTCCAAACTCAAGAGGAGATAAAAGCACACCCAACTAAATGATAACCTATTGGTAAGTGGTTTGAAGTGGACCTGACTCTGTACTTCAATCCCTTTAGAGTTTATGTAACTTTGGAAGGTAAACAAACAGAAATGCCATTGATCAACGAACTGACCAGAACAAGTCAAAAAACCACAAATGTCTAACTCTATCCAACTAAGTTATTATTGTAGGTATTTTGTCTACAAATATTTACTGCTGATGTAGCAGGACAGAACTCTTTGAACCTCTTTGGGTTCTGAGTGTTGTTTGATTCATGAGTCTTCTTTGATCACACAAAATCAGTAAAATTTGTTTTGCTTTAAGTTTTTATATTTTTAAGATTTTAGTATTTGTGCATGCATCCATATATGCATGCATGCATATGTGTGCGTGTGCCTGTATGTGTCTATTGATGTGCCAGTATATGCAGGTGACTGTGGAGGTCAGAAGAGGGCATCAGATACCCTGGAGCTGGAGTTATAAGCAGTCTTGAGCAGCCAGATACAGCTGCTGTGAAACTCTAGTCCTCTGAAAGAGCAGCAAGTACTCTTATCAGGAAATCACTTCTCTCATCCCTTGAGTTTTTAATACTATAACTACATGGGGTACACCTGGGAATAAAACTCTGGCCTTGTCTTTGTAGAATTTCTTTCAACTTTATGACTTTACAAAATTGGACATTTGTAAACACTGCCTTTTTTCTTAACAAATTATAAAGGAGTCTTGCAGCATATGCCCCACTTTTCTGTATGCAGAAACCCTTTCAGGGAGCTTACAAACTGCTACTGCTATTTTACCAAGGAGTGGCTGGCTGCAATTCTCACATCAGAGATGAATAAGCTAAACCATTAGGGCCAAATGGCTTGATCTCCATATCACTGCTTAAATAACTAAATAGAAAAAGTGGGGGTGGGGGGTTGTGCACACCATTAATCCCAGCACTTGGAAGGCAGAGGCTGGCAGATTTCTGAGTTCGAAGCCAGCCTGGTCTACTGAGTGAGTTCCAGGACAGCCAGGGCTACACAGAGAAACTCTTTCAAAAACAAAAAACAAAAACAACAACAACAACAAAAAAAAACAAAAACAAAGATAAAAACAAAAAAAGAAAAAGTGTAGAAACATAAATATAAATTTAAAATCTAAGGTTCATAAAAGCAATAAAACTTCACTGTTGTAACTTAAAAACTTCTGACAAAAAGAAAATGAAAAAAAAAACTAAATAATCTCAGAAAAGTAACAAATGGGGAGAGCATCTGTGATGTGTGTGTCTGTGCATGTGGACGCGCGTGCACACGTACACAGGTTGAAGAGTGAAAAGCAAAATAAAACAAAACAAAATCATCATCAAAAATCAGCATTAGATTTAGAGTCTCTGTTCACTAGATTAAGTGGCCCAATTAGAGGAGCTGCTCTCGTCTCTGAAAGGGTTTCTGCATACAGAAAAGTTGGCATATGCTTTTCTTCTAAGAACATTCTCTCCTCCTGTTTCCTCTCTGGCAATCTAGAGATTCACCTCTCAGGTTTTAGGGCCCTTCATTAACCTCCATGATTTCTAAGTAAATAGCAGCCACAATAAAAATTTATATTTAACAATTACACATATAAAATATTCTTAGCTACTTTTTAAAAAAATGCTATTTGGGATAAATGGCTGCTTTTATACATATAATATGTAATTATGTTATATATATATATATATATATATATAATATGTAACAATAGTAATTTAAGAAGTCATGAAATTGAAAGGAAGAAAGGAATCACAGAAGTTGGAGGGGGAGAGGTAGAGATGAAAAAGATGTAAACACAGTGCTTATCTACTAAATCTATAAATTAATCTTAAATAAAAAGAATGTTATTTTGCATAAACACAATGTGTGTGTGCATGAAGCAAACAGAAATGAATGACTAACTATACATCTACAAGGTAAAAAGGTCATAATGAATAACTTTGCCTTTGTTACATGACTGAAGGCTTCCTTACTGTGCACAGCGGACTATGCGTTATAAAACAGAAAAGGAGAACACCAGAACTCAAAGGAGGTTCCCCAGATTGGACATAGAAAGTGCTCTTTGCCTAACTTGGGGTGGGGGGAGCATCTGGAAAACAAATTAGGCATAAGAGTTTCGTCTAGACAGAGCTACAGAGTATAGTATGCCTTCATAAGACTGATACGACCATTTAAAAACTGACCAAGAAAGGAATTTCCATCTGTGAAGGAGCCTCTTTCTTGCTGGTTAGCTCCAAAAATAGGGCAGTATACTAAGTCTACATTGAAAGCCTCTCCCTGAGTTTTTTTTTTCTTCTTTCCATAACATCTTAACTTTTATGATTTTGAAGGAAAATCAAATTGGCTCTCGTAGTGATAGATGATAATTGCAAGTCAGTAACTAAAATCCGTGTTTTCGAACAATAGAGGAACTTACAGAAAACAATGTTTTGTTTATTTGTTTTTGTTTTTTCGAGACAGGGTTTCTCTGTATAGCCCTGGCTGTCCTGGAACTTACTCTGTAGACCAGGCTGGCCTCAACTCAGAAATCCGCCTATCTCTGCCTCCCAAGTGCTGGGATTAAAGGCGTACGCCACCACTGCCCGGCCAGAAAACAAACTTTATACACGCCTTATCTACATAAATGGCTGTCATTTTATAAAAAACGAATGCTTACCCCAAAACTCTTAAAGCAGATTGCAGAGTTCCCTAATTATCAAAACAGAATCCAGATACATCAAAGACATTTACATTTCTAAAATCAACCTTTTTTTCAGCAGTGCTTAAATACAAAAGCCGGGAACTTCACATGTGCCAAGAAGCACATCAAGTAAAATGTCTTGTGGCTGGCAAGATGGCTCAGCGGATAAGAGCACTGACTGCTCTTCCGAAGATCCTGAGTCAAATTCCCAGCAGCCATACACATGATGGCTCAAGGCCATTTTTACAGCTACAGTGTACTCATACACATAAAATAAATAAAATAAATCTTTTTTAAAAAGTCTTGTAGTTTTAAAAGCTTTTGTTTATTTTCTTAATATCGGAGTATGCTAAAGCAAATTAATTTATGTCAATGATCAAACAACAAATGAACATAATTATTGGAGCTCCACATTTGATTAGACTTCTTGCAAAATCTCAACGTCTAACCCAGGAAAGCTACTGTAAAACGGGGATAGTAACAACACGCGCGTTCACGAAGGGAAAGGAACCGGGGGGAACCCGAGGTACACTTTTGAGCGTAAACTAAGAAAAACAAAAACAAACAAACAAACAAAAAAAACCCTCAAAGCTCCCTTCGCTCCCAACCCTTCCTAGCACAGACCCCAAGTTGGCAGTATCCGGAAGACAGCACCAAGTCGCCACTCAGCCGAGGAAGGCCCGCCCCTTCCGCGGGTCCAGACTCATTCCTCTCCGTCCGCAGCCACTCACCAACATGGGAACTCCGTAACGGAGGGTCTTGTTCTTACGCAGGGCGCGCAACACAGCGGGCGCAGTCATGGCAGAAGGTGCGGCCTGTTTAGCCGCCTCCAGAGCGACCCCAGAGCGGCCCGGAACACCTTTCAGGCGAAGTTGTAGACTCAGCGCAGGTTTGGGTGCCAGGTCCTCGCCTGAAAAGCCTCCGCGAGTCAAACGTAAACGACTAGTCAAAACACACTCCCGCTTCCTCCCTCCCCCGGAAGTCGAGGCCACTGAGCTTTGGTTCCGGGACGCGGGATACATCCGGTGCAATTTGGTTTTTCCATTTGGAAAATCTGTAATTCGCATATTCTGGATCTTGACTGTGGCTCAATAAACTCAGCTAAAGGGCAGGGTTGGTTTTAAAGCTAATGCACAAGTAGCACCAGGTTAATGAAGACTTTTTAAGTCGTAGCTTATCAGTTGTAACTGAACTTTTAATTTTTTAATTGGTTATTTTATTTAAATTTCAAATATTATCCCGTTTCCCAGTTTCCCCTCCGCAAACCCTCTATCCCACCCCCTACCCCCTGCTTCTTTGAGGATGCTCCCACACGCACTCACCCACTCCTGCCTCATTGTCCTAGCATTTCCCTATACTGGGGCATCAAGCCTTCACAGGACCAAGGGCCTCCCCTCCCATTGATGCCAGATAAAGCTATCCTCTGCTACATGTGCAGCTGGAGCCATAGGTCCCTCCATGTGTACTCTTTGGTTGGTGGTTTAGTCCCTGGGAGCTCTGGGGAGTCTGGTTGGTTGATATTGTTGTTCTTCCTATGGGGTTGCAAACCCCTTCAACTCCTTCTTCAGTCCTTCACCTAACTCCTCCATTAGAGTCCCCATGCTCAGTCCAATGGTTGCTTAGATCTGTAATGGTAAGGCTCTAGCAGAGCCTCTCAGGAGACCGCTATATCAGGCTTCTGTCAACAAGCACTTCTTGGCATCAGAAATAGTAATGGCTGTATAGGTATTGATCAACAATAGGTTTGGTAGCTGCGTATGGGATGGATCCCCAGGTGGGGCAGTCTCTGATGGCCTTTCCTTTGGTCTCTACTCCATTTTTTGTCCCTCTATTTCCTTTAGACAGGAGCAATTTGGGATTAAAATTTTTGAGAAAGGTGTGTGGCCCCATCCCTCAACTGGGGGGGGGGGGTCATGTCTAACCTCTGGATATGGTCTCTACAGATTCTCCTTCCCCTTTGTTGGGTACTTCACCTAATATCATCCCCCACTGGGTCCTGGGAGCCTCTTGCTTTAATGGTGTCTGGGACTTTCTATTGGCTACTCCAAATTCTCCATCTCTTCTACACACTTCTGTTCAATTTGCTGACCTTGTCTCTGCACATCTCCCCTGTCTCCTCCAACACCTGATCCTGTCCCCCTTTTCTCCTCCACCTTACCCTCCCTTTCAGGTCCCTCCCTCCCTCTACCTCCGGTGATTATCTTGTTGTTCTTTCTAAGTAGGACTGACTGAAGCATCCACACTTTGGTCTTCCTTCTTCTTGAGCTTCATATGGTGTGTAAGTTGTATTGTAGGTATTCTGAGCTCTTGTCCTAATATCCACTTATCAGTGAGTATATACCATGTGTTTTCTTTTGTGACTGGGTTCCCTCACTCAAGATAATATATTCTAGTTTCATCCATTTGCCTGAAAATTTCTTGAAGCCCTATACTTAATAAGTGCCTGTTTTTCATTGGCTATGAAACTACAACTTGTTTGTGTGCCTCTGGTTGACTCAAGAAACACAGAAACAAAAAGGAAGAAACAGACCATCTAATAGGGACACAAACTAGAAAGCATGATAGCTTGGGTGAACAAAACACCCACCTTGTCATTTTCCAGGAAGAGCCAGAGAAAACCTTTGTGTCTGTGTCTGCCTTTCTGATGCCACTGAAATGCTTCTGGAGTATCCTCACACGTTGTCTCTACAGGAGAAGCTATATATCTCCTTAAGTTTAAGCTAACATCTATGTCAGGGGGAAAGAGGGCATAAAGGCAAAGGGAGAGAGAGCATGATCTTAAATTAATCTCACACAGCACTGGAAGACAGGTTTATACATAATGAAAAGATCCCCTTGGCTTTGCCTTCACTGTTTCTACAATTTTCATAGCAAGCTTTAAAACTATTTGCTAGAAAATTTCAGTCTGGTGATGTTTTGTTGTGGTGATTGGCTGGCTGGTTGGTTGGTTGGTTAGTTGGTTGGTTGGTTGGTTGGTTTTAGCACTTTTCATTCCATACTCCATCCTAGAAGACATAATATTCCTTACTGAATATGCCATGAATTTACACACCTCCAATTTACACATGTCCCTAGTACTTGAAGTCCACTGTGCTCTATAGGCAACATAAATTTTTCCCTCTTCAGAGCTCCAATAGCCTTTGCATTATAACTTGCCACACTGTGTATTATGTTTGTTTATAAAAGCATTACTACTGTAACTAACATACAAACAAAAAACAGGAGGATAGCTACAGTATTTCAGAGTTTAAATTTAATATTGGGGGAAAGACATAATTTGCATTAAACCAAAGGAAACTTTGATGTGTCCAGGACAACCTTTCTTAAAGTAAGACATTTTGTCAATCCCTTCCCTCCTCCATCCCCCCCCCATCCCCGTTTCTTCACTTGACTGTAGAATAGAGACCTGCAAATGTGTGAGTGAAGTAGTAAAAGGGTGAGCATTTTTAAATTGAGACGTTAAACAACACAATTGGAAGTACGAGAAGAAAATTTTGTAGATATACTGAAAATACTCTAGGATTGATGGGATAGGTTTCTAATAACAGGAGTGCTATAAATTATGAACGGTGTTTCCTTCAAAGCTGGTGTTTATCATTCTGGGTTGATTGTGCTGATCTACCTGCTTTGGGAGCAATTGGATTACAGGTGTATGCCATTATACCTTGCCTTGGATTGATATCTTTCTGTTGTTTTGCAAAATCTTCTCTGTACAAAGATGAAACCATAAGGGGCTACAAAATTTATTAAAATAGTGTGAAATCTATAATGCTTACACAGCATCAACTTTCATTATATTCATTTCCTATGACATTTAAAAACTCATCCAGTGTCCATATTATTTCTCACTTCAACAGATGTCAGAAATCAAGGAGCTGGCTCCAAAACTCTGGGTATCTTCTGAGCTCCTCACTACCTAGAAGATCATCTCTCTAAGTCGTACCCCACCAAAGCCCTGCACCCAGCTAGTAATTTATAATGGGATTAATCATACACATATATTCTAGATAATGCTATAATCAATAATTATGTTATCCTTTTCATATAAGTATATATTCACATTAGTGAAGGGTAGCAGGCTTATCCAAGGTCATACTCCGTCAAGTCGTACAGATATTTCATCCTGTAGAATTGAATATTATCTAATTGATAATGGCTTCTATGGACATTTCATGGATCCTCTTAAACTTTTTTGTTTTGGTCTTGTAAACTTTCAGTTAGTCTTTAGTCCTTGTGGTAAACATTACGTTAGAGTCTTTAAGTCCTTGACTGACAAACAACCACATAACTTCAAAAGTTTGAATACTTGGTTCCTAGTTGGTAGAACAGTTTGGGGAGGCCTGGCCAGAGGAGGTGTGTCACTAGGGATGGGTTTTGAATGGGTTTCAAAATCCCATGCCATTCTCAGTCTCTCCCTTTCCACACCCCCACCCCTGTCTTTTTCTTCCTCTCTCCCCGTCCTTCTTCCCTTACCCTCTCCAGATATATCCTCTGCTGTGGATCGAAGGTAAGCTCTCTGCTACTGCTCCAGTGTTCCACATGCTTGTATGCTGCCATTAAACTCAGTTTTATATATTATCCGGATCCTGGTGTTTTGTCACAGCAATATAAAGTAACTAAGACAATTCTTTTCCACATTAATTCCTCTCTGTCTCAGTGGTGTGTGTGTGTGTGTGTGTGTGTGTGTGTGTGTGTGTGTGTG
>NW_022196912.1:96495333-96502082 GCF_008632895.1 Mastomys coucha
TGTGTGTCTTTCACCATTACCCCAAGTCATCTTGCTGTTCTGTTCTAGTGACTGTTAAACATTAATGTGTTTGAGAATCATCTAGAGAATACTAAAAATCTATTCTACGCCCTATCACCAGTTTCTGATTGTGCAGGTGAAGGATGGGACCTAAAATATATTTCCTAACAAGCTTTCAGGTCATTCTGAAACTGAGGTTCTAGGGACAACACTGAAGAACCCCTGATCTATCTTTTTCCCCTAAAAATATTTTTCCTTCAAACTTGATCAGTGTGGGGATTTCTGGTACACTGCTAAAATCTGGAAATCATAACCTCCTCCTATAATCCCTAAGACATGTCAAAAAATATCTTATTTTGGTTCTTCTCACCATTTGATGTAACTTCTGAGTATAACTGGAGTGGTTGAGAGTAGGTTTACTCCAGTTCAGTTTTATTTAGCTAAAACCAGGTACAATTAGGTTGTTGGCACAAAACTAGAAAACTCTTCCTCCTTTATGCGCATTCTCTGATAAAAGTGATCACAAGTACTCTCTAGACTGTTTCCAGTATCATCTTATTTTCTATGGGGTGTGAGCTATAGGATAAATGAGGCCATGTTACTGCCCCTCTCCTGTTCACCCCCTTCCACAGTCCTTCTCCCATCCATTCCCTTCTCCTCCGAGAGGGTGGGGCCCTCTGGGTATCATCCGACCCTGGCACATCAAGTCTCTGGGAGACAAGGCGCTACCTCTCCCACTGAGACAAGGCAGCCCAGTTAGAAGAACAGAAGAACATATCCCAACAGCTTTTGTGATAGCCCCTGCTCCAGTTGTTTGGGAAAGATCAAGCTGCACATTTGTTACATATGTACAAGGAAGCCTAGTTCCAGCCTCTGCATGTTTCTTTTTGGTTGATAGTTCAGTCTTTGAGAGCCCCTGTTGCTGTAAATTCCCAACCCAGATACGCCCCAGCAATGAAAACACAACTAAATTAATATGAATACAAGCTGTGCACCTAGATCAGGCAGATCTACCACTACACTACAGTCTTTATCTTCTCCAAGCCATGTGCTTCTGCTCTGCTTTCCTTCCACCTCCTCCTCTGTCCTCCTCCTCTCTCTCTCTCCCTTCTCCCAAAACCTTCAGGCCACCTTCCCCTCTTTCTCAGCCCAATCCCCACAGCTCGAGCCTTTATTTTATAAATTAAGGTGGGAAGGTTCCCAGGCAATCTCCTGAGTGCGGACTCATTCCTTGTTCACAGCCCCTCACTGGAGAACTGAATTAACATCAAATAGAATTAGCCCCCCAGGGCTATCTGCAACAAGCCCCAAAAGTCCAGGTTAGTTGATTCTGTTGGTCTTCCTGTGGAATTCATATATATATAATTATATATGAATAATAATTCATATATTCCTATATGAATATATAGGAATAATAATTCCTGTGGAATTATATATATATAATCCATATATATATTGGATTTTCGAGGCAGGGTTTCTCTGTGTAACCCTGGCTGTCCTGGAACTCACTCTGTAGACCAGGCTAGCCTCGAACTCAGAAATCCGCCTGCCTCTGCCTCCCAAGTGCTGCAATCCTTCCTCCTATTCTTCCTTAAGAGTCCCCAAGCTGCATGGGTGACACCCCAAGGGTGTCAAACTGAGTCAAACTCATCCCTTGTTTTGTTTTTAATTTCGTCACACCAACAAGAAAAGTAACTGATACAATTTTACCTCTGCCACTAGATATATCAAGTAGTGCAAAGCTCTACACAACTTTTCAATTGTCAAGGGCCAATTTATAAAGTAAATGTCTAACATAGTTTAATATTTTCCAGTGAATGCTTAAATCTTAAGAATGGAATTCTAACTGGGCAGTGGTGGAGCATGCCATTAATCCCAGCATTGGGAGGCAGAGGCAGGCGGATTTCTGAGTTCAAAGCCAGCCTGGTTTACAGAATGTGTTCCAGGACAGCCAGGGCTACACTTGAAACCCTCTTCCCCCCGCACCCCCCCCCCAAAAAAAGGAATGGAATTCTAGCCATGATAGATGCTCACATTCAATTCTGGCAATAGTCATTGTTCAATTCACTTTCAAATAAAGAACAAGGGAAATTTTTATAGAATTTTTTTTTCTGGCTCCTATTTCTTGGTGGTTGTTGTGTAGGTGTGTCCCTTCTCCATGTTATGTGCTTGTGTAGAGACCACAGTCAACTTTGGGTGTCTTCCTCTCTCTCTGCCTTATGATTTGTAGCGCTCTATCTTTGAACCTGCAGTTTTCCATTTTGGCTGTCTCCTCATCCTACTGCTGCTGTTATAGAGGAGTACCATCATGGCCAACTTGTATGTGGTTAATGGGTAACCAAATTTAAGTCTTCATGCTTGCATAGCAAGCACATTCCCTACTGAGCCTTCCCTGAATACAGAATATACTAATGCATATTTTAGAGCTATTCTTTTTTTTGTTTGTTTTTGTTTTTGTTCTTTTATTTAGTTTTTCAAGACAGGGTTTCTCTGTGTAGCCCTGGCTGTCCTGGAACTCACTCTGTAGACCAGGCTGGCCTCGAACTCAGAAATCCTCCTGCCTCTGCCTCCCAAGTGCTGGGATTAAAGGCGTGCGCCACCACTTTCCGGCTTGTTTTTTTTTTGTTTGTTTGTTTGTTTGTTTGTTTTTTAAAAAGCTATTCTTTAAATATGTCATGGTTTTCTATTTAGGACTCAAATTGATCAACATTTGGAGAATTTCTTTCATTTTTATTATTTCAGATGACCCTAACCTACAATTTTTAGTAATATGGCCAAGAGCCTAACATGGACAGGTTTGGGGGTTGTTTGTTTTAGTAACTAGTAACGGAAAATATAGTATTTTAGCCACCTATGGACTGCATATAAGACAGGAGTTCTTGAAATTTTTAATAACTAAAAATTCCCACAGACTAATATTTTATAGACTGAATATTCTTTGTTTACATATATGAAGGTTTAATAGCATGCTACATAAATTTAAATCTGAGAACAGACTCTACCTTCTAGGTTTGCCAAATATAGTCTGTGATGTCAGAGGACTGGCAGTACACTGTATCACTATTAAGTAATGTATAACTGTAAAACTTTATTGGAATAGAGCCATATCTTTTTAATACTCCTTGTTGTTTTCACAATTTAAATGCAAAAATATAGGAACTGCAAGCCTAAGACATTTAAAAAATCTCTCTCTCTCTCTCTCCCTCTCTCTCTCTCTCTCTCTCTCTCTCTCTCTCTGAGTATGTGTGTGTGAGAGAGAGAGAAAGAGAGAGTGTGTGTGTGTTTATGGGGTAGGAGTTCTTGTATGTGTGTATTATGTGTATGTATATGTATGTGTGTGTATGTGTGTGTGTATGTGTGTGTGTGTGTGTGTATGTGTGTGTGTATGTGTATGTGTTTATGGGGTAGGAGTTATTGTTGTGGTGCTGGAGTGATGGTCAGGAAACAACTTGGGGGAGTCAGATGTCTTTCACCATGTGGATTCCAGGAATCGCTTAGGTCCTGCAGCTTGGCAAAAGGTGCCTTTACCTGCAGAGGCATCTCACCACCCTAGTCATTTTCTAGGCTTTCTGAGTCTGAAGTAAACTGCCAGGTCTGATAACAAAACAACTATGTATCTGGAACAAGTTTATCATCTTTAACCATTGACTTATTTCACCTAGAAAAATGGAACTACTCAAATTGCCTTGTAGTTTTGAGAGTTTAATACTGGGAAAGTGCAGTAGAACAAAACACCTAGCACCTGGAAAGTAGAGCCAATAGAGCGGTCTGGTTATGATGAAGACTCTGAAGCCAAACTGCCTGCCTTTAAACTTTACCTGACATCAAGTACCTGTGTGACCTTGGCAAGTTTCTTAACCTGTCTATGTCTTGTTCATCTCATTGTAAAATGGACATAACAGCTTCTCTAAGAGTTTTGTGAGTCTAAAGTGAAACGTTAAGTGCTTAGGATAATAGCTAGAACACTGCTCAACACTCAGTAATTCTTAGGAATTCTATCACAGTACTGAGTCCTAGGGTTGGCCTCTTCGGAAAAGTAAGCCTCAAATTTAGGTTTCTTTCCCCTTCCCATTGTCCCATCAGAGGTACTGATTTAAGAAGATGACAGAAAAATAAGGAAATAATTAATAGTCTTCAAAAGAAAAAAATCCAAGACTGTAAATGTTCAATAAGTCAACAGGTCTTTATTGAATGTCATAGTTCAAGAGGCAAATCTGGACACACTGGTATTAAACAGTGAGCTTGAAACAGGATCACTGATGCATTGCTGATGATTCCTAGTTAATGTGATTTATGTCTACTTGCTTTTCAAGTAGCTCTCAGGCACCTAAACTGTGAAAAGCTGCTGCTTATATACAGGGATCCAAGGGGACATTAAGAATCAGAGCAAAGAGGAACCCCCTCAGGACACAGGAGCCAAGGAGCAGCCTGGAACAAGATACTTCCAGTTTCCGCCTGTGCCACATCGATCCATACCCAAATACAGTTGGGGGAGAGCTGGTCTCCCAGGAGTGCTGACACACCAGTGAACACAGGTAAGACCACCACTTTTGTTCAAATTCCTGGACCAAGAGGTACCAACCCAGAGTCATCGGGACACAAGAACCAAGAAACAGCCAGGGACAGGATCCTTCCAGTTTCCATCTGCACCTGGAGCTGACCCTGTACCACAGATTTCCATATCCAAATTCCTCCAGGAGAGAACAGTCTCCCAGAGTGCTGACACACAGGCTTGCATGAGGGACAAGTCACAGTCAGAGACAGCAAGACTAGCTAACACCAAAGATAACCAGATGTCTAGAGGCAAGGGCAAGAACATAAGCAACAGAAACCAAGGCTACTTGGCATCATCAGAACCCAGTTCTCCCACTACATTGAACACTGGATAGCCCAACACACCAGAAAAGCAAGTCTCTGATTTAAAAATCATATCACATGATGATAATAGAGAACATTAAGAAGGACAAAAATATAGGAGGATATAGGTAAACAGCTAGAAGCGCTTAAAGAGATAACACAAAATCCCTTAAAGAATTACAGGAAAACACAACCAAGCAGGTGAAAGAATTGAACAAAACCACCCAGATCTAAAAATGAAAATAGAAACAATAAATAAATCACAAAGGAAGACAACACTGTAAATAGAAAACCTAGGAAAGAGACCAGGAGTCATAGATGCAAGGATCAACCAACAGAATACAAGAGATAGAAGAGAGAATCTCAGGGGCAGAAGATACCATAGGAAACATTGACACAACAGTCAAAGAAAACACAGAAAACGAAAAGCTCCTAACCCAAAACATCCAAGAAATGCAGGACACAATGAGAAGACTAAACCTAAGGATAATAAGTATACAAGAGAATGAAGATTCCCAACTTAAAGGGCCAGTAAATATCTTCAACAAAATTATAGAAGAAAACTTCCCTAACCTAAAGAAAGAGATGCCCATGAACATACATGAAGCCTACAGAACTCCAAATAGACTGGACCAGAAAAGAAATTCCTCCCATCACATAATAATAAAAACACCAAATGCACAAAACAAATAAAGAATATTAAAAGCAGTAAGGGGAAAAGATCAAGTAACATATAAAGGCAGACCTATCAGAATTACACCAGACTTCTCACCAGAGACTATGAAAGCTAGAAGATCCTGGGCAGATGTTATACAGACCCTAAGAGAACAAAAATGCCAGTCCAGGCTACTATACCCAGTAAAACTCTCAATTGCCATAGATGGAGAAACCAAGATATTCCATGACAAAACCAAATTTACACAGTATCTTTCCACTAATCCAGCCCTACATAGAAAATAATACATGGAGAATTCCAAAACAAGGAGGGAAACTACACCCTAGAATAAGCAAGAAAGTAATCTTCATTAAACAAACACAAAAGATAGCCACACAAACATAAAATTAACAGGAAGCAACAATCACCATTCCTTAATATCTCTTAACATCAATAGACTCAATTCCCCAATAAAAAGACATAGACTAGCAGATTGGATACGTAAACAGGACCCAGCATTTTGCTGCATACAGGAAACACACCTCAGTGTCAAAGACAAATACTACCTTAAAGTAAAGGGCAAGAAAACAATTTTCCAAGCAAATGGTCCAAAGAAACAAGCTGGAGTAGTCATTCTAATACTGGATAAAATCGACTTCCAATCAAAAGTCATCAAAAAAGATAAGAAAGGACACTTCATACTTATCAAAGGAAAAATCTAACAAGAACTCTCAATTCTGAACATCTATGCTCCAAATGCAAGGGCACCCACATTCATACAAGAAACTTTACTAAAGCTCAAAGCACACATTGAACTTCACACAATAATAGTGGGGGATTTTAACACCCCACTCTCATCAATAGACAGATCATAGAAACACAAACTAAACAAAGACACAATGAAAGTAACAGAAGTTATGGACCAAATGGATTCAACAGATATCTATAGAACATATCATCCTAAAACAAAAGAATATACCTTCTTCTTAGCATCTCATGGTACTTTCTCCAAAACTGAGCATAAAATCGGTCACAAAACAGACCTCAACAGATACAAGAAGACTGAAATAATCCCATGCCTCCTATCAGATCGCTATGGATTAAGGTTGGTCTTGAATAGCAACAAAAACAACAGAAAGCCCACATACACATGGAAGCTGAACAACACCCTACTCAATGATAACTTAGTCAAGGAAGAAATAAAGAAATTAAAGACTTTTTAGAATTTAATGAAAAT
>NW_022196912.1:96502092-96509713 GCF_008632895.1 Mastomys coucha
GCACATCTGAAAGCTCTAGAACAAAAAGAAGCAAATTCACCCAAGACTGCAGGAAATAATCAAACTCAGGGCTGAAATCAACCAAGTAGAAAGAAAAACAGGAGCTGGTTCTTTGAGAAAATCAACAAGATAGAGAAACCCTTAGCCAGACTAACCAGAGGGCACAGACACAGTAACGAAATTAACACAATCAGAAATGAAAAGGCAGATATAACAACAGAAACTGAGGAAATTCAAAAAAAATCATCAGATCCTACTACAAAAGCCTATATTCAACAAGATTGGGAAATCTGGATGAAATGGACAATTTTCTAGACAGATACCAAATACCATCAGATAAACCATCTAAACAGTCTCATAACTCCTAAAGAGATAGAAGTAGTCATTAAAAGTCTCCAAACCAAAAAGAATCCAGAACCAGGTGGGTTTAGTGAAGAATTCTATCAGACCTTCAAAGAAGACCTAATACCAATACTCTTCAAACTATTCCACAAAACAGAAACAGAAGGAACACTACCAAATTCATTCTGTGAAGCCACAGTTATGCTGCAGATTCTCCCTTGTATATGGAACAGTTTCTATCTAATCAGGAACTTGTCACAATTTCCTTTCATAGAGGACTTTATAAGAGATTTTTTTTATTTCTATCATGTTTAATATGCCAAATAGATTTAAAACTGGAAAAAAAAAAGAATCAGAAAAGAAAGGAAACAACATAAGGTGCTTAAAAAAAAGTAATTTTCCAAGAACTGAAAAGCCTGGAAGGTGTACAAGTATCCAGTAATAACAAACTCATATTCAAACAGAATTGGAAACATAGCATTACAATTGAAACAGAACTTAATGTGTCTTCATTTGCAAATCTCTCAACACTGAAAAGGATCATCCCATTTTCCTGTGACTAGTCAATACATTAGGAAGTTCTTTTTTAAATCATTCTGACAAATAATAAAATTGCATTGAAAACCTTTATTAGTCCTCCTCCCTTCCCCTTCTCCCCTATAATAATAGAACAATGAGGAGAATTCGCAGTTAGAGGCATTAGTGTTTAATAGAACTAGATTTTTCATCAACAGTGCTTTCTTCTGTCAAATTTTGTATTATTAAGTGCATCAGGTAAATAGTCACGTGCTTTGAATTCTCTATATAGATATCAACACAAGAGTTAATGGCAGTTCAGAATCTCATTCCCACTGGGAAGAATTCTTTAAAATATTGTCTTTTTAAAAAAAAAATCATAACTGCACTGTAGGTGAGGGCAGGTCTCAATAAAATTCTGCAGTTAAAAGGAACAGCAAAGAAAGCTTAGCCTGGGATAGTAGCCAACCCTGAAACTACTGTGAGAGGTAGAAAGCTTAATAACTCCAACCCTGTACTTCTTCAGTGCTGTTAAAAAGATACATTAAAGATCACCCACTCTCAAAAGCTAAGCTATTTCAGCTTAGCGACTAAATCTTATCTTTGTATTTCTTTACTAGTGTTGATAGTTATCTGCTAAATGAAGAAAAAAATCATTATCTGTACAAAGATATATTCCACTGAAAGTGGGTAGAATAAAATCCTTATTGACTACACAGACACACACACATACAGAGAGAGAGACAGAGACAGAGAGAGACAGAAAGAGAGAGAGAAAGGGGAGGGGAAAGGAAAGAGGGGGAGGGGGAGAGAAGGGAGAGAGGGAGGGGAAGGGGGAGAGAGAGAAAGATCCAGCACTGGCTTCCTACTCACAGAGATCTGTCTGCCTCTGCATCCTAATGCTGAGATCAAAGACATGTTGTACCATCATACTTGGCTTCTAAATATATTTTAATTGCTTATTTGCACAATAAAACCCAAAATACTACAAACAGCTTGTATCTAACTTAAAACTAATGGAATTAAACCAGCACCTGATTAGGTTTCTCAGATTGGTCAATGGATTCTCCCATTCTAATCTGGATGCCTACAGGATGCTCTCTACCTATTTATCAGTCTTTCTGGTCTTTATTGAAAGCCTAAAGAGAAAAGATAAAAGTAAACTGATTTTTAAAATATAATTTTTGTATGTTTTCATGTTGTGGACACACTAAAACAAATTTGAGACCAAAATGGGGGCGGGGGAGCATCTAAGGTAAAGTTAGCTCACATTTTTTTCAATTCTAATACAACTTTTATCCAGGAATATTTTAGATTCACTGTCCTATGATTTAGTTATTAATGGATGCACAAGCTGAAACACTTACTAACCACATATGTTACTAGAGGTTGATCAGTCTGTCCTGAGCACCTAGGAATAAAACAATGTTCCACTTCTTACTCTGCCTCTGTATCTGGAGCAGATGCTCAGAGAGCAGGGCTTTGAACTTAGCCAAGTTCTTAGTTCTGGCTATTGAAATGCCATGGAACATTTCCAACAGAGTCTGTACATTTTAGCCACCTAATGAAACATTTTATTGTTGACTGAATTCTAGTCCCACATGTTCTTATTTAATGTGGGTTGACCAGCCAGCTGTCCAGGTGATTCTAAGCAGAGAGATAGCTCCTGACAGTGGTGAATCTCAAGGTTCAACATTAACCAGTTACCTAGAAGGACAGAGTTGCTGGCTGCCACACATTCATCTCACTCCATGAGTATGGGATGAAAACCAAGCATCTTCAGTTAATACATTGCTTTTGTCCAGAAACCTTGCATGAGGACAGCTAGCAATGAGGAATTATTACTGATACTGTCATCCATAGTCCAGAGTTTAAATTATGATTCTCTTTTACCAACTATATAGTCCTAGGAAAATACTCTCTCATCTTCAGTCTCTTTATAGCAATACTTAGATCTCAGGGTAATTCATAGTGTTACTAATCAGTTTAACACAGTCCCTGGCATAGACTGTAATTACAAATACTATTTCTATTTGTTGCCTGTGGCTAGACAGTCCAATTAATTACATGAAATCACCCACACAGAATACTGTAGGAAAAGGAAACAAAAACAACTGAAGCAAACAGTATCTATTAGAATTATATATAATTCACAATGACAAATACAAAAGACACTTTATGGGGACTTAAAAATACCTATCATCAATTTTCAAAACATTAAACATTATAATTTATGTGGTAGGTGCATCATATATAACTTTTAAGGTGGTAGGAATAATTGAGTCATTCTATAAAGAACATAAATTTTGAATAATCTATATAGATTCTCAATATCTCATCTATTTTTCATACAACTAAGAGTGAAATATTAAAGTATTTGCTTAAAACTTAAATGTTTTGGTCAAGTGTTGTTTCTTTCCTAAGCAGGCCCAAATGTTACCAGAATCCTTATCAACCAAAGTAAAACTTCTACCAATGATATTTTTGATTTACATCAACACACAACACATAACAGTGTTTTATCCTCCTTGCGATTTGTTTTACTTTGTATGTCTGAAGGTCTTTCACAATACATTACCAAGCCCTGAGGTGAATACTAGAGGTAAGCAGGCCCATGGCAGAGCTGTTACCCATGCCACCAGATACATGGAGGGGACCAGACACTGGGCCTCCAGAGTGCTGCTGGTCAAGACAAGATCTGGGATACGTCTTGCTTTCTGTGGAACTTACAATGACTCCTGTTACTAAGTAAGTTTCAAAAAATACTGAATGGCTTAGTTATGTGAAGATTGTTTAAAGCAAATGTCTCCCTGTATCAAGAGTTTGCCCAGAGGCAAAGTCTCCCTGGACTGTTCAGGACTTTCCTTTCCATTCTCCCGGATGCCACTACACGATGGCTTTCCTTTTCAAATTCCTTACAATACTTGCTGGTTATCTGCTTATCTTCTATGTTGCTGCATTGTGCTCTGCTTTGCATGGCAATATTTTTCTTACTGGTTGCGTTTATTACTCAACCTAATAAGACTCTTAACTTTTCCCCTATTTATGTATGCTCTTACTAGATGATCGGCACCTAATGATTCCCCCCTCTATGAAATCTTGAGTGCCCAGATCTCAGGAGCTATTTTCTTTTGCTGTCTGTAATATATACAACTTACACTTAGATAACTAATTCCACTTTAAGGGTTTTCTTCCTAACTGTAACCACAATGTCTTTTGGGTGAAGTATGAGCATTTCCCTTTTGTATAAAGGTGTCCTGACAAAACTAAAGTGCAATCAACATCTGTTAAGTAGCTACTAGATTGTCAGAAAACTTTCATAATCTTATGTCAAAATAATAGTCTGGCCAGTTTATTGAAAGATGGAAATTATTTTGTTAAAGTGAAAAAAATTTGGCTTGGTTCAAACTATTCTCAGTATTCTAAAACCAACTTAGATGCTACATGAACAGGACAGCTCCCACCTCGCCAATATCCCTGCTATTCTCTGGCATCTCTTCATCTACATTGTATACTCAGGCTTTCCTCAGAAATGCTCACCAAATTTCCTTGCACCCTCTACAAAAAAACAAAACTTATTCCTTCCCCTTTTATGAAAAATGGTCCATTATTAAAACCAAAACTAGTGTTTATAGCTTTGGGGGAAAATACACAAAAAGAAAACCCCCATCAATTCAGGTCTTCTCATCTTACCTTAATCAGAAGCAGGCTGATTTTAGGTCCATCCTGCCAGGAAGGCAGTTCCTTCCCTTAGTCTTTTTGCCCCATACTAGAAACTGAAAACTGTTAAGCAGCTTTGAGGGTTCAAGTGCTACTTTGAGGCACAAACTTTTTTCAGTTGTCTTGATGGTTTATTTGGCCCTCCTGCCTCCCATCCCCATGCCATAACACTACTGTGGAATAGCAACTAAGGTAGTTCAGAGACTGGTAGGACTCATCTTTACACCCCAAAGTCTTTTGAACAAATTGACTTGAATAGTGCTGCCTTACTACAATTTCCCACACCACTGTAGCTACTGAGTAACACTAGCTGTTCTACAATTTTTAACAAATTGCTTCAATCATTATTTTCCTAATGCCACTGACTGAGCAGTCTCTTTTAAAGCTAACTTCACCATTTCCATTAAAAATGCTCTGCTAATAGTTCTTGAAGTGTTTTAGTTACGATCACCCCTTAGTACATTAGTGTATGTTTTTAACTTGTGGACAAAGACTTACAGACAGGTGGAAAAAGTAAGTTCTCTTTATAATCCAGAACTCATTTTTCAATATGAGTCTTGATTATATAGGAAGGAATATGACCCCCTAGTCCTCAAAAATTGTCCATTAGAAGCCCAAGAACCAGTAATTTTCTTACCTCTTTAATTCTCCATAAGGCATCAATTTTATGGTACTGTGTGTGTGTGTGTGTGTGTGTGTTACTGTATAGATGTATTTTCTTTTTTAAGTAAAAAAAAAAAAGAGAGAGAAAGAAAGAAAAAACTTCATTCACCTATGTCCAATATAGGCATTAGGTATATAGTTACAAATTAAAGGCCACAAATACTTCCCAAGTAAAAGCATTAAAAAAAAAAAAAAGCAGCTCTTCCTTTCACATAGCACAGCTAGCCTTCAAAGCACGCCAGCTAAGAAAAAGGTGTCATCCATGGAGACAGGAAGACTGAGCTTTTCCTCTTTGGATGATAGCTGAATTTTTATTGGCAGTTCTAGTAAAATATGTAACTTCTCATTTATTCTAAGCAAGGCTTTCCCCACTTCCCACAGCTTTCCTTCAAATCATCCCTGTACTCTTCCATTAGAATTTGAAGTCTTGGAGATTTTGAATATCAGGATTATCAGTGTTAAGCAGTCACTTTAAATCATGTGTTGTCTATGTGGAGAAGAAAGAATATGGGAGGATGTCAGAGACAGTGAGTGAAAGAGGTATAGTTCATTGGACACACTGGAAGACAGCAAGCATTTCAAAGCTGCTTTCGGTATCTCACGAAGGCCCAAACTGCTACCATGGTGAGGGCAAACACTGGTAGCAGCACCATAGCTACAGGAACTCCACTTGGCTCTCCTTCGCCTCGATGTACTATAGGTCCATTCTGCACTGGTAACTGAAAGGGAAGGAGAAATATTAACTCTCTCACTTCTGTGTATGCCACAACTAAAAGACCCAAGTTGACAATTACCTGAAGATATAGTCTATACCACCCAAAGCTATAAAACCCACACACTCCCTAACAAAAGGAACAAACTATTGTCCTAGCTGATGCATCACTCTCCCAGATGTTCTGATGGGGAAGCATTTAAATGTTTGTTTACTGGCTTAATGGGCCCTCACAGAGTAGAGTAGATAATTTCTGTTTCTATAATGTCTTTACCTTATTATATATGCTTCTAACAGGAAAATGAAGGGGGAAATGAAAATTAGGATCCTTCAGGAAGTCTGGATATTGCAGAGCAGAAAAAGGTAGAGGAAGGAAACCTTCTTTCTAGAAACATTTACTTACAAAAACTGTCAGTCATTTTAATACAGTAAGAGCAGATCCAGACTCTGTCAACACAGTCACAATGTCACGTGTAAAAATTCTAAGTTAGCCTCTTGCTCCTAACATGGGATCTTGTCCTCTATGCCCACGTTTGCAATGCTAGGTACAGATAAAGCTGAAATATATGTGGAATAGACATTAAAGATTTAAGAGATTAAACTACATCCTAGCCATTCTCAATTTTTATCCCCCAAGTATTTCCTTTTATATATGCATTGTCTTTCTTCATTCCAGCCCTGGAATTTTACAGGGTGACACCTCTTAAATCAATTTTTGGTGGTTGTACTGCCTGGTTTTGTGTGTCAACTTGACACAGGCTGGAGTTATCACAGAGAAAGGAGCTTCAGTTGGGGAAGTGCCTCCATAAGACCCAGCTGTAAGGCATTTTCTCAATTAGTGATCAAGGGGGGAGGGTCCTTTGTAGGTGGTGCCATCCCTGGGCTGGTAGTCTTGGGTTCTATAAGAAAGCAAGCTGAGCAAGGCAGGGGAAGCAAGCCAGTAAGAAACATCCCTCCATGGCCTCTGCATCAGCTCCTGCTTCTTGACCTCCTTGAATTCCAGTCATGATTTCCTTTGGTGATGAACAGCAATATGGAAGTGTAAGCTGAATAAACCCTTTGCTACCCAATTTGCTTCTTGGTCATTATGTTTATGCAGGAATAGAAACCCTGACTAAGACAGTGGTTAACTTGAAATAACTACAATACCATCTTCTTCCAGTTAAATTTAACCTCATTACATCCAGCCCATGAAACCCTAACCCCTTCTTTCAGGAAGCAACTGCACAAACCGTCTTCTATAACTGTTGTTCTACTACTTACCAAGTGATGACAAGTCCTGAAAGACATGGGTTTTCAGGGTTAGATGAAGTTTTGGACCAATACTGCTTGGTTCATTATAAATTATTTGTGGCTGTTTCTAAAGTGAACTTGTATCTTCAAAATGAACCCTTATACTATCTGAAATATATGCCCACATAAATTCTCCATGCTTTAGAACCAGAGAAGAACCACTGCAAAAGCAGATGCTGACCAATACTGGACTGTCTTTTATCTACTTGCCTTTGAGTTCAACACACCCGCATTCTGTTTGCAACTCTAGTTGCTTTCTTGGATATCACTTTATGTTTTTTGAGGTTTTTTTTTTCTCTTTTTTATAGTTTGAGTTTTCTTTCAGAGTCTCACCATGGAGTTCAAACTGACTTCTGCTTTCTCCAGTTTTTTTGT
>NW_022196912.1:96509723-96521190 GCF_008632895.1 Mastomys coucha
CTTTCAATCTTCAGCCTCTGTATCCTCACTTGGCCTCTTACCAAGTAATTCTACTTTCTTTCCATTTTCACTTAATCAAGCTTTAATGCACTGAAGGTAGGACCTGGGTAACACACTTCTTTTACTGAAAGGCAGAAGTGCTGAAGGACTCCTGCCTATGCTAGACAAAAGCAATCATAAGATAGAGTAAAACAGAAGATTACAAGTCCATTCACAAGAACAGTGTAAAAGCCTACTGTCCCACATCCAGGAGCAAGTGATACCTACCCTGTGCTGTACTCTCAGGGACACAGCATATCCCGCATTACGAAAGAGGTCTACAGCATCTTGGTGCAGCAGGTTTTTCAGGTCTTGGCCATTTACCTGTCAATAGCAAGAGAGAGAAGTTAGAAAGGCAAGAGACTTAAGTCTCTTGAGTGAACAATTTACTTGCATGCAGTGAACTAATCCCTTAAAAATAAAATCACTCTTTCAGGTCAAATTCCAAGGTCTAGGAATATGGGCTAAATTACTGAGCATGCAGGAGGAAGTTCCTTCATTTTCAAAGTTGGGTTTTCCAACAACAGAGGATCCATGAACCATCTGGAGTGAATCCAGGTTTTAATAGATTTGGTTCTCCCCTTTCTTAACTTCTGTGTTTATCCTGTCTGAATGTACCAACTCCGGTTACAGTCCATGCAGATCATCTGGGAGTATCTGTCTATCTCTATGTCGGTCTGTCTATCAGGTGACCCTCTATGACATCATCTTCTAGGTTACCCCCTTATTCTTTATATTCCTAGTCCTCAGCATCTCTAGCTTCAGCCCTGGAAACATAATGTTCTACTCCATTCTAGTAGGTTTATTTTATCGTCAACAATTTCCATTGGTTCCATGTAAATTCCTGTCCTCAAATTTACTAAAAATTTATTTTTTGTGAAGATAGAAACCTTCACAAATCACTTGAATGTAGGGCATTCCTACTACATAAAGATGACAAATGTGAAGCACTAGGACTCTTTCTGTTGTTAGGAGTCACAACTATTATTTATATCACACTCAGTAACTCAACACATCCCACCTTGTGCAAGACATATGGATTTATACATGTCACTGTTACTATTATAGCATTAGTAGATTAAATATTTACTATATTTAATAGGTCTGTGCTTTCTATACACTATCAGATTTAATTCCTGAAATTATCCTATGAAGTAGACTGCATTTTTATACTAACTTTGTTAATAAAGTAACTGACACACAGCCTCCTGAGTACAGAAATGAGGGCTAGAGATTGTAAGTACTGAAGTGAAGCTCAAAGCACTCCTCCATTTCCCTGCTCTTTGGATGCCTCTGTTCCCACCCTGACTCGCCAACTGCCTCTGTGCTCAGCTGAGGCTGAGGCTATTTCCATTTGTATTCTTCTCTTCACTCTCATCAGTCTTAGGTTATGTTTTAAACAAACTGGGTGGCTCAAGAGGATACTGAGACGATCAAGTTTGCATAGAGTTCTCATTTGTTGGGAACCCAGGAAAAGTCCAGTGGGAGAAGCAGCTTATGTACATGGTCCTGATCAGACCTAAGTTATTGAATAGAAAAGTTTACAAGGAGCTTAAGAAACACAGCAGCTATGGAAATTTCCCATTCAGTGAGACTGATTAGTCACCAGAGCAAAGTGTTGTGAGAGGCAGGTTTGAGAGCCACAGTGAGAATACACAGAAGAGAATACAGAGAATACAGAGAAGAGTCTAACACCCTACAGAAACCCACCTCTGTGTCTGTTGTCTTCAACCATTATCCCCATCCAGACTTAGCATCTTCCTTCTCTAAAACATTTTTATCGTTCCTTCTCTTCATGAGTCCTGCTAGTATCTTTGATAAGTGGAATCAATACTTTATTTTACAGACTGGAAATTTTCAATAATCATAATTTCTCTAGTTACCAACTGAGATTAAACTCAGACATTAACATTTAGACATACTAGACATATAGCCAACTCTAAAAAACCTATCCACAACTTCTGCCCTTCACACTCTTAGTCCTTCACTAGATTTTCTCTTTATCATCAGTGCTTTTAACATCTTCACATTTTACTTATCTAGGATTTTGGCTATAATTTCTACAAAGCACTTTGTAAATTATTGTAATCGTTTGTCCCAGTGTCTGACACCTGATCCAGGAACATACTGCACAACTTTCCTTACCATTATTGAGTTGAATGTTCCTGAAGAAAAGCATGACCACATTCTGTACAGAGATCCAAGTTAGCTGCTACAGCTTATCCGTAAAACCCTTCTATTCACCAAGCAAGCTCACTAACACATATTTATGAGTATCTGCTACATACCATCTTCATTATCCTGACCTGATTCACCACAACAGATTCTTCTGCTTCATCCTTTGTGAGAATCCTGAAAGCAGCTCACTCTTTCCTTTTCATCTTCTCCCTCAAATATGAATGTTCTCACACTGCTCCTTTTCCCTAAATCCCTACTTAAAGTTATTTTTATTTATCAAGAATAACCCACACACTATGTACTTACAGAACTCAGTCACTTTCTTCTCTTGATTATAATATTTTGATGGTCCTTCTCAACTAAAGCCACTGTTCTCTACACAGAAAACAATGTACATACATGGCTGTTCTCTTTCTTCCCCTGCAAAATTGTCCAAGGACCTGCTTATGGGGTTGGTAACATGGCTGTTTGGCCAAGAGCACTGGCTTCTCTTCTAGAGGACCTGAGTTAAGTTCCCAGCACCATGGCCACTTAAACCATCTGTAAGCCCAGTTCCAGGATTAAGATGTGCTCATTTGGCCTCTCCAGGCACCAAGTCCAGACACACAATACACATACATCCATACACAGACAAAACACCATGCACATTAAAAACAAGTTGCATGCACTGTGTCTACTACCTCAGCATCCATTCAATATTTACTTCCTTCAGATATAAAGTGAAACATGTTCTTCTGAAGGTCAAATGGAACTTCAAATATACAGATTTTACCACCTTCACCTAACCAGGAGACCACTTCCTTTTGTAATCAGCATCTATGTTAGGCGATAAAGACATGGCTCTTATTTTTTTTCTTGATTCCTCTGTCATTCTCCCTCTCTTTAAAGGTAAGTATATGTTCTTGATTGTTAACTATCTTTTCTTTCCAATTCTCTCCTATGGGCATCTTTCACCACTTCCACCATATTCTCCAAAATAGCTCTACTTATGCTTTGGCATTTGTCAATGTCCCACTGGATGCTTATACTTATTCTGGTAAAATCCACTTCAATATTTCCAAGTCTCTTTATAACTTCCCACAAAGCAGAAAATTCTAACTTCCCTCTTAATGACCCTCTAACCCCTTCATTCATATGGGTTTTTTTTTGTTTTTGTTTTTGTTTGTTTGTTTCTTTTGTTTTGTTTTTTTGAGACAGGGTTTCTCTGTGTAGCCCTGGCTGTCCTGGAACTCACTCTGTAGACCAGGCTGGCCTTGAACTCAAAAATCCACCTGCCTCTGCCTCCCCTCCCAAGTGCTGGGATTAAAGGTGTGCAAGTGCTGGGATTAAAGGTGTACGCCACCACTGCCCGGCTCATATGTATAATTTTTAAATACTATGTAATCAGTTAAACTGCACATGTAATATCTGTTCTGCAGCCTAACACCATGACTATATGCTATTTTATCTCCTATGGTTGCCATTTTAGGTTGTGGATACTTACCTGAATTATGCTGGTTGCCTTTTCTGATTTATTTTACAGTTTCTCCCCATTCCCATCTTAAACAAAACTGGAAGCAAGGGAAGTGAATGTGCTTGACTTACTATACTCGTGTGAAAAGTTCTCCAGTGCATCTTCTGTTGAATCTCTCACTAGTTTCCTTCCATGTGTGATTAACAAACTCTTTCTCATCCAATTAAGAAATGTGCTTGCACTATGAAATGCAGCTGGATAATGGCCCAATCGTCATCACTATAACTTTATAGGGGTTCCAGTATGTAGCGTGAAGAAGTAGCTACATCACCACAAACTTCATAACAAGTTCACTGAGGTCAACTCAGTGACTGTTTTTGACTAGCTACTCTTCTTCACTTGAATGTACAGGACAAACAAGAAATTTACCTTTACTTTTCCTTTACCATAAAAAAATATCCTTCTGGCTTCCAGTAGCAAACTATTCTTAACAATGCACACAAAATAAACAGTGGTTAAAGAATGGCTGGTTCTCATGCAGCTGCAGCTCTACGCCTTCATTATATACACCTGCTTCTGCTTCAATTACAATGTAAATGATTATTAAAAAAAAAACTGTTTCAATTGCTTAGTTATATCTTTTTATTTATTACCTTTTGGTATAAATTATATGCAGTGGCCATAGAAAATTAAATTCCACTTCTTATGAGAAAAGAAAATATGCACAATATATCACACACTTTTTCCATACCATAACTTGAAATCAAGACACTATATAGACAATATTTAGGGAGGATGAAAATAGTAAATTACTATTACTAACAGTAATAGTTGTTACTAATAACTCACAAAAAAAATTATCCTTAACAACTCTACTCATCTAAAATGTATGTGTGCTAAAGAAGGAACTTATTTTCATTTTTTAGTCTGGTAACTTAGGGAAAGTTACAAAGCCATAAGGCATATTTTACAACACAGTATTCTATACACAAACAGGAAAACCCATTAAAAATACATTGAAAGGGCTAAGCAGATGTGGCAAAACACTTACCTAGCATGAAAAAGCCCTGTATCCAATTCTTAGGACTGCAAAATAACTAACTAAACAAAATAAGCTAATAAGTTAGTAATATTTTATAAGTATATCATAGCGAATAAGAAATGAAAACTAAAGAGGAAGCAAGTTAGACACATAGAACCATTTAGAAGTAAGAGCCTCCACGGTTCCCTTAGAGAAGAGCGGGGCTGCCATAGGCTGCTGAGGGACGGGCTCTGCGGGGCTCTGCGAATGACTTTCCCTTTCACTCAGTCTTTCTTTATTGTTAGTTTTGAAAGTGAGTGTGTGTCTGTGTGTGTGTGTGTCCTGAGGAGGGCACCAAGCTCCCTGTAGCTGGAGTTCTTATGGGTAGAAGTGAGCTACCCAATATGAAGCTGAGAACCCCTTAACCACTGAACCATCTCCCTAACCCCTGTAGTAAATTCTTATTCAACCAACTTCGCATAGAGAAAGGCAACAGAAAGTTGATTTAGAAATAGGAACAATATATTAGATTTTCTTCCTTTGCAGAGTCTACTTTTGGATCTGGATTCTTTATTCTCCATGTATCTGCCTTTCTAAACCTTGGTATTCATCCTTCTTGTTTGCTCACATACTCTTTCCTTAAGTGAGTAGAACAGAAATCTGTCATTCTCTGTAATATGTCTTATATGTATGGAACATTTAATATCTTATATCTTTGTAATATTTCTTCTATTTTGTCTATCTTGAAGTAAAGCTCTGTGTGCTGTAAGTTTTCAAGTGAGATGAGCTACTGGTTTTAGATATCCACTATCTCCTTCACTAACACTTCTCTCTTACCACCTACCCATCACTAATCTCCAGTCCTTTCTCAACTCTTGAGGCCTCCTAGTAATTTTGTTTCTCCACATTAAATGGACAACATAAGGTTACTTCTCTTAGTTTATATCTAATGAATTCTCTCAAATTCTGACTTATACCATTAATTCTATCCTTGATAGAAAGGTTAATTTCAGTTTTTTTCTAAAACCATATGTATATCATCTAGTAGTTATTTACTATATAACTTCCTTTTTAGAGTAATTAATCTTACTTATTCATTTACCTTATAGGGAGACAATATAGTGTTAATTTTACTAATTACCCTAATATTAAATGACACTGAAGGTTGTCATTCTGTGCTTAAAAACTGTTCATAATTCTTTCTTAGATAACCCACTTTTTTTAAACGATTTATTTATTTGTTATATGTAAGTACACTGTAGCTGTTTTCAGACACTCCAGAAGAGGCCATCAGATCCCATTACAGATGGTTGTGAGCCACCATGTGGTTGCTGGGATTTGAACTCAGGACCTTTGGAAGAGCAGTCAGTGCTTTTAACCACTGAGCCATCTCTCCAGCCCCGATAACCCACTTTTAATTAAAGCTTTTCTAACAATATAACTGTCTCCTATACTAAACCCAATATTTGTCAAGTCTTTCTCAAGGGTATAGGTGCTAGTGCTCTGAAATATTGTGACACCTTATACTTTTATTTTAATAACCCACTCACAATTTTTCTTTCTGTCCTATTACAAAGCTGGTTTGCAGTTTTACAATGTCTTTCTTCTAAGAGTGATAGAAAATACCTACTCCTAAATTCCGCATTAGCATTTTCATATCAAAGGCATTACCACGTTTCCATATCTTATAGACTAATGTAGAGGGACTAGAAAAAGCTTAGTGGGTGGAAACATGGAAACAGTGAGTGGAACTAAAACAACAGCATTCGTGGTAATATACCTATATACTGGACACATTCTTAAGATTCTTGAATTAACTTGTATAGTTTCATAGCTACTTGTCACCATTTATGTGTATCTCTCTTTTGAAATAAGCTCTTGCTAACTAATTCACAGTTGACTTGAACTCACATGTCCCCGCTTCTACCTCCTGAGTACTAGAGGACTGTATAGGTGTGTGCCACCATGCCTGGTACTGTGTCTTCCTAAGGATCTCTCAAATACTCAGATGTGAAGTGGAAAAAAAAGGGAGACATTCTTTTCTTTCATCTGTCTCTCTGCCTTCATATACTGCTACTAAATGGCTTGGATAGCAGAGAGCTATCCAATAAGCTGATTTCTAAGATTTCACACATAGGACATTTATTTAACCAACTAAACTCTTATGACTTTTATCACTATTCAATTGAACTCTGAGAGGCAACTCAAAAGAGAAAATACAAAACAAAACTAAAATAAAATCTTTAAAAGAGATAGTCCTATTTTGTGGAAGTTCTAAATCCAATATTTGGCATAATCCTTAACTCTTAATCAAAGCTTATCTTGGTCTATGTTTCATTCACTGACTTCAGCCTTTTACCAGTTTGGCCCTCTTGCCCTATTCAGCTCATAAGACAAAATAAGAAATAACTGTTTCTTCTTAGACCATGGGCCACAATCCAAAGCATATATGGAAAATAGGAAGCACTTCTGTAGTGAGAAGTCCCATCCTTCTTCAAATTTCTTTTAATTTGAGCACAGCCCTTAGAAGCAGGTCTAACTCACTGGAAATCCTAGATAACAATTCACAATCTCAGTACTTTTCCATTCTTTATACCAACATGTGTGTTTTTTTCAAACAAATAAGCTGAACTACAGCAGCATTAAAAAAAAAAAAAAAAAAAAAACTGGCTTTTAAGATTTTATAGCATGGTCTAACCATTCCCAAAGCCCAAAACTGATAGTGTAATTGATGACAATGTAGACAGTGAGGTAGAACAGAAATTAAAAAATACAACCACCCATAAGAGTTTTAAAAGTCTTATTGTGTCTGGATTTTTATTTACTTTAGGAATATTCAATTGATTCTAAGACTAAGGATCTGGAGCTGAAGAGATGACTCGGCTGTTAAAAGCACATACTATTCTTCCTGAGGACCTCCATTCAGTTTCCAACAATCAGATGGGGCAGCTCACAATCTCCTATAACTCTTGCTCCAGGAGGACCCCATGCCTCTGGCTTCCATGTCACCAGCACTCGTGTACATTTCACCCTACAAACACACACACACACACACACACACACACACACACACACATGCATACTCTTAAAATAAAAAATGTAAGCTGAGCGGTGGTAGCGCACGCCTTTAATCCCAGCACTTGAGAGACAGAGGCAGGTGGATTTCTGAGTTCGAGGACAACCTAGTCTACAGAGTGAGTTCCAGGACAGAGAAACACTGTCTCAAAAAACCAAAATAAATAAATAAATAAATAAATAAATAAATGTAAAGGGACTATGAGCCCATATGGCTGTATTTGTTAGTCAACCTTTCTATTTTAAATGAATTTTCTGATTTGCTCATTTATTAAGCCTATGTTGAGCATTGTACTGAGATATAGAAAGCTAAAAAAAATTAATTCCTCTCTTTGAGTATATAAAAATAAGGTTCATGATTATTATATAATAAGAAACAGGATAAAATGGGAGCACAATTGACAGATATCTAAACTGTCCTTCATTTTCTTCATCTTAATAATGAGTAACGAAGGGCCCTGAATTTAAAGCAGAAACTTAATCCTTACCTTGCTTTTTAAAGTTAAGACCATTATTAAATCTCCCAAGAAAAGGCACAATTCAGTGTTTTAGACAACAAAAGAGAAGTGATAAAGTTATCAAGAGAAAGTTGAAAAGTATGGGTCTTAAATCTCCTTCCTCCAAACCAGTCCTTCACTTCTACCTGCTTTGTGTTTTTTGAACTAGGGCAAGTAACTTCACATTTTATGTTAAATTTGCCTTGTCTGTCAAGCAAGAATAATACTATCCTCCCAGCCCAGTGATAAAGTTGGAAAACTGATCAATGTTCTTCCTATTCAATGACACACTCTAAATATTTTCATTTCCAAAAAGGCAGGCCAAGGAAGAAGTCAGATGTGGTCTAGGGAGCAAATATAGCAAAGGGAGCCGAAGCCATTTCTCACCGAGAGGATCTTATCACCCTCCTGGAGCCGCCCATCCCGGGCCGCAGCCCCATCCTCTTTGATGCGGCTGACGTAGATGCCACTGTCATTGGAGACATACTGTTGATCTGTCCCACCGACGATGTTGAAGCCCAGCCCTGAGAAAATCATGGAGAAGTGAAGGAGAGAGGGATGAAGAAGAAAGAAAGATTAGAGGAGAAGAAAGGAGAGGAAAATGGTCTAGTGGGGAGGAGAGATTGATAATTCAAACTGTGAGGTAAGCTAAAACACAGTCATGGGCAAAGCCAGTAAGTCATTATAAACAAAGGCCAAAAGTACCTAGGTTGCTGATTTGAACCAGGCTGATTTTACTACAGGTACTGTAATCACAACTGTGATCAAAATGACTGGATAGATATATACATACATATACATATATACACGTGTATATATATATATATATCGGTGAGTCATGATGAAAGTGCTTCTGCTCATATTTGATTTTGATCCTTTTGGTGACATTCAGAGGACCCAAATCCTGGTATTCCTGTATTAATGTAACAGGGCTAGCTGTGCTCATGAAAAGCAACTTTGTTTTAAATTATCAAATAACATGCTATCAATTTAGTGATAAAGAGACTTCTAACTGAAGCCTATCCAGGTGTTCCTTCTGTCAACCCTGGGATCATCTGTATATGGCAGTGTTTTGGAAGAAGCAGTCTTGGAAGTTTCTCTCTTTCTATTTTAAAATACTGGGGTAGGAGGGTAGTGATATGGTTGTTAGAGGAAACCTCAGAACTAGAAAAGCAACGGCTACTTTACAGGAGAACCAAGTCACCAAACTCACTCTTGTCTTTCTATGTCAATACAACTGACCACATACCTATACACAGTGATGGCCAAGTTTACTCACTGTAGAAAACTAACTGCTCACTGCTTAGCAGCTGAGTACCCCCCTCCTCCTAGCTCCTGGGACCCACCATTCTATTCTTAGTTTCTATGAGTTTCATTAGTTGACATGAGTAAAAAATTTCAGTTACAGAAGAAAGGTTCTAAAAATCTCCTGTACAAGACTTCTACCCAGTTATATTAATAAGTATAATTGGTATACTTTCAAATTGGTTAATATGGTAGATCTAAGAATACTTACTATAATAAAATATAGCAAGCAAACAAGTTAGCTGGCTAACTGATTAAATTTTTATTTTCATGATCCAACCACTAAATTATAGCAAGAATTTTGTCTACAAAAATCATTTGATTTTCTTGAAGAAATATTTTTAAACTTATGTAAAGAAGAAAAAGGAAAAGGATGCGAGATAAAGGGAAAAGAGGAAAGAAGAAGGAAAAAACAGAAAGTAATCTCTTCTTTCTGTAACTATAGCATAATGCAGGGACACAGTACAAAAAGAAGGAAGACAGTTAGGGACAATTTAAAAAACAATGTGTTGGTGCAACAGGAAGGGGAAGCCAGCCATGGCTCCCCTAAGGATCTCAGTAGAAACATACCACTAACATGTGGGCTTTCTCTAAAGTTCTCTGAAGGGTACAACAAAACTAAGACTAAGTACTAGCACAGCCTACCAAATCATCCACAATGTAATGAGAAACAGAACCAAAGAGGAAACATCAGAAAGTCTGTGATTTAAATAGCATACCTTGTACATGAGTCTTGCCACCAAGGTAACTTTGTATTGGTTTGTTTGTTTGAGGATTTATGATACACAACAGAAAAAATTACTTCTAGAAGGCAATTTACATAACCCTGAAGGGTAGGGTAGGAAAAACATGAACTCTAAATTACTTATTCATTTTTTTATAACTCCCTAAATTTAAATTATACATGACTGTAGATTAAGTGTGGAGGGGGCTGGTAAAGTAGCAGAAACCAGATCATGGAAAGCTTTGAAAATTTAGACTTAAAAATAATGGCAGGTTTGAATAAAGGGGCTGAGGCCAATCAGTTTCTCTCAATGCTGAGACAAACCAGAGAAAACTCTTGCAGTGAAATTTAGCATCTTCACTACAGTTTGAGTCTCTCATGAAATAGCTACGGTCTTTGAAGAGCTTGGGAATGAGGAATTACGTGTTCAGGAGTCAAATGAAACAGTGATCACCAGAGGGATTTTGTTACAGGTTAGTTAAAGCTCTAGAGCAGCATCTTAAAAAGTTGTACAAGAAACCTGAGATCTATTATTTGAAAGAACAGTCTATTATTCATCCCTAATACCACATCATAGAGGTATATTTATTTAATGCATTGGTACTTCTGTTATCAGTGAACCAAACCACTTGAAACAAGAACTCTTAGATTAACTGAAGCCTTTCAACCATATTTACAAAATGAACTTATCTATACCTTAAAACTTTACTAGAATAAATGAGTTACCACAGCAGTGAGTAGTGACATTACACTTCGTACTTGGGGCTAGAGAAATAGCTCAGCGACACAGCATTTACCTAGCTAGTATGCTGGGCAATACCCAGCACTACCAATAAACAAACAGATAAAAATCTTAACCCTACATATATTTACATAATTCCTAATCCATTTGTTCAATAAAAATCACTGACCATTTACTAGTAGTCAGGCAACTGTTATGTCCTGATGAAGACAAAGCTAACCTGTACTAAACTGTTCAGCTCTGACTTTAACCACCAACAAACATATTATTTTGCCTGTCTTCCTTTTGATATTTCATAAGTCAGATTAGTTTTAAGTTCAACTCCGTAACTTACCAGATGAGGAATGAAGCGAATCAATTTGGAAATCTGATGATCACCTTTCTTTTCTGGAAAATAAGGACTACAAATTCTACCCTCTCTCTCCCTCTCTCT
>NW_022196912.1:96521200-96528093 GCF_008632895.1 Mastomys coucha
AGACTCCTGTAACAAAATCTGAAAAGTTTCTTTGTAAAACATAGTAACTGTTACATTGGGGTAAGGCACTAGGAGTTAATAAACTCGTGACTGTTAAATTTCCAATTAAGAATCTGATGGGGGGCTGGAGAGATGGCTCAGTGGTTAAGAGCACTGACTGCACTTCCGAAGGTCCTGAGTTCAAATCCCAGCAACCACATGGTGGCTCACAGCCACCAGTAATGATATATGATGCCCTCTTCTGGGGTGTCGGAAGACAGCTACAGTGTACTTATGTATAATAAATAAGTAAATCTTTAAAAAAAAAAAAAAGAATCTGATGGGGCAAGGAGGAATATATGATGTAGTCATGAAAATTCTTTTAAAAATGAGAAAAGAGTTTTTTAAAAATCTACCTATCTACAAATATAAAAGACTTGATTACAACGCAAATTCTCTGAAATTAAGTATGCTTGTCATTGATTTCCTAGAAATCCCCTTCAGAACTAGTTTAACTTAGCTGAAAAGATGGCTCTGAGTTAAATGAGCAGGACTGGCTACTTTTCCAGTGGACCTGGGTTTGATTCATAACTCCAGTTCCGGAAGCCTTCTTCTGACCTCTGCAGGCACCAGGCTAGCATGTGGTGTACATACACACATTCAGACAAAACACTTATACACACAAAAAAATAAGATAAACATAAAAGAGCACTTTTAGCATGAGTAACATTTAAAATCTACAGTAATTTTCCAGCACATGTACCAATCAACTAGAACAGGTATCAGCTGAAAACCACTAGAGAGGACAGATTAATAAATTATCTAGTCTGTATCAGCTAACAGCTGAATATACCAGAATATATACCAGAATATATACCAGAAAAATCTTTTGTATGCAGAGTAGGCATATATTCTGGTGTGTTGGGAATCTTGGTATGCACCTACTGCCCTAGTATTATTAAGATTCACTTTTTAATTTGAAAAACATCCTAACTAGGGCAAATGTGATCACACCATTTATAAGAAATAATACAAGAATATATTCAGTGCAACACATAATATACTAGTGTGGAAGTGAGAATTATCTAGGTTAGAGAAGAGATTAAAAGTTAAAAATTAGAATCATTTAATAAGTATGTACAAAGTAACATGGGTAGAATTCTGAAATGATATTCATAGTACAAAACCCTTCAGACAAAATTTTATTACCTATTTACAAAAAGGCATGCATATTTAAGGATGTGTAAGATACATTGCAGTGAATACCTATGAGAAAATACATTGTGTCATTTACCTAGAGTGTAAGAATAACACCAGAAAAGGACATACTGACAACACCAGTATCCTCTGAAGCTGAAGGGTGTAATTAATTCTGTCTCAGCACTTATGGTCTCAAATAGGTTCAGGGCAAAGAGAAAAAGAATAAAAGTGAGACTCAACTGGTTTTCTTCAAAACAATGAAGAAACATTGCATTGTAAATTCTAGTTATATTGTGCTAATAAATTTTAAGACATGGCAAAATTAAATGAGTTGTTTAGTCTTTATCTTACATGAGTACATGTAAAAATGTAAATATAAAACAATATAAAATATCATTATATATTATATATATTGCCACGCCCACTCATCTACTCCAGTAAAGTCTGCATGTCAGGCTTGAAGGTCTGATCACAGACCTGAGGCATACAGCTTCAAAGGGAGCTAGCCTCCTGGGTATTCATTTCTTGGCATCTCCTAACTCAGATGTGTTCCAGATTGGTCTCTGCAAGTCTGTGGAGAGTTTTGTGTGCTTTCTTTGTTCAAGCATATAGGTGCCCTAAGAAATGATTCATAAATAGCTAAAACTGAGATTCAACATTATTTCCTAGCCTCCACAGTGTTTCAATGATCCTAATTGATCTCCTAGCTGTAATTAGCTTAGAATTTTTATAAGGAAGCTGCCTTATCTGACAGGGTGTCTCCAGAGTTACAGATAGAAGTCAGGAACTACTGCTCACTGTAAACATAGTTGGAATTATCGGAGCAGTCTCACACAGACAGAATTGCTTTACATGCCAGAGAGAAGTTGAAGGGCTTCCGTCACTAATTATCTATGTTACAGCCAAGGATATTCTCAAGGACTGCTAGAATGGGACCTCCAGGTGCTTGCCTCAGACAGACCCAAAGAATTTATCTTGGGGCTGTCAAGATAGCCCAGCAGGAAGGACACTACTGCTCCTCCGCTTTGCACCTAGCTTTTTGATCTTACTGACTTTGATGTGACAGCTACCTGCCTATGTGATCCCTGACATTTACCCTGTTTCTGTATACTATATAAGCCTGATTTTCACTTTGTGCAAATACACTCAGATTCTGCTTTGTCTCTGTTTGTCACTTGCCGAATTCTTTGCCCACCAGGCCAGAACTCTAATCACCCTGTGGAACAAGAGGTCCCTGCAGCAACCCAGTCCTCAGCAATATATGAATGATATAGTTTAAGGGGAAATGACTCCCTCTTCTGGCCTCCAGGGGCATCAGGCATCCATATGGTGCACATACAAACATGCAGGCAAACACTTGTATGTTACATTCCCTCTTCACTTCAGCCATCGGTCTTCTGGTAGCCTCTGCTTGGGGGCTAACACCTGAGAGCTAAGACATGCTCTCTGTTGACTGTTTGTTTGTCTTTGAAAAAGCTGCCTGGGCATGCCCACCGCATGAGAGCCAGCTAGCCTTCTGAAGATCTTTCGAACCTGGGGACTTTGGCACCTGAACTTTCTTTGTAGTGTAATCTAGAGACTTGTTTTCAGCTTCTCCTGTGACTATAAAAACCCTGGTTTATTCTCAGTAAAGTGGAACCTTGATTGGAACGCAACTTGGCTTCGGGTTTTCTCTTTGCATTTCAAACCCTTTATTTCAGGTCCTTTATTCCCTCCTGGCTGAGGAGAACCCCGTTCGTGAAATTGTACACATAAAAATAATTAAGATTCTTTTAAAAAGAAGAATGCCATCAGTATGGGGGGGAGAGAAATAAAGTATGTCCAATTGAAGAGTCTTAAATTGTAAAGCTAAACAAGACATACCTTCTTCTGGATGCCTCCTGACTCTAGGTCTGAATCCAGTTTACCATTAAGAGCAATAGCAATAACAGCTTATATTTATTGACTGCTTAATATGTATTAAATAATATGCTTTACATTTCACATGCATACTGTCTCATTTAATCTTCTTATCAAACATAAAATATTACTCACTATTTAATGGGTGAATATTTTTATTTTATTAAACCATAATCGCATAATTTCCTCCTCCTTCTCCTCCCTTACACCCATCCCATGTGGCCTCTACCTCACTCCCTCAGAAATCCATGTGACCTCTTTTAACCACTGTTATTACATATACATATAAACTAACAAATACAACTTGCTGAGTCCATTCAATGTTGTCTACATGTATAATGCTTCTAGGGCTCACCACTTGGCATTGGATAACCAATCAAGAAGCTCATCCCTGGGAAAGACTAATTTTTCCTTTCAGTAGTTATCAAATTGCCTGTAGCTCTTCAGGTAGGGATGGAGCTCCATGAGATCTCTCCAATCCACACTGGCGTTGTCACTGATTAAAATGCAGAGAAAAATAGGGGCTATGCCTAGCCCCTATTGATACATCTGCAACCAAACCCTTACAACTAAGACTCAGTGAACATTTCAAAAGGAGCATAAAAACTCTAAGAGGCAGAGAACCAGTAAGTCTGCTGTGAAGTTATGTCTTCTAATCATGACAGGGAAGCCACACCCATGGAACCTCACAGGATCTTCTGAATTCTACTCCCCTCTCTGTTTCCAGTGCTTGAGGCCTCATTTCTTAGGGTGCATGGCAGCAGCTATTGCCTCACTAATGTCTATTGCAGACAGGAACAATTGTAAGGTCAGGCACCACTCAAGTACTTTAAATAGCTTAGAAATTATCTGGAGCAGAATTAACACTATAAAGGAATAAAATAAATAAAAGTATATAATCTTCACAAGTGTATCAGTAAGTTCTAATACTTTTATTTCTGTAACCAAAGAAATAGGCATACAAAGGGAAATGATTTGCACAGTCATATTGTTATATAGAAAAGTTAGGATCTGCATTCATTCATTCTGACTCTTTTTTCCTCCTAAAAGAATCAAGCTAACTTTGTTTGGGGCAAAATGATAGTACAAATTAATACAGAGATATTACTGTTAAGATTGGCAGTGGGACACATAAGCAAGAACAGTGAAGGTCCCATTCTGATTCTTTTTTTTTTTTTTTCCAGTTTTTCGAGACAGGGTTTCTCTGTGTAGCCCTGGCTGTTCTGGAACCCATTCTGATTCTTAAACACCATATTCTTCTACTTAGTGAATTTATATTGAAACTCAATTCTCTGTGACTAGTTCAGAAAACAGTCCACACAGTAGTTGGTCAATAAATAAATATATATGAATTGAACAGAATAAATTGGTATTTAATATGAACAACTCAGGCGGTTAACTTAATTAAGGCATCTTAAATCCAAACTATTTCATTCTTTGGAGAAATTCTATGTTCCCAATATAAAATGTCTCTTGTTTGTTACTTATTATGACTAATCAATCCACTGACAAATAAAGAAATCCTTTAACCTTGGAGAACAGAAAGATGATACTATAATTAAAAAGCATTACACACAACTTCCTTATCCTAGTATCTCATCTGATGGGCTGACAAAATGTCCACCTAGCAAAGATGTTTTAAGGTGCTATCTTCCCAAATATGCAGTGCAAACTCTTCTCAGGGCTCTGAAAACCGGTCTTCCAAATATCTAAGTAAACACACTGTTTTCTTACTTTGTAATAAGCAACTGCCCAGATACTGAACATATATATGTGCCTTTCAGGTATTGGATCATGCTTTCCCTGGCTCTCTTATTTTCCACAGTGAAATGATTTAATCTCTTTAGTTTTGCCTCACATTACAATCTAGACCCTTTTCACTATGACTGCCTTTTTTCATTTTTTAAATTGTTTTGAAATTAAAATATAATCACACCCCCTTCCCCCTTCCTCCCTCTAATACTCATCACTACCTCTCAAATTCATGGCCTTTTTTTCTTTAATTGTATAACTGCCCTCTTTTCAATTTTTCTACTGTTTCTTACTCAATATATAATAAACTATATGTAGTAGGCATGAAACCATAGTTTGTAATACAAGGGGAGAATGACATTATCTAACTTATTTCCAAAATACTTGTTGCTACAGGCATTTTATAGTTTACTGTGTAGAGAGAAATCTCATGTCCTCTATGGATACAGTACCTAACAATAAAATGCTGATTGGCTTAAGGCTTAGGAAATAGAAGGTGAGACATGGGTAGGGAAATGAAATTCTGGGAAAGAGCTAGGAGTAGTGGATTTAGCCCTGGAACAGGGAGGAGGACAGAAGCAAGGAGCTGAGCAGAAGTAACAAACTACATGGCAGAACTTACAATCGAATAATGGGATAATTAACTTGTAAGATAGTAGGAGAACAGCCAAAGCTATGGCCAAGGTGTTAGTAAGTATATTTTGAGTCTCAGAGTTGTTATTCCGGGAGCCTGGGGCAAGGAGGGAAAACTTGGATTTTACATTACTGTTTTTTCCCTTGTAGTATAGCACTGAATCGGAATCTATAAGAAACAGAATCTCTCTTATGAAGGCTCTAAGCTCTTGGGTTACTTCCCATATTAGGATACTTTTAGCACATGCCCACCATTACTCTCCGTCATGTTCTAGGTAGGTTTTTCCCCAAGGACTCAAATACTACTTACTTAGTTTCCAGACTGTGCCATTACTGGGAAGTGGTGGAGAGGTGGAACCCAGTGATAAAGTTATGTCACTAAAGGGGAATACCTTTTCAAGGAGCTATGTGGACTCCTTTTTCTGCATCTTAGCTTCAATGAAAGGAACAACTTTCTTACATACTTATATACCATAAGACTGAAAGCACCAGAGCCAAAAGACCAAGACTGAAACTTCTAAAACCATGAGCCAAAATGAACCTTCCTTCCAGGTAAATTGTATCAAGAATTTTTGTCACAGTTATAGAAAGCTAACACAGTCTCCTTTAGTGCTGCAAACTATTAGAACCAGAGATGACTTCTTGTTCTTTATTATAGTATCTGTAATTCCTAATTATGTAGATACTTAATGAATTTGGTTTCCCTTTATTTTTTTTAATCCTGTAAAAGCAACAATCCTGATCCTATCATCTAAGCATACTTTGAGTATCTTCCCTTTGATATTGCATTTAATCAAATATAATCACTGGCCACTTTTCTGCTTAGTCAAATGTTTCTATAGTTTAGCATCAACTGACTTGCTTTCCAGTTTATCCCAAATAATGCCAATATACTTTAATATTTTTTCTCAAGAATTATTTCTTAAAATTGATCCTTAACATAACCTCAAAAGACATAACTATGTATTTTTCTTTTTTGCAGGGCTCTCTAGTTATTCCTTCCTCTTGTTTAAAACATCTTAACTGTTCCCTATCCTTGTAACAACAACTTAAGTCCAACCTTTCAATTTTTCTTAGATTATATCTAGTGAGGACAGTGGTTTATGACTTTGAAATCTGAAATACCACACATTACTAGTTCTCCTAAAAGCATTCCATTATAGTATTCTGTATCTATCAGTTTGGTGACAATTGGAATAATGAACTAAAGAAAGCACTAGGAAAAAAAGAAATTAAGTATATACTTGTTTTCTAACAATTGTGCTGTTTAGACAAGGTCTCACTACATTGTCCTGACTAGGCTGAAATTCACTATGAAGACCAAGCTGGATTTAAACTCACAGAAATCTGTCTGCCTGCTCCCAAGTGCAGGGACTAAAGGAATACACTACCATACCCAGGATAACATATGTTCTTAAAAAAAAAAAAAA
>NW_022196912.1:96528103-96536246 GCF_008632895.1 Mastomys coucha
TAAAAAAAAAAAAAAAAAAGAATGCTTCTGAGCGAAGTATAAAGACAAGACACAAGTAAAACAGCAAATAATAATGACAAATCCTACAGTATTTAGTTTAGATTTTAATGTTACATAGCCCAAATTCCAAATCTGCCCCAGAAAGCTATGCAATCCAAGGGTTCCTCATTTGTAAAATGGAAACCTGTGGGTCTGTGTTTTGCTTTGCCGCTAGGGTGTCTTAAAGCCACGTAGGTGCCACTTGGGAAGGCAAAACACAAGGGCTCTAGGCAAAACTCAAGGGCTCTAGGCTATGTTCCTTTCTAGCCTCCTTTCTATCGCTAGGCTGGCAGGCTCTAGGAACACCCACATGCTATTCAAGGAAGGCTAAGGAAGGCAGCCTAATATAAGGGTCCCAGCCCATGTTCCTACAGGTGAGAAACAGCAGGGACTGGGACAGAGGCTGTGGTTCTCAAACTCCTGTGCACCCAGACGCTGCTGTTGCTGGAAACCACAAAAAGTTGGGATGGGGAGGCTGAGATGAGGGGGGTGAAGGGATGGGAATCCAGTTTAGCTTAGGAGTATCAGGAGTGGGGAGGGACCTTCTGTGAAGACTTAAGTGAGGTTCTGTATGATGAAGGCTCCCCTAATGAAGGAGATAGTCTTTGCTTGTCCAAACTGCTTATTCAGTGTATGAGGATGCATATGACTTACTCAGGGTGAACTAGAGATTAAATACCTTTTGCAGGAAGGAATGCCTGGGAAGGGAAACGTATGGCTAAACTCTGGGGCCTATCTAGATACCTCATTAGCATCAAGAACTCTGGGTTTCTATGCTGCAGACCAGTTGTCATGGCCTTCTTAGTAGTGTGTCATGGCCATGTGCTCCAGGACAGGGACCTGGAAGGGAACAAATTTAAACACCTACAATTTTCAATTATGAGAATGGCCCAAGTCTCTTAATCTGTTTGAACTTACCAGTTTTTCTTTCTTGCAGCATGGTCCGGTCCACTGGCCCACAATAACTATTCTACCTGTCCCTTATTGGACAGAGGGCTTTGGCAATACAGGCAAGGCAATCTTATGCAATATTGATAATAAGGTGGCTTCTAGACTGGGTAAAGAAGACTTCAGAGTAGAGGGTTCATAGGCTGAGTCTTAACCAATGACTAGGAAGAGGAGGTATTAAGATGGAATCTTGGAGAAATATTGATTTCACATTTATACTGAATAGTCTCCAAAATTCAATCTCTGCTTACCTTAGCAATTTCTCTCTTGAATCTCCTAAACAAAACTTCTCCTATACCCAGGTTGGTTTATTCACTGATCTAAAAATACATTTTTTCTAATATTCTTATTATTACAGCTAAGGCTATCTTTACCCCTGATCATGCACTAAAACCTGTCCTTTCTATAAAGCCTCTTTAAGCTTATCAGAAAGGCCCTTACCTCCATCCTTTGACCCTCTCCAGGATGGAGTCTGGGATGGTTTATCTTTATTGCCAATTTATTTTAAATCGCCTAGAAAGCAAACTTCTGGCCATATTGATGAGAGTGTTCTTGGAAACTTTAACAGAAAGGAAGACTTATCCTGCACAGACACATTCTATGGTCTGGGACCTAGACTGAATAAAAAGGAAGAAATGAGTGGAACACCAGTATCCACCTCTCTGCTCCTAACTGTGGAGGGCAATGTGACCAGCCCCTCAAGTTGCTGTTGCTGGGCCTTTCCTGCCATGATGGAGATTGCCCTCAAATTATAAACCTTTCCCTAAATTGTTTTTGTCAGTTATTTTGTTTCAGTAATGAGAAAAACAACTAATACTGGGTTGGACTAGCATGCTCTTCCATGAAGCCCTCTTCCTTTTCCTTCCTGCTACATATATACACTCATAGTCCTTAACCACATGAACCTATGTAATAAGATTTAACCCTTTGCATGTGAATACATGTCTTTATTGTACTGTAACTTCCATAAAGGGCTGGATTTCCTGTCGCCAGAGAAAACAGAGCAGAGATAGAGCACTACAGCCTCCAGTCTATTTAATAGGTGCAGGAAGGAATAAGTCAGAAAACTGTTAGCAGCAATTGCAGTTGGTGGTTAAATGGAATGCACATGACTGAACCTCAGAGATGCTCAGACAAAGTGTGCTGTTTCAGGCTCTCACCTTGATGTGCCTACCTAAAAGCTTTCCACAATGGAGTTTTTACATTTTTTGTTTTTTAAGCATATTTTTTAAAGATTTACTTATTGTTATATGTAAGTGCACTGTTGCTCTCTTCAGACACTCCAGAAGAGGGTATCCGATCTCATTACGGATGGTTGTGAGCCACATGTGGTTGCTGGAAATTGAACTCAGGACCTCTGGAAGAACAGTCAGTGCTCTTAACCACTGAGCCATCTCTCCAGCCCATTTTTACATCTTTTTACATACATTAAATCCCTCTAGGGAATAAGGTATGCTATAACAACAAAAACAAAAAAGAAAGCTAAGGAAAAGGTTAACAATCAAACTCTTAGGTACTATGGTGGGAAGAAACATTTAGTACAGTAGAATTGGCAGACCTAGAGTAGACTCTTCTGAATCTTACTGGCCTTAGATCTTGGGCAAGTCTTTAATCTCGCTCAGACAACTTCCCAATCTAATAGTATGGATTAAACACCTACTACTGCTGTAGGCCATACCTTCCAGTGTCGACCAGATAGACAGTCAAGGGAAAAGCTTGCTTTTGAAAGCTGTATTTCCTTCACGCTTCCCTGATGAGTTTGATCACTCTGTTAGTGAGTGCATGAGTCTAGCTACCCTACTGCTGCTGCTCCTGCTGTTGCTGCAATTCTGCCCTATCAGAACCCTTCATCACTGGGATTCTAATCCGGACTAAAGGCCAGTGGCTCTCCAGGAATCCTCAAGATCGTCAGCACCAGGTTCTCAGCCTCGATACTGTGCATATAGCCACTGTTAGACTACTCAGACCTTATCATGTAAGCTAATCTAACAAATTCCCTTTTCATACACATATTCATTCTATTGACTTTATTCCTCTAGAGAATCCTGTCTAATAACAATGACTAGTACTTGGAAATTCTTATAAAAATCCCAGAAACCACTCAATGGAACTTTATTTTTAAACAAATAACTATACAATACAAAAAAAGCCCTTTTGTGTAGAAATATGTTAACTATATAAAATTATTCCTCTTATTTAGTCTCTTGAAGCTTTTCCCAGCTCTAATGTTTGAAGGAAAATACTAAGACTAGAAACTTTAGGTCTGTAAGTTAAATGCTTAGAAAGTAGACAGTGCCTATTCAAATGTCCAGAAGTTCAAACAATGATATGTTAAATTTTATGCTTAAAGCAAGAATAATATCATAAGTCTGCTCTTGTCAGAAGACCCGGTAATACTGTGATACCACAGCTAAGAGACTCTGTATTAAAGTATATTGGGTTCTTGCTATGTGGCAAGAAGAAAACCTCAAACATAGGTTATTTAGGTTAAAGAACTAGATGCCTTCAGGTATTTGCAAAGGGAATCAGAAACATGTATCTCATTGATTCTAAGGGGGAAGTTATCAAAAGGTTTAAACACACACACACACACACATAAATAAATAAATAAATAAATAAATAAATAAATAAAGACTTTTATCTACAGATCTGAGACTGCTGGGTGAGGTAACTCATCAGGTAAAAGTATTTGCCATCAAGTCTGACAACCTGAGTTCAATCTCTGGGACCTGCATGATAGGTGGAGAAAATTGACTCCTGAAAGTTGTCCTCTGACTTCTACAGGCCCCTCCCCCAACAAACAAACAAACAAACAAATAAAAACACATAGACAAACAAATGTAATAAAAATCCATTTCTACTATGTTAACCTCAAAGATGAATTGAAGAACTGAATAAAATAAGAAAATTAGATTCAAGAAACTTGGGGCATATTGAAAAGCCTTGAGCAAAAGTTTCTGAGCTCAGTTTACGTTTCTATTGCTGTGAAAAAACCCCGTGATACAAGCAAGAAGGGATGAGAGGAGTTATTTAATCTTAAGCTGTCCATCTTGAAAAGAAGTCAGGACAGGCCTGAAGACAGGAACTAAAACAGCACTACTTACTGGCTTGCTCCTAATGACTTGCTCAGCCTGCTTTCGTACAATCCAGGACCACCCACCTGCCCCATGGTAGCACTGCCCACAGTGAGCTAGAATCTCCCATCTCAATCATCAACTTAAGAAATGCCCGACAGGTGTGCCTACGGGCAATCAAACATAGTTTTCTCAACTAAGGTTCCTCTTCCCAGATAACTCTAGTTCTGTCAAGTTGCCCCCTGCCCACCAAGGAACTACTCAGAACAAAGCTTCTGCATAAACCACAAAGATTAGCAGTGAGTCCATAAATACAATCAACTTCCAATTTTCTCATAACAGGAAGACAAAGAGTGTGACTAGTTCTGAAAGCTGTGCTTTAACAGAATAGTCAGCAGTGATTGCAAACTTATAGATAAGAAAAGGTAGCAGACTATTCTAAGTAGTGGCCATCAGAATAGAAATTCACAGAAACCAATGATTTATTCAACTCATGGAATACAGTATTTAACAGAACTTACTGGAGTCAGTCTAGCCATTCACTCACTAATGACAACAGTAACTAATACACACCACTTACCATATGTCAAGACACTGTCCTAAATATTTTCCAGAGAGTAACTGGCTTCATCCTAACACTGTATGTGAAACGCTTCATTTCATAACCATCTCCATGTTACAGAAAAGAAACTACAAGCATCCATTAGTTAAGTTATTCTGCCAATACATTAAAACAAGACAAAAAACAACAAAAAACTGGTAAGATGTTAGATTAAAAAAAGAAGAAGAACTTGGCCCCAAGTGGCGAACCCTAAACCTAAAATGTTACGGCCATAAAGAAAACTGCAAAGCCTAAGGAAGGCAGTGGCACGATGTAGTAATAATGTCAAGAGGCCAGTCCAGCCATGAGCATCCTAAGGAAGACCACACAGCAAAGCTAAATGGGAATGTTCCTGTCAGAATCACATGAAGTGTTTGTTTAAAGAATTGTTGGATCCATACTGAATCCAAATCCCTACAGATAGGACTAGAAAACAGCATTTTCATTTTAATATTTTGCTAAAAGGTAAAAACGAAAAGGCACAAGTAATTCTGGAGTGGCGCCAGGTCTGAAAACTTCTGTAAAAGGTCTCCTCCCGCTTTGGCATTCCAATTAATATTGTAAATTAGTTCCCCAGAAATGCAGGCAGGGACCCTAGCACCAGCGAAACTTACACATTCAGAAAATTCCTGCCGTTCCATGCTCCTGTTTCTACCTGAACGGGCCCTCAAAGAAACAAGGATGAAGCAAGGAACTGAATAACGGATACGGTGACTTCCACACGCTGGCGAAACAGCGGGCTTTTCCCTATTGCCACCAACAGCAAGAAACCCTTCCTGGCCATAAACGCCTGTGGGAATCCCACTGGATTATGGAGCAGAGTCCTTGGGTCCGCTATCTAGCTAACAAAGGATGTCAATGGACTCTTAGCTCCGTGCCAGACAGCGCTCTGGGAAGCGGCTCGGTCGGGGCCTGCCTGCTCTCCGACCAGGTAAACCCGGCTCCCCTAAAGCAAGGAGCGCAGCAATTACTCCCTCCACGTTCCGCGCCTACCCGAGGGTCCTCTAGTCAGGTTGATCTCTTCCTCCGTGACTAAATAATCCACCCGTCCGTTCATATCTGACTGCTCTCCGGGCGGAAACCCGGGGTCAGCGGGTGCCCAGCGCAGGTGAAGGTGAATCAAGCTCCGCGCCGCCTCCCCAGCATAGCTTTTACAGTTTCCTCAGCTGCCAAACCGGAAAAGGAAGCGGCGGGCACTGGGGACGTGGAGGATGCTGGGAGTGGTGGTTCTCTGAGCCCACCAGCGTTTTCCGGTACCTCACACTGTTCTCAAGGCAGATCCTGAGGTGCCATGAGTAAAGAGAGATATGATGCTCGGTTACGCTGGAAGAGCATGTGGGAAGGAGAGAGAGTAATAATGGTATGAGACATAATTAGATTGATATTGTTGACATTTTAAATAAAAATCTCAAAATATCTACAAATGTAAGGGGGGGAGGTGACTTTTATGAGCCTCAAACCACTCTGAAATGCTTCGTAGGCAAACTACTAATGAGATTGCATACTTGGGTGGGAAATTGTAGCCTTTTGTGTAATATAGACGCAGTCCACTGTGATGCCCCATGTAAGAAAACTTGGTAACACTGCTTCGAGTTCCTTCATTAGTAGTCCACTGTGTTAGCTAATAAAATGTATCCAAATAAAAAAATGAAACAGCTCTCCCTCTCCCTCTCCCTCTCTCTCTTTGTCCTCCCTCTCCCCCTCTTCCCCTCCTCCTCTTCCCCCCTCTTTCTCTCTCTCCCTCCCTCCTTCCCTCCCTCCCTCCTTCCCTCCCTCCAAGCAAGTATTCACTGCTTAAAGCAAGGCACCTGTACTGACACACACACACACACACACACACACACACACACACACACGACAGGAAGTGAGGATTTCCCTAATATTAACATCCCAGAGCTTTGTTTTCCAGGACCTTATGCACAAGATTTCCTGTCTTATAGCTGACAAGACTCTTACTTAACTTTTAAAAAGATGTATATATCCCTGGCTTGCATCTAATAATGGGACAATCTAACTTAAGAAATGTGTACACATACAAAGATACAGAGAAAAGGTAATCATAGGCTTGTTCAAGAAAAATCATCCAAGCAAAGGGAGGTGAAATGTCCTTTAGACAAAATTATTGCAGGACTTAAGATGTGACGTCCCTGCCATCTTGACTTTTAAAATGGGACATTCTGCTATCTCCGCTGGTGCCCTGAGCAGACCTTGAGCACCAGCTCCACAGCCAGTTCCACAACACCCAGAGGAAGCTCCACTCCCAGGCACTCTAACATGCCCAGGATCAGAGGTGAGGAGGACACAATATCTGTCCCAACACTGGGAATAACTGGGACTAGTGGGACTAGGCACACAGGAACTCCGCCAGTCTAGTGGCTCAGGTTCCTTCTGGTCTGTCTGGGCCGCAGGTGCCCTGAGCAGACCTTGGGCATAAGCTCCATAGCCAGTCCCACAACACCCAGAGGAAGCTCTACTCCCAGGTGCTCTAACAAGCCCACGATCACAGGATCCCAGAATCACAGGATCTCAGAAACAGCTTGACTCTGAGGAGTTCTGACACAACCAGGATCACAGGAAAGACAGGCTCCAGTCAGATTTAGCAAGGGCAGGTAGCATTAGAGATAACCAGATGATGCAGGGCAAGTATAAGAATATAAGCAACACAAACCAAGGTTACTTGGATTCATCAGATCCCAATACTCTCACCATAGCAAGTCCTGAACACACCATCACACCAGAAAAGCAAGATTCAGAAATAAAATCACTTCTCATGATGATGATACAGGACTTTAAGAAAGACATAAAAAGGGCTGGTGAGATGGCTCAGCGGGTAAGAGCACTGACTGCTCTTCCGAAGGTCCTGAGTTCAGATCCCAGCAACCACATGGTGGCTCACAACCACCCGTAATGAGATCTGACACCCTCTTCTGGTGCATCTGAAGACAGCTACAGTGAATTACACCAGAGCAATCCGGTTGGAGCCAGCAGGGCCGTCAGAGGGTCTGAGTTCAATTCCTAGCAGCCACAAACATGATAACTCACAGCCATCTGTACAGCTACAGTGTACTCATACACATACAATAAATAAAATAAATATTTTAAAAAAGTAAAGACATAAATAGCACCCTCAAAGAAATACAGGAGAATACAGGTAAACAGCTAGAAGCCTTCAAGAGGAAACACAAAAATCCCTTAAAGATCTACAGGAAAACACAATCAAACAGGTGAAGGAAATGAGCAAAAACATCCAGAATCTAAAAATGTAAATAGAAACAATAAAGAGAAACAACCTAGGAAAGAAATCAGGAGTCATAGACGCAAGCATCACCAACAGAATACAAGAAATAGAAGAGAATCTCAGGGGTAGAAGACACCATAGAAAACGACACAGTGGTCAAAGTAAATGCAAAAAACAAAAAGCTCCTAACCCAAAACATCCAGGAAATCCAAGACACAATGAGAAGACCAAACCTAAGGATAA
>NW_022196912.1:96537518-96543631 GCF_008632895.1 Mastomys coucha
TTTGGGTATATAAATACTTTTGAAATATATAAGCTGTTCTGAAAAACCATAGTATAGTGTAAAAACATAAAATAAACAATACTACTAATATCCTAATTGATTGAAATCCAAAAATATGAGGAATTAGAAATTTGTTGATTGTCATCCAATGGTCTCTCTCATTTGGTAATTGGAGAAGTAGGTCCAATATTTTACAATCCATATATACTTTCAGCTTGTTTGTGATAGTGTCTTGTTGTGTACAACATAAGGGTCTTGAAATCTTACTTCTATCTCAGCCTCTCTATTAGTAGTATTGTTTATTTCGTGTTTTTACACTATATGTGTTTTCAGAACAGCTTACGTATTTCAAAAGTATTTATATACCCAAAAGAAATGTAGACAATTAAATTGGGAAGGGGCTTGTAGGGGAACAACAAAGAATGAGACTGAATGCTTTGCTTGATGTTTGTAACTCTTGTATCAAAGTTTGAAGAAGAGGACTTTATAAGTTACTCTTTCTCTGAGGTGAATGCCTTTCCAAATTATCACAGCCAATGAACCAGATTCTTACCCTCACCTAATGTTTGTGCCACCCTCCAAGCAGAACCATTGTTCATTGAAACAGTTGGTGAATATCTTCATGGATAGACCATCTTAATATCTACACCATTTCTTAAATGAATGTAACCTGTTCTCTGTGGGCTGAGAATAAAGTCACTCACTTAAGTCAAATAGCTTTGACCATAGCAGGAAGTCTGTATCCAAAAATCATGCCTACAATTTATTTCTTGGTGCAGCAGAACTGACAACTCTCAGGTTAGCTACGTTGGAGGTAAAGTCCTTTGGTGATGTGAGGGTCATTTAAGTACAGCCTTATTACAATGAAATCCAATGTCTAAAAATTGTTATTATTTTGGGCTTGTACCACAGTAAGAGTCAAGATTTTAAACTCTACTAAATACAAAACAAACAAACAAAAAGACTTCATATACTTATGTTCATTTAAGAAAATACTAGTAGTAATGTATTATTTTGAAATATACAGTTAATATATTTGAAGTTATTTAAAATTTATATTGAGAAAAACGTATGTATTTTCAGTATTGCTGTGGACAAGCATCTACATAACACTGTTAAATTGATTGTTGTTTTATATCAAACAACTTTTATAATGCTCATTTTTATTGTTGTAATATTTTATAAATTTTAAAGTATATGACCAAAAAAGATATTGTAGGTATTGGAGAGGGTTCTCTGGGAGGAGTTGGGGTACAAAAAGGAAACAAGAATATGATTTAATTCTATTTACTTAAAATATGTTTTTAAATGTTAACAAATTCAGATAAATTGAAATCATGTAACTTTTCTCATCATAATGCAATACAAGTTAAAAAAAATTAAAAAAAAAAAAAAGATGGGACATTCCAAACAGAGGTGAAGAAACTTTCAGGGATCAAAAATACAAAGGCCTTAAGGACCAGGAAGGTGACCATAAATGTGTAGAATGACTGGAGGGACTCCTGTGGTGTTAAGAGAATCAAAGAGTGCATAATCAGACTATGGTATTCAAACTTATGGTTAAAAACGAAGCCAGCAATTCCTGTTTGTTAAAACAAGTCAGAGGTGGATTCTGTGGGAATGAGACAGGACAGGAAGTCAAGGAACCTATGAAACATGAGAGGCGAAGGAGCCCATCATCTCCAGGTCCGATTAAAACCTCTTGCCTATTGAGCAAGGATTCTAGCACAATGAACAACGTTTGCTGGAAAGGCTACTGACATGCAGTTAATAGTTCTTCTCTGCATAGATATTGTATGTAAAATTGGCAATGCCCTAAGCTTAAAACCTCAATGGGTATGGCTCTGGCTGCACAGGAGCTTCATTCCTTTCTCTAGAAACTGCCTGAGAATCTTAAACCAAATGTAACATGTTCTACCTTCTGTAGTGACCCCAATTACTGATATCAGCACCCTGTAGTTGAAAATCTTGAGAAACTCCAATGTCATGTACATTTGCCCGTGCAGAAAAGTCTTCCCAGAGCAAGGGAGATAGGCTGGCAGCTGATCTACAAGTTGCAGCTAGCACAGGGCTCCCTCTCCACTCTTCCCCCTCGCCCTACCCGTCTCATCTCCCCCTGGCAGCTCCAAGAGAGTTAAAACAATACATCTCTTAGTGCTAAGGAGTGACATATTCCCAGTCCTAGTGATGCCAGGGTCGGTGGACACTCTGATTCTCTGAACTCACCCAGTTCTCAAGGTGCCTGTCCTTAAGACCTCAGAAATAACAAACGCAGAGAGAATTAGGTCTCCCCCCCTTTAAATCATAGAAAGGGGTAATCAGAGGTCACAGACAGTTCCTGATAACACCAAACAGGCACTCGTTAATCCCCACCAGCTACAGTGCTGCCCTAACAAATGGTTATAACATTTCAGTCCCCTCACTCTGAAGCATCCTAGGAATTCCCAATTTTGTACATAAACTCATATGTTTCCCAGGCTCGGGGTCACATGTAACCACTTGCTCTTAGTGAGTGAACAATGTGTGATCTGAGTCTGGACTCAAATAAAAGGCTCTTTTGTAATTACAGTGGACTTTGCAATTCTTGGGCTCATTTGGGTTTTCCCGTGGACTGGTGGGCACAACACTTCCTTTATTTGTAGAACTACACCTCTGCTCTGTCAACTGTACTGGTCAGGTGCCCCTCAAACTCAGTGACTTCAAACTCCATGTAACACTCATAGATAGCTACTGTAAAAGCAATGAACACACATCTATGCTCTCTACTGTCCCTTAGTGTCTTTTGAGTGCCTTGTTTTCTAACCCTCATCTGGGATGTTTTGAATATACTTGCCCTAGGGAGTGATACTACTAGGAGGTGTGGCCTTATTGGGGGAAGTGTGTCACTGTGGGGGTGGGCTTTGAGAGACTGGGATTGCACTGAATCTGTACATTGCCTTTGGTAGAATTGTCATTTTCATAGTATTCTACCAATTCATGAGTATGGGTAGTTTTTCTATTTTCTAGTATCTCCCTGAATCCATTCCCTCAGAGATTTAAAGTTTTCCTCTTATAGGTCTTCTGTCTCCTCGGTTAGATTTAGTTGTAATTTGTTGTTGTTGTTGTTGTTGTTGTTGCTTTGTTTGGTTTAGTTTGGTTTTATTTTTATTTATTCACTTTACATCCCGATCACTGCCCCCACTTCTGATCACCCCCTCCCATAACCCTTCTCTAATGCCTCCTCCCCTTCTCCTCTGAAAGGGTGGAGGCCCCCCTGGTTATCCTCCCACCCTGGCACATCAAGTCTCTGCAGGGCAAGGTGCATCCTCTCCCACTAAAGCCAGACAAGACAGCCCAGCTAAAAGAATATAACCTGCATACAGATAACAGCTTTTGGGATAGCCCTCACTCTAGTTGAAGATCAAGCTGCGCATCTGCTTCATATATGCGAAGGGATCTAGGTCCAGCCCATGTATGTTCTTTGGTTGATGGTTCAGTCTCTGAGAGCTTGGGTTAGTTGACTTTGTTGGTCTTCTTATGGAGTTCAATCCCCTTTGGAGCCCACAATCCTTCCCTCTCTTCCATAAGAGTCCCCAAGCTATATCATATCCATTGTTTGGCTGAAGGTCTCTGCATCCATCTGAGTGGAGCTACTAGGTCAAGCCTCTTAGAGGACAGCCATGCTAGACTCCTATTTGCAAGCATGACAGAGTATCATTAATAGTGTCAGGGATTAGTGCATGCCCATGGGATAGGTCTCTAGTTGGGCCAGTTATTGCTCTATCCCCAGTCCCTGCATTTCTTATAGGCAGGATAAATTTTGGGTCAAAGGTTTTGTGGCTGTGTTGGTGTTCCTCTCACTCAACTGGGGGTCTTGCCTGGATTACAGGAGGTGTCCTCTTCAGGTTCCATATATCAAATGCTGTGAGGCACAGCTAAGATCACCCCCATTGATTCTTGGACATGTCCCTATCCCAGGTCTCTGGCATGTTCACAAGATGCCCCCCACCTCCCCTCCCCCATCAGTTGCAGATTTCCATTGATTCTCATGACCATCTGGCCATCCCTCCTGCTCCTCCCCACACTCAATCCTGAACCTCCCATTCCCCTCCCCACCCCCTCACCCACACAGTTTCCTTCCCTCCATCTGCCTCCTATGACTATTTTATTTCCCCTTCTAAGTGAGATTCAAGCACCCTCACTCGTCCACTAGAAAGTAGGGTTGGCTCAATATACAAAAATCCATCAATGTAATCCACCATATAAACAAACTGAAAGAAAAGAAATTACATGATCATCTCTATGGTAGTATGAATATGCTTGGCCCAAGGAGAGGCTTTATTAGGAGGTGTGGCCTTGTTAGAGGAAGTGTGTCACTGTTAGGGTGGGCAATGAGTCCTAACCACATTAGGCCAGTCCTACTGGCCTTCAGATGAAGGTATAGAACTCTCAGCTCCTTCTGTACCATGCCTGCCTGGACACTGCCATGCTCAGGCCTTGATGATAATGGACTGAACCTCTCTGAACCTTTAAGCTAGCCCCAATTAAATGTCATCCTTATAAGAGTTGCCTTGGTCGTAGTGTCTGTTCACAGCAGTAAAACCGTAACTAAGACAATCTCATTAGATGCTGAAAAAGCCTTTGACAAAATCCAACACCCCTTCATGTTCAAAGTCTTAGTGATCGGGGATACAAGGCACATATCCAAACATTATCAAAGCAATTACAGCAAGCCAATAGCCAACATCAAACTAAATGGAGAGAAATTTAAAGCAATTCCACTAAAATCAAGCAAGGCTGCCCACTCTCTCCCTATCTATTCAATATAGTACTTGAAGTTCTAACTAGAACAATAAGACAACTAAAGGAGATCAAGGGAGTACAAATTGGAAAGGAAGAAGTCAAAGTATCACTATATGCAGATAATATGATAGTATATATAAGTGACCCCAAAAATTCTACCAGAGAACTCTTACAGCTGATAAACACCTTCGACAAAGTGGCTGAATACAAAATTAACACAAAGAAATCATTAGTCCTCCTTTATACAAATGATAAACAGGCAGAGAAAGGGAAACAACACCCTTTACAATAGCCACAAATAATATAAAATATCTTGGTGTAACTCTAATCAAACAAGTCAAAGACCACAAAGGTCTATATGATAAGAACTTAAAGTCTCTGAAGAAATTGAGGAAGATATCAAAAGATGGAAGATCTCTCATGTTCATGGATCAGTAGGATTAGCATAGTGAAAATGGCCAACTTGGTCATCATGCATAATCTTTTGATACATTGTTGAAAACATTTTAAAAGTATTTTACTGGGAATTTTTGTATCTTTGTTCATTAAGAAGATTGGGCTATTATAGTCTTGGACTTTTTTCTTCCTCCTCTTCTTCCTTCTCCTCCTCTTCCTCCTCCTTCTTGAATATTTATGTTTTTTAGTATAAAATAATTTGGAAGTGTATCTTCTATTTCTACTTTTCAGAATAATTTGAGTAATGTAGATATTAGTCCTTCTTTGACTGTCTGGTAGAATTCTGAATTTAATCTATCAGGACTTGGGTTTTTGTTGTTGTTTTTGTTTTGTTTTCTTTTGTTTTAGTTAGAGGATGTTTTAAATTACTGCCTCTACCATGTTGGATGTTGTATATCTGTTTAAATGATTTATTTCATTTTGGTTTAACTTTGTTAAGATATTAGATTTTCCAATTTAATGGAATACAGAATTTTAAAATAGGTCCTCATGATTCTCTGAATTTTCTTAGTGTCTATTGTAATGTCTCCCTTCTCATGTCTTAATTTATTAATTTGAGTCTCCTTTCTCATTTGGTTAATTTGAATCAAAGTTTTGTTAAATTTATGATTTCAAAGAACCAATTCTTTCTCTCATTGATTCTTTTTATTTCAACTTTTTTATTAATTTTTGTCCTGGTCATTATTTTTGCCTACTGCTTTGAGGATTGGTTTGCTCTTCCTTTCCCAGTGCCTTAAGTTTCTTCATTGGGTTGTTTAGCTGAAATATCTCTGGGATTTTTGGTTTTTGTTTTTATTTATTTTTTTATTATTAGATATTTTCTTTATTTACATGTAAATTTCTCCATTCCTAGTTTCCCATCCAAAAAACAAAGA
>NW_022196912.1:96545659-96553447 GCF_008632895.1 Mastomys coucha
GTTTTAGCTCCTTTGTCAAAGATTAAGTGACCATAGGTACATGGGTTCATTTCTGGGTCTTCAATTTGTTTTTTGTTTTTAATGTAGGAGGTTACCTCTATAAACTTCCTCCCTAGGACTACTATCACTGTATCCCATGGATTTGAATATGTTGGATTTTTTTTCATTATTACTTAATTCTAGAAAAAAAATATTTCCTCTTCAATTGCCGCAATGGCACATTCCTTGTTCAGTTATGTGTTGTTTCATATTTATAAGCTTGTACAGTGTTTCTTACTGTTGATTTCAAGATTTATTCATATAGAGTACAGGGCATTGTTTCAGGCTCCCTATATTTATTGAGACTTGCTTTAGTCTGTGATGCATTTTAGAGACAGCCCAATGGAATGTTGGCAAAATGTGTATACTTCTATATTTGGGTAAAATGATTTTTAGGTATCTGTTAGATTCATTCGATCTATGATGTTATTTAATTCTAGTGTTTCTTTATTCATCTTTTGTACAGCTTATCTATTTAATTGACAATAGGGTCTTAAAACTCACCCATTGTTATGTCGGAGCTAAACTGAAATTTTAAATTGAGTAGAGTTTTCTTTATAAAACTTTCTTTATAAATCCATATTTGGTCCATATATATTTAGAATTTTTATATTTTTTAAAAATTTTCCTTGATGGATTAATCCTTTGACTAATATGAAGCAACTTCCTTTATCTCTTTTGACAAGACTGCTTTAAGCTGGGCCTAGTGGAGCACACCTTTAATTCCATCACTTGAGAGGCAGAAGCAGGCTGATCTCTGAAAGCCAGCCTGGTCTATATAATGAGGTTTTTTCCTGTTTGTTTTTTAAATATTTATTTATTTATTTTATGTATATGAGTACACACTGTAGCTGTACAGAGTAGTTGCAAGCCTTCATCTAGTTGTTGGGAATTGACTTTTTAGGACCTCTGCTCGCTCCAGTCAACCCCACTCACTCCATCCCAGCTTGCTCCGGCCCAAAGATTTATTTATTATTATAAATAAGTACACTGTAGCTGTCTTCACACACACCAGAAGAGCGAGTCAGATCTCATTACGGGTAGTTGTGAGCCACCGTGTGGTTGCTGGGATTTGAATTCAGGACCTTCGGAAGAACAGTCAGTGCTCTTAACCACTGAGCCATCTTGCCAGCCCTATGTAGTGAGTTTTAAGAGAGCCAGAGTTACATAGTGAGACCTTGTCTCTAAAACAAAACAAAACTAATTAATTTGAAGCCTATTTTTACCTTATTCTTCTTTTAAAATTTTTATTATATTTTTATTTACTTATTTTGTGTGCATGAGTATTGTAATTACATTGCATTTGTGTGTGGGCACTTGTACATGTATGGAAGTCAGAGGACAAATAGTGGGAATCCCCATTTTCCTTCCAGTATTTGTGTCCTGGGAATTGAACTCAGGTTTTCAGACTTGGCTGCAAATGCCTTTATTCACTGATTCATCTTGCCAATGAAGCTTATTTTATGAGATAATTAAATAGCACCTGTTTGTTAATTGGTTCCGTTTGCTTGGAATACACAGTTTTTCCTACTTTTACCCTAAGGTGTACTTACTGGAGGCAACAAAAGGAAATCTTCTATTTTCTAATCCAGCTTGCTAGCTCATGTCCATTGATACTCAGTTATTATTGAAAGGTAGATATTGTTTGCCTGTATTAGCCATGTTCTCTACAGTAACTAAACCAATAAGATGAGTATGTATATGTAAGAATTTATGAACTCAATTTACTTTTAAAGAGTAACAAGCAGCAGAATCCCACACTGGATCCTCCATGATGAAAGTGGTCTGATGTAGTCAGCCTGTCACCAGCTTGTCCTACTGAGGGCTCCAGGCTTGTCTCTGCTCTTGGCAGATGTGGAACTTAGCAGAAGCTGTAACTAAGTCAGCCTTCAGAGGTGGAAGTACATGCATGTGGTCAAGTTCATGTCTAGCTACCATGTTTGTTACCATGACTACATTGTTCCTGGGCCCATTAGGCATGTGAAGGCCAGCCTGGTCTACATAGTGAGTTTTAGGATAGTCTGGGAAAGAGGCTGTCTGTCTGTCCATAGAGTGGGTTATCTTATCTACTTGATTACTCTGCCTCTTCTTTTTTAAAACAAAAAGTTTAGAACTATTTTATGTTCTAGATGCGTATATGTCTGTGTGCCATATGTGTGCCTATGAGGGTCAGAAGGCATCGAAGTCTCTGGAACTGGGTATTCCCCTAGTTTTATCATTTGAAATATACTTTATTGGGGTGTGTGACATGAGAATAAACATCATTTTCTTATCGAAGTTAAAAAAAAAAAAAACAAACAGAAATAGCTGCTTTCAGGTTGAGAACCTGCTCTGTCTTTCCAGATGAAACGTGTTAACTTAACTACTGCTAAGTAGATTAATTCTGATTGCTCCCTCCCTTACTTTTGCTTCTCTCTCCTCTTGCCCTCTTGGGCTTTTCCCTTTTCCCCCCTCCTTCCTTCCCCCTCTCTCCGCATGGTCATGGCCAGCCCCTACTTCTCTACTCTCTGCCTCTACTACCCTCTTAACTCCCCTCCCCATACCCTAAATAAACTCTATTCTATACTATACCATTGTAAGTTTGGTCCCTCTGGGGGAAAGGATGCATGAGCATGGGCCTGCTGAGACATCCCCTTCCCCCACACCTCACCACATCCCCATAGAACATATCTTAATATTTCTTTATCTTTTTATAACCACATTTCCTCTGCTCTTTTGCCACTAAGGAGGATTCTGTCCCTTACTGTCTTGCCCAGTGTGCAATGTTAGATTCTACTGCTTCTTTTACAGATCAAAGATTTATAGTTTCTGGGTGCCACTGGCTTATCTGTTGTCCCTCCTTTCTATACCGTCCCATTCACCCTGCACACAAACAACTCATGCTTACATTAATACTCATGAAGTGACGTGATAACTGTCAGATAAATCTTCTCTCTTCTCCTCCTTGCTAAATTTCTGATTCTCATCATGAATTATTTGTTTGGTTTCACTAAACTGTCTGGCAGCATTCCCGTGTGTCTCAGTTTCCTTCAGATGGTTACCAACTATTTTTTCAGGCAGTTGATAGCTTTCCATTTCCTTGGAGTAAGTTGCTAGAGAATTATTGCACTTCCTTAGTATTATCAAATCCCCCTTTCTCTTTCATGTTTCTTGTGCCCTCCATTGAAATCTATACAACTTATATATGAAGTGTTCGACCTTCAGACATTAGTTTTTTAGGACGCATTAGGTTTGGTTTCAAGGAGGCATAGTTGTGTAATCTCTTTTTAGATACTTTGGCTGTGACTATTATCAGTGACTAACATAATACCGAAATGATACAGCTTACAAAGTTTTCAGGACTAGAGTGTTGTTCCATTCAGAAGCGATGATACTGTAGAACTTGGCCCAACGACCAAGTCGAGACGACTTTGTAGCACTGATTTTTACTCCAAAAGAAGCACAAAGCAAAGCAGAATCAACTTCCCCATGGGGGATGATAGGATGTCATGTGGGCTCAGGTGTCATATTCACAGCTGTTGTCTTGTGAGTGGCCAGGCTTAGGGCACTGTAGTATCTATGAGGAGTAAGGGGGAGCACCTCTCTGATGAGCAGCTTCGGGATACATATACATTTAGCACTAAGCCCCCTCTTCTTTAACACTGCATTTGTTCCAAATTGCACTTCAACTGAACTCTCTGGTTTTAAATTTTTACACACATACACACACACACACACACACACACACACACACACACACACGGCACAAAGAACAGATACAGACAGCCATTGCAGCTCTTTTGTTGACAGTTCTGGGAATTGAAATCCAAGGAAACATGCTGGAAAGAGGGATTCTTGGGAGGCCTTGCCAGTCATCATCTTTTCCCCACATCTCCAGTCATATGTTCTTTTCATGTTGTACGCATATCCACATACCCTCCTCTTAAAAGCATAGCCATCACGTTGTACCGGGGCCTACTTAGAGCACCTATCAAAGTTTTTGTTTAAAAGCCATATTTCCAAGTCTGCTGAGGCACCGGGAGTTCAGGGTTTACTCTATGAACTTCGCAGTTTGTGTGGCTAGGATTTACAGTGCTGTTCTCTTCCTGACAGCAGTGCTAGTGCTGTGGGACTGGTGTGACAACTGAGATTTGGCTACCGCTGAGCAGGCCTCAAGGCTGCCTTATATGTCAGGAGTCACACCAAGTGGCCCAATGACTTATCCTTGGCTTTCTCTTTGGGCAGAAACACAGGAGGGTTGGATGCCATGCAGGCTCAGGTGTCAAGGCTGTGGGCGTTCTGCTGAGCCCACATTCAGAAGAGGCAGGTTCAAGGCACTGTAAGTTTTTATGAGACCTATAGAGTCTGAACTCTGCTGCCAGAAAAGGAGAAAGGCCACTGAAGGCCAGGAACTTGAAGAGAATTTAAGGAACTTTAGGCACAAGAGACATACTTTCCTTTCAAGCACACAGGCCACTAGGCAGGCAGCCACTGGCTGGCACCCAGGCATGCACCAGCACACACTGGCTGCACAGTTATAGGTCCTTATGCAGAGAAGCACACAGGCTGTATGGAGGTAGATACACCTGCCTACAGACAGACATAGGCAGGCTAACACATGCAAAGGCTCTTGCCTCTGACCTCAAGGCTTGGGTATGAGCCATTTTTGCACATTTAGAACCTCTTGAAATCCAGCATAAGCAGTCTTGGCCTGTGCCAGATATCCATGTCAGTGTCATGTTTTTTGAGACACAAACTGTCCCTTATTGCCCTTTGTTCCCATAAAGGAGGAAGTGGAGTGTTTGGTAGTTGGCTTGTTCGCAAATGCAAGGCACTGTAGGAGTTTGGCTATGGACTGAGTAACTACCAAAGTAGGAGTTCAGTGTAGTGATCATGGAGCCTCAGAGATGAAGAAATGCAGAGGCTCTGGCTTTTGTAGTAGGACACTGTCACAAGTTATTTAAAATTCCTTTGAGTACAATTGTTCTTACAGGACTGATGAGCTACCTACCACACAAAGGAGACACCTAGTACAATTGTTTTTGATTTGAAAAGGTATTGTTATGGAACAATAGATATTTATAGAACCTAAATGTCCCAAGAAGGACATGTGATAAAAGACTTAGTTACCTGCCTCTGGCATGGTTGGAAGGTGGGCCTTTTGACCTTCGCACCAAAAGGAAGTTATGTCATTGAAGGCTTTCCCTTGAAGAACATACCAAGATCTACAGCCTCCTCCTTCTCTTCCCCTCCTTGCAGGCAATGTGCACTCCTCCCCATGCTACCCACCATGTTGTTCTGCTTTTCCCTGGGCCAAAAAGTAATGCAAGCAAACCACTGTGGACTAAATCTGCTGAAACTATTCAAATCAGACCATCACTCGTTGGCTTATTCAGGTATTTTGATACAGAAATAGAACAGGGAAAACAGCTGTGACCTACATGTTCTTGCTGAGACTACACTGATGGGGTGGCTCAAAGCATTTGGGATTTAAGAGAAGGATTTGGAAAGCTTTGGGGAAGCAGACTTTAAAAAGCCTAGACTATGGTAAGTAGAGGTAAGGGGGTGGTGCTTGTGAGGGCTCAGAGGACCCAAATGCCTCATTCACGCCTGTATATATTTGGGGCTTCAAAGCATCTTTTAGGTTCTTTTTTATTTATCTGTTTCTTTTAGCCTAACATATATTTTCTTTGAAATTATGCCTTATTTATTTTTTTTCAGGTGAGAACTTTTTATTATGAATATCAAATTATTTTAGTGACTTTCAGTGTTACATCACAGAAACAAGGATTTTCCTGTTTTCTAGCCCCTGAGACAGAGTTGTGTTTTACATGCGTATAAATATGTAAATACAACTTGCTGAATCCATCTAGTGTTACATGTATGTATATATGTTTTTTTATGGCTGACCCCTTGGTATTGAATAGCCAACTGGTGGCCTCATCTCTGGGGAAAGCTAATTTTCTCTCTCATAGTAGTCAGTGACTGTAGCTCTTCATCTAGAAACAGAGCCTTGTGAGATTTCCCCCAAACACATTGGCATGTCAACTGACATTGCTATTGTTCAGATATTGTCATATTTTTGAGATTTCATGGGTATAACTTCCCTCTCATGTATAGAGGACACGACCTGGGTGGGCATCCTGGTCATCTGGATCTTACAGTCTCTCCGCTCCTTCCACAATGTTCCCTGAACCTTAGGTATCGGGGCTTGTATTGTGGACGTATGGACACCTCATGGTTCGTTATTTCCTGCATTTTGACCAGTTGTAACTTTCCATCTGCTACAAAAAAGAAACTTCTTTGATGATAGGTGAGAACTACAGTTACCCCTGTGTGTCTAAAGGTATATGTTTAGAATGTAGTTAGAAATTATACTGGTTTAGAAAAGTGGTTTGCCGAGCCAGCCCTGACTGAGTGTTTCTTCTTGTCGGTTCTTCTTGAGGCAGCGGAGAAGAAGAGCATAGGTGGGGGTAAGACTCAGTCTTACGATTTTGGGGGTAAGACCTAGTCTTACGACTTCTGGGGTAAGACTCTGTTTTATGAGATATTTAGGGTTGCTGTATAATAAAAGTTTACTTATCTAAGTCTAAGTTACTATGCTATTGTAGCTGACCTGCCTTCTATGATCCTCTGAGGCCAGAAACTGCAGTTTCTGGTATTTAACACCTCTTCCTCAGGCCACAAAGGATTAAGTAAATAGCCTTTGTTCTATCTCAGCAGGAACTACTGGGCTCTAACTTTCAGCCTGCTAGTCGGAAGTCGCAGGAAAAGATACTAAGTTGTAAAAAGTTTCCTATGAAAGCTATCTAAGGGGAAAATTGAAAAGATCCTAAGTGGGGAAAGAGAAAAGAATCTACTCTATCTAGCTCCACCTCATCTCTTTGTCCCCAGTACTTATACATCTTTCAGAATACATGATCACATGTTACAAAGTTCATCACAAATTCACACCAAACATCAAATCATAAATTGAAATAGAAGTTTACAACAGTGAATGTTTACATGCATATTATTAGGAGTAATTATCTAGCTAAACATCCATCACCTGTCTCAGCCCCACAGGTTCACTGAAGGTTTAAGATAATACCTAAGTTTTAAGTGAGGTTTTGTATAGATGAACCCAGTCAATATTTTATCTTCTGTCCTAGCATCTATAATAAATCGTTACTCCCCCTTTTATGGACTTTAACAATCTCTTGGAATGTGCTCTGAGTAGGAGAAAGTCTGGTTACCATCTAAGAGCAATTAACCGCTGACACTTGGAAAACTGGCAGAGTTCTCATTGCAGTTATAACTATCAGAAAAGGAACTAATAGCAGTCCCGTTATAAAAGAGCTTAATAATCACAGATATAATTTTAGGAATTCTTATAGAATCATCAATAAGACTTAAGTCACACCTACACCTAATGTCTGGGCCACCCTCCAAGCAGAACCATTGTTCATTGAAACAGTTGGTGAATGACTTTATGGATAGAGTATCTTAATATACACACCATTTCTTAAATGAATGTAACCTGTTCTCTGTGGGCTGAGAATAAAGTAACTCACTCAAGTCAAATAGTTTTGACCATAGCAGGAAGTCTGTATCCAAAAATCGTGCCAACAATTCATTCCTTGGCGCAGCAGAACTGTCAACTCTCAGCTTAGCTACAATGGAGGTAAAATCCTTTGGTGATGGAGGGTCATTGAAGTACAGCCTTATTACAGTGAAATCCAATGTGTAAAAATTGTTCTTATTTTGGGCTTGTACCACAGTAAGAGCCAA
>NW_022196912.1:96554072-96556901 GCF_008632895.1 Mastomys coucha
TAACAAATTCAGACAAATTGAAATCATGTAACTTTTCTCATCATAATGCAATAAAAGAAAAAAAAGAAAGAATTAGGTAACTCCCATCCCATTTTTATACCTTTATACTATAGAATTCCTCACCCAATGAAGATGTTTATCTTTGTGTTTTAGAAAATAGATATTCAAAAAGGAATCTTTCAAATTACATGAAAAAAGTTTTCCTTATTCACTAGTTCATGTGTTTGGTGTTTTTATTAACAATGCTACTGTACCTACTTGAGGTATAGAACATAAAGCAATGAAGGTATATTAGTGGTAATAGGGTGACATTATAGTAAAACAAAGTTATGTATCTGTCACTTCACATAGTTACATTTTTATAACAAGAACAATTAATCAATTAAACTCTTATTAATATAATAAAAATCATTAATACTTAAAAAAAAAGACTTAAGTCACTTATTTGTCTACATAGCATCATTACAAGACAGTACATCTTCATGAATATGCAGAGATCTGCTCCAAAGGGGTGTGCTACTACTTAGTAATTGTTATATATGTTTAATATAACAGGAAAAGCATATTAATAGCAGGAATCTTTCCTAAAATTAGTCCCTCACAGCCTTGCTTAATGAGGGCGCACCTGTAGCAGATTATATAATAATCCGAAGCAGCCATTTCAGGATGATCACCTGCTAGTTATTAGCGTGTCCTATTATGGCTCCTGACAGTTGTTCTCCTCTAGGGTCCTTGGCCTCACCATCCATGGGTAATTGGCTAGACAATTACCCATTACAATACCAGACTTGATTTCCCTCCTATTAAGTGGGTCTTAGGTCCAGTCAGCCTGCTGCTGTTTAATCTAAAGACACTGTTCTTGCCATGCAGATCACCGCTATGTGTCAGAGGCATCTCAGCTGGGTGGGACAATTGATTGACTCCTTCCCAGGATTTGAAGGCAAGACTCTGTTGCTGAAGATCACTTTGGACACAGAACATGAAGGAGTCAAACTGGATCTGACCTGGAAGCCTCCTCCCTGCCCTAAAAACCAAAACACTGTGTAGCCTTGGCTGTCCTGGAACTCACTCTGTAGAACAGGTTGGCCTCAAACTCATAGAGATCTGCCTGCCTGTGCCTCCCAAGTGCAGGGATTAAAGGAATGCACCACCACTGCCTGGCCCACTTTAATATCTTATCAACCCTCTAACCATGGTCCCAAGGGAAGTATATTAATTCTGAGTAAGGGTAACATTCTCAATGACTTAAATAAGTTTCTCTTAGCCCTACTATCCCGGCCTGCGAGGTTCAGTTATTCGGGGGTCAAGGGGGACCATGCCTGCAAAAGTAAAAAGGGCGAGAGAGAGGAGGAGACTCTGCAAGGGTTTGTCAAGGTCTACTTTACTTGCTCAATATATACTTTACAAAAAAACGGAAAAGGGGAGGGGCAGGGAACAATGGGTTCACTCCAGGGTTGTCCATCTGACAGATGTTGGCAGGGGGTCCAGAACATTACCTCTTGGTATACTGCCTCTTGGTAAACAGGCACAGGATGTTTTTAGCCAAGGTGAATGTCAGGCAGTTCTCAGGCTAGTTGAGGGGCAGAGAGTCAGGTGGCCATGCCTTGGCTCCCAACACCCTACCTCTTAGTGGTCATACCACCTTAGCAGTACTAGCACCACACCAAAGACCAAGCCTCCAACACACAAACCTTTGGAAATAAGCCACATCCAAAGCATAAATGACTCACAGCCCAGAAGAAGACAGAATTCCTTTACATGACTTCTGAGTGTTTATTAGAAATAGCATTAGTGTCAGCACCTTTAAACCATTTCCTCTTTATCACAGGGTAAAGCAAAGGATGACAGTGTCAATACACTGCATGGTGAGAAGAGATGTGAGATATGAATTCTACAACCTTTACTTTGAAAAAAGGTAACATGTTGTGCTATTTTAGTGGACGTGCAGTGTTCTGCACTTGTCCCCTAGCGGACAACTCACTAATGACTTTGGAGGAAGTGTCAAGACACTCAAGCTTTTAGGCTGCAATGTGGGTAGTGCCACCAACTTTCAGCCATGTTTCCATTGAAAGTTACAAGAGAGCAGAAAAGAAAGCTTGGAAATCTAAGAAAAATTCACAGGCTGAGGAAGGCACGATTTAGGAAAAGAATAACATCATTAAAAATATGTTAAGTGCTTTGTACCTGGGACAATAGGGAAAGCACTCCTTAAAGACACCTCAGGAGCTGTGTAGACTTAACTCACCCTAAGGTCAGAGGTCTGAAAGGTAGAAACCAACTAAAAGACCCTCTCTCTTTCTCTTCCCTTCCCACTCCATTTTAGGTTATAATTACATTTCCTCTTTACTTTCCAACTTCTAATGCCTCCCATATACCCTTCCCCACTCTTCTTCATCTAGCTGATATTGTCTTAAAGAATTTTTCTATCATGGAAACAGAAACTAAACAAGGACACAGTGAGACTAACAGAAGTTATGAAACAGATGGATTTAACAAATAACTATAGAACTTTTTACCCTAAAACAAAAGGATATACCTTCTTCTCAGCACCTCATGGTACATTCTCCAAAATTGACCATATAATTGGTCACAAATCAGGCCTCAACAGATACAAGAAGATTGAAATAATTCCTTGTATCCTATCAGATCACCATGGATTAAGGGTGTTCCTCAATAACAATATAAACAATAGAACGCCCACATACATGTGGAAGCTTAACAACACTCTACTCAATGATAATTTGGTCAAGGAAGGGATAAGGAAAGAAATTAAAGAGTTTCTAGAGTTTAATGAAAATGAAGACACAACATACCCAAACTTATGGGACA
>NW_022196912.1:96559720-96571539 GCF_008632895.1 Mastomys coucha
GTTTTTTGGATGGGAAACTAGGAATGGAGAAATTTACATGTAAATAAAGAAAATATCTAATAAAAAAATAAAAATGAAAAAAATAGAATTGAGGTCCTTCAGTATAAAAAAAAAAAAGAATTTTTCTTAAGACAATGCTGGGAAACCCTTCTCATATACACCAAGAAAGTCATTCCTCAAGGTCCATTCCCTATGTTCAACTGCCCACTCAAAAGTCAATGCAACCATGGTTTTAGAAAGCTTAAAGCTTAAGAAGCTACTCTTGAGTTGGCGACAGGTCACAGTGTCCTCCTAGGATGCTAGTTTCTCATGCACACAGAATACTATAGTTGTGGAGGTCATAAAGACTTTGACCTAGTTTTTTTCTTTAATTTAAAAAACTACATTTATAGTATGCACACAAATAGCATGTGTCTGCACACATGTTTGCCATGGCACTCATGTACAAGTCACAGGACATGCCCACCCTCCTTTTCCCTTGTGTAGGTCCCGGGCCTCAAACAGGTTGTCAGGCTTGGTGGTAAGTGCTGGCCCACACTCAGATTTTACAAGGACATCTGGGAGACCAATGTGTAACAGAGTCAAGTGACCCTCTGAAGATGGTGTGTGTAAAACTGCAAGAGTGAACTGAAACTCTGACAGAGATCCTAAGATATCAGAGATATTAGCACTGTGAAACATCCTGCTGAGGAAAGCCACAGGTACTGTACAAATCCATCCTAAGAGAGAGGCCATGTCCACTGCAATGGCAAAGTCTGAGTGGCTTCCAAGCCCCTTTGAGTTCACTGTGACTCAAATGTCTGATTAGAGCCTACACGATTAAATGTTTGCTGTGGTCTTACTGTGTTTCTACTTCTCCTTTCAATACTACCTTCTCCCTTTAAAATTTTTTAGCGTGAGGGGTTTGTTCTTATTGTTGCTTTTTGTTTTTTGTATTTTTGGTTTTTTTGGAGGGGAAACTAGATAAGGAGATATTGTATGACATGTAAATAAAGAAAATATCTAATAAAAAATTTTTAGTGTGTGTGTATATCTGTGCATCTCTGTGTGCTATAGTATGTTTGTGTCTCTGTGTATCACTGTGTGGTGTAGTATATGTGTGTCTGAGTATGTGTGTGTGGTATAATATGTGTATCTGTATGTGTGTGCTCTATTATGTTTATCTGTGTATATATATATATATATATGTCTGTTTCTGTGTATGTATGTATTATGTGCACATATGTGTGTGTGTTCATGTATGCACATTCATATGAATGCATAGTGTATGTATGGTTAGAGGATAACTTTCAGGCATCAGTTCTCTGTTTCCACCAAATCGAGGCCACAATTCTGTTGGCTTGCTGCTGGCTTGCTGACCTATCAGCCTCCAGACAGTTCTCTTGTCTCCAGGTCCCATCTCACTACAAGAGTGCGGGGATTGCAGATGCAAGCAAGTCACTGCATGTTTTGTTGTTGTTTGGTTTGTGTTTAAGATTGGTTTGGTAGTGAAACAGGTTTTATGTTTTCCACTGCAGCCACTTTTACCTACTGGGTCCTCATGCTGCCCCCATCTTCCTGTTTGGGAATGGGGTTGTTTACTCTGAACAAGTGATCTTGACAATTTGTAACTTTTTAAAAAAGAGGCTCTGAGCTAAGCATTTGTTCTAGTCTGAAAGGAGACTTTGGATGGAGACTTAGAAGAAATGCTAATATTGAAACCTTAGGGAATCTTTAAGAGAAAGACATCTTGCAGTATGAGGTGGACATGATCTTTTGGTGATCTTTTTGGTGGTTTTGGTTTGGATATGATGTATCCCCCCCAAAGTTCACTGTCTCCAGCTGGTGGATCCAGCCACTGAAAGTTAATTAGTGAATAGCTGTCTTCATAGATTCATAGTATTCCTGATTGAGAGGTGGGGTTAAAAGCAGGAAATACATTCCTGGAGGAGCACCCAGGTAATATATACCTTCCCGTCCATGGCTCCTGACGCCTTTCCTCTCTTCCTTTCCCTCTCCCTGTCATACCTTCCCTCTGGTACTGGCTCTCACTTACTCTCTTCCTGTTCTACCCACCCAGCAGCAGGAGTGCAACTTCACCCTCTCACAATATTCGCCTCATGATGTCCCACAAATAGTAGAGCCAACTGACCATGCATGAACTAACTTCTAACTTTTGGCATGAAAAGCTAGGAAGGAAGGAAGGAAAGGAGGGAGGAGGGAAGGAGGGAGGGAGGAAGAAAGGGGAAAAAAGAAAAACAAACCCAAAATGACTCAAGTGTTAGTGACTTAAGATATAATCCTAAAATGTGAGTGTTAGGTGAAGGAGCTGGGAAACTGTATAGTACAGTGCAGAAATCCATAAAGAATGAATGAATGAGTGTGGGGTGAGTAACCAGGACACACTGTGCTACCCTGGAAAACCTTCTGAGAGATAGTATCAAACACCTGTAATTGTTTCATGAGGACTGGCAAACATTTTTTTTTATTGCTTGAGAGTTGCTTCCAGGCACATTTCTTGCCTCTCATATCTGGTATGCTTTATGAACAGACCAAGTACTGCCTTAATAAAGAAGGAAGACATTTGTGAGTACAGGAGGTCTCTGTAGTATTACAAACAACCTCATGAGCCCAGGACAACCTCCCTGGGTACTGCCAGCATCTGCTGCTCCAGTCTTCCCATCCATCAATAGGTTTCCTTTTGTTCTGTTTTGTTCTCCCAGTTTCCCAGGATTTCTTTTCTCATATAAAGCATTTATATTTAGTCCTTGAGTTGGTGTCTTTTTGTTTCCCTAGGGAGCTTGAGGAATATGCACACCAATGGCCCACCCAGCATCCTCTTCTCCCATCATTGCTCACTTGTAAGCACAGTAGATAATTTCCACTACAAATGCTTATGTCTTGTGTCTTCCTTTTCCTGACAGTTTTCTCTAGAACCATTCAGTAATACCCCAATGTGTTTCACATGACTCTCAAGAAGGCCTGTGGCTCAGAGAAGCCTTTGTGCTTCTCGAAACAAACAGAGTCTACCTAACTTCACAAAGAATCTGGCAAACTAACTCTTTTAAACTGACAGTTTCTATTTGCCTGTAAAACAATGGCAGTGCCTTACTCTCTAAATAGACCAGGCTTGGCCCTAAACTCACAGGGATCCGCCTGCCTCTGCCTCCCGAGTGCTGGAATCAAAGATGCGTGCTTGAAAATTACTTTTTAAAAAGTTATGTGATGGCAAATTGTGGGCCTGTGTACCAGAGTCTTTCACGGAGATCTCTGGCCCAGGCCAGTGAGAGAGTTCTGGCGGAAGAGAAGTCGCTTCTGCCACTTCTGCTGCTTCTGCTGCCTGCTGCACAGTGGACTTCACCTCCATCTTTCCAGGTCTTTTTGCTCCGCGCTGCCCTGCACTGAGTCGGGTCCGTTTGGGCTGGGCAGAGGAGAGGCCAACTAGCCAGTGAGGAGTGCGGCTTGGCTTCAGGCTGTGTTCCGGGAAAGCAGACCTCTTCCCAAACAGCTCTTAGAACAAAAGGCTCAGACAACAGAGTAGATCTTTGCACACCTTTTATCCCCTGGATAGGATTTATATACAGTTTTGGGGTGATTCAGGGTTCGACAGCAGGTATTTCTCATTGGTTTGGACTGAGAGCTTGGGGAAACCTTATTTGCATGTAAGAAGGCTTGGTGCTGCTAATGTGTGACCAATGTCATTCACCTCTCCTGCGGGAGCCTGTGGGGGTCTGTGACTGAAACAGGACCCAGGGGCCCAGGAGGCGCGGTTGAATACCTCTGTCCCATGCAGGCAGAAATTACCACCCACCGGATCTCCAGGGTTCCAGACCTCTTGCTCGACTGGGACCAGGTTGCCTGCACAGACAACCACCCCACAGCAAATGGCTACCATTTGGAAAAGTATATGGCTGGATAACTATCTTATTCCTTATAGCAAGATAAACTCAAAACATTCAAAAGAGCAGAAGCCAGTATGATCTCAGGAACCACTTATTAATCCATTTTTTATGGATTTATTTTGCCCTTCCCTTTCCCGGCCCTTTATTGAACATTCACATCTTAGGGTTATATCTTCAATTACTAACACTTGAATCATGTTTTGGTTTTTGGATTTTTTTTTCTTTTTTGTGCCATAAATTCATGGTCAGCTGGCTCCATTGATTATTTCAAAGTACTACCAAGCATACAAAGGAAAGTCAGCAATTATAAAATAACATTAGATTAATACATCTTAATCAATTTTAAGTACTTATACAATAAATACTTTTTGGAAAATAACAAATGAGAGCATCCACCTTTTCTTTCCACGCTGAAAACATGTACTTGAAGCAAGTAGGTCTTTTTCTTCTGTATCATCTCTAGACAAGGTTAACCAGATTATAATCTTGCTTCATTCTTCAGTTTCTGTGGTTTCAATAGTACACCTTTTCTGGATGGTACACGGTCTGCCCTGGTTCTCATCTTCTACTGGGATGCAGAAAACTACTAAGGCATGACCATAAAGTAAGAAGGAAGTACACATGAAATATTGAATAGTTGGACAATTATTTTCTAAAGACTGAATCACTTTAGAAGTAGAATGGAGTTTGCAAGGGCGAAGGCACAGCAGAAGCTACTCAATATTTTGAGGTGCCAGCTCCACACATGGACAGCTGTGCAAGGATGGCACAGTCAAATGTACGTTGAAAAGAATAGTACCACAGGAGGAAGGGGCATAGTGCAGCGGACATTAGAAAGGTCAGGTGACTCAATGTTATTCAGATGTTATCTCGAGATATGATTGGTATCAGATCAGACCTGTGTTTTCAAGAGAAGGGCTCTTTAAAATTCTAAGAATAAACCGAGGATGGGATGTGCTGGGCACAAAACACCAGCTAGGTACTTCTAGTATACGCCGCAGCATTTTAAATGAACATGTGAGTATTCACAATTGAATTTTGAACAAAAACTCTAGTAGTAGTTTGAAAAGAGGGCAAAGTGACACCTCCAAGGTAACTAAATAGGTTATCCTTTCTCTCCTGTTAGTACTTTATGCAATTAATGTACCACTCCATTAAAATAGGTGTTTGAATTGGGCAAAGTTTGAAAAAAATAATGAACAAAACATATAAAAACAGTCCTGTTCCAGGGGATTTATATATATTCGCAAAAAGACTCCAAGAGCATTCCTAAACTGTCAGATAGTGGCAAAGAAAATAGACAAGGCAGGCCATCAGAAACATCACAGGGGAACAAGGTCATAGGTTTTAAATTAGAGGAACAACAATAAACAAAAATCAGCTTCTCACTTTTGTTTTCTAAGTGAAGTCAAGCACTTGGGTGGCTCAGATATTATCATTCCACAGTTAAATTTTATTTGCTGCTTAAGAGAATAAACAACAGCCAAGAACACATTAAGAATTACCCGTGCCTGGTGACAATAATTCTGATACAGATGAAGGGGAGGACACTTTCATCTTTCTATGAACTCTCAGAAGTATGCTCAGATTCATACATTCAATAATATGATTGTTGCCAAACTTAATGCATGGGCTATTAAACCATATGTTTTTTTAACCTGGTGAAGGAGCCTTAGTCTCTTTGGGACCAGAAGGTATTTTACAATATATTCTATAAAGCCCAGCTATGAACAGACAAGTCAGAAGAGACAAAACAGGCACGACTGTGGACAAGACAGTGATACCGACTCTCCTTTTTGTAGATGTTGGACCACTGTCAATACTACCCCCATAACCTCTGTGCAGGCAGAAAGGCAGGGCCCACCCAGAGTCACAATGACAGTGGTGCTTGTTATTGCAGATCCCATTCCTATTACAAGTCTCAGGAAGGCAGGCGTTTGAAAGGACAGACAGACTGACACACTTCTTGTATATGCAGATCTTTCCTATTCCACAGGTGGTGCCGTCTTTCACTTCACCAACATCAGGTACACCCATCCCCAAACAATGGCCGGTACTCCAGCAGGTGACACCATTGACATAAATGTTCTGCAAAACATAATGAGCCTGGGGATGGTGAATGTCTTCCACATTTTCACACTGGATTTTACCACAAAGCACATCTGACATTTTGCATTTTAGGAAGACTGTGCCATTTGTGCCACAATGGCCAAACCTGTCTCCTTGTGAGTTGATTTCTTTATAGCAATTATGAGATGCGCTTCTTGCACCTTTGCCAAAAATCTCCCTGCACTGTTGGTCATGGTTATTACACTGCTTTTGATAGCAGTAAGCACTGGCACCACAGGGGACCCCATCCTGTACATATCCATCTTCTGGGCACTGGTGAGATGTTCCATTGCACCATTCTGGAAGGTCACATTCATTGATCTTTGGTCTACAGAGTTCCCCCGATAGCATGAATTTGCAGTCTTTGCAACAGAGCCCAAAAGCACAAGCAGCCCCAGGCCTCAGCGTACAGTTAAAAAAACAACAGGGATCTTGTTCACACTCCTTTTCAGATCCACAGTCACATTCTTCTTCGCTCTCAACCATACCATTCCCACAGCGCTTCACCAGAAAGCCTGCCCCAGGTCTTGGATGATTGTACAAACAAGTTCCTTGGTTTAAAGTAGTCTTCATAAAATCACTATAGCTGCAATTGGTGAATCTCTCTGCTGGCACTCTGAAAGTACTCATGACACAACCACTTTCCCCACAAGAACAGAATTCCTCATCATGCTGCATACCAAAAGTATGGCCTAACTCATGGGCTACCGTGTTGGCAAAGAGAGACCAGGAGTCCCCTTGGAAATTTTCAACTCCACAATCAAGAGGAGGACAACATATCCCTGCAACATAAGCTATACCAAGGATACTTATAAGTGAGCTTCTAATGAAAATATGGGCTGCATCATGATGTACCTGAGAAAGACTGATTTGTTTCCAATGAGAAAAATCTTCTAAGACCTGATGTATGTTTTCTATTGGGAGAACATTTCCTCGATTCCAAATCTCAAGGCCAACCAAAGTCACAAAAGTATCCAGCTGCTTGTACATGGAATCTACCATGTTAATAACAAGAACCACATCTTCTCGCACCTTTGACAAGTTTTGTTGAGAGTTAGTGAAGAAATCATAGTCTACCACTACAGCCAGCTCCAGAAACCATGTGTGGGGCCACAGCTTTCCATAATTTTGCTTCACAGCTGACTTCTCAGCCTCTTCAAGTCCAAAGGGTTGGTACAGTAGGCTCTTCTCTGTTAAACTACACATCATAGGTGGAAATTGTGTCTTGTTATTATTTAATGTATAGACTAGGTGTTCAAATGTGCTAGAGTGCTTGATAGGTTCAATTTCATAAGAGAAGCCATTCATTTGTAACACTCCCTGAAACCCTCCATTACAAGCACTGAAAGCAACTAAAGACTCAGGGGCTCCCTCTATATAACCATGATAGTAACAGTCACTAGGGACAAAGGGGTAATCTCTGAGGGGGGCGTGTTCCTCTGAGTAGGTGAGCACAGGGAAGTGAATAGAAACCAACAGCTTCTTGACTCGCATGTGGACAACATGTCTGCGGCCCCCAAATACAAGGCTATAGGAGAGCCACTCTGAATTCTTTGCACCCCTGGCCCTGCTGGTCACCTTCAGAGGGATGACCACTTCTGGAGAACTGAGGTATTGAGTGGACCCAGTCTGTGAGAGGTCAATAGGGGATGGAAGCGCCTTAAGCCAGAGCAGCAAAAGACTGACTCTCACAAGTGCTCTAGCATCTGCACCTAACATTATGAAGCCATCCGTCCAGAGCTGAGAAAGACAGGATGAGATGTTCCTGTTCTGGCTCTTCCCCTGGAGCAGGTCAGGGAATAGTGCTGCCACGTCGAGACTGAGTCCTGGCAGAGGTGGAATATCAGAGTTGCAGTGCTGAAAGTGAAAAACAAGAGAGTGCTCAGATAAGGTGAGGAAGTCAAGTGAGAAACACCAACTGACTGACACATCAAGGTAATGGTTTAGGATTTGGTTTCAGTGAAAGGGATGAAGAGTTCCGAGGTAAGGGTAGACAAGATAACATTGGCTGTATGTTGGGAACTGTCAAAGTATTAAGTACTTACACAAGTAGCTTAATTCTTATTGGTGGTATGAGAACATCCATAATAAAAGGAATTAAAGCAAAATTAGGAGTAGAATGTGACTATATCTTGATTTTTCTAGCATAGTATAATCTACATTTGGGTGTCTGCATAATTTTTTTTGTTTTGTTTTTGGTTTTTTTTTGTTTTTTTTTTTTCGAGACAGGGTTTTTCTGTGTAACCTTGGCTGTCCTGGAACTTACTCTGTAGACCAGGCTGGCCTTGAACTCAGAAATCTGCCTGCCTCTGCCTCCCAAGCGCTGGGATTAAAGGCGTGCACTACCACCTCCTGGCTGCATAATTATTGATAGTGTCCCACTGACTGTTAAAATTGGAGACATAAAAAATAGTCACAACAATCTGATATACATTTGTATCAGTCTTAGGATTTACATGGATTGTTCTTTATTTGCTGTCTCCTCGATGAATTCCCCTTGGAAGAATGGATGTATACATATATATGTATGTATATGTATATACACATATATATGTACGTGTGTGTGTGTGTGTGTGTGTGTGTGTGTGTGTGTGTAGCATTGCACAGTCCTTACCTACAAGGTTTATAGCCTTCATCTTAATGTCTTCTATAATACTGTCTAGTCAGGGTTCCTATTCCTGCACAAACATCATGACCAAGAAGAAAGTTGGGGAGAAAAGGGTTTATTCAGCTTACACTTCCACATTGCTGTTGATCACTAGTGGAAGTCAAGACTGGAACCCAAGCCCATCAGGAAGCAGGAGCTGATGCAGAGGCCATGGAGAGATGTTCCTTACTGGCTTGCTTCCCCTGGCTTGCTCAGCCTGCTCTCTTATAAAACCCAAGACCTCCAGCCCAGGGATGGCACCACCCACAAGGGGCAATTGAGAAAATGCCCCACAGCTGGATCTCATGGAGGCACTTCCCCAACTGAAACTCCCTTCTCTGTGATAACTCCAGCCTGTGTCAAGTTGACACACAAAACTAGCCAGTACAAATACCTACTTTTATTTCTATGGAAAAGTAGGGGGAACCACCACAGATGTGAACACCTTAGATCATAAATGAATGTTACTTAAGATGAATTAAACTTTAATAATAATTTCAGAAGAGGGAAAGTTTATGAAACTCCTCTAAGGATATGACAGGAACATGTTCTCATCAGTTACCTGTAGGAAATAGCAATGTCAAAAGAAAATGTCTTCAGAAGGAAAATAAGAAAATACACAATTTAAAGCCCCAAGCACTGGCTATATGGTACTTTAGGACTGCTGTGGAAGAATCCCAATTTTTTCAAAAACATACGCTTTTGAAAATAGAAAACTTATGCATCTGATATAGTCTTACTGGCAACATATCCATTTCTCATTCATTAAAAAAGGATTTATATATTTAGAGAATCCAAAGCACAGAATGAGGTGCCAGATATTACGGGGAAACCAAAATATAGAAATTAATATATAGTATCAATTCAGTAACAAAATTTATAATAAGAACACAAGCTTTGCGAGGTCTCTAGGATTGTATGCAGGGTTTTATCTTGAATTAATTAAAGTGCTTTTTTCTTCTTTTTTTTTCTTTTGTTTTTGGTTTTTCGAGACAGGGTTTCTCTGTGTAGCCTTGGCTGTCCTGGAACTCAGAGCTTCAACTAACACAACTAAGACTAATGCAACCAAGCCTATGTGAAAACAAGAAGAGAAAACAGATGTTTATAATGTCCATCGATAAAAATCCAGACTTATCTGAGGTTAACAAAGTTCATGCTTCAGGGATCCTCATTGCAGACTTCCAGAAGGACCCTCGAAGGGGATCCACGATACATTTAATTCAAGTCACTAAATATACCTCATAAGCAAATAAAAGGGTTTTTTGAAATTTGACAATATATATGGAATATACATATATACATATACACATATATATACATACATACACACACGTATATATATAATCTCAACATCAGTATGTTTCTGAGAAGAGTTTTTTCTAAACTATCAGGAACACAGAATAAATATCTATCATAGTAGAACAAGAAATGCCTTTTAGCTCCCCCAGTAGAAAATACAATGAAGTAATTTTCATAAAGGAAGAGACTAGAGAATCAATAATTAAACCTATTAAGAGTTCCAACACTTGAAGACGGAGCCTAAGGAGGGGTGTTTGTGAGTTGAAAGCCAGTCTTGGTGACACTGTGAGATCCTACCTAAAACAAGTAAATCAACATGAGAGAAGACATACTGTAAAGGTGTGTCTGATCAACATAAACACTGAGGAGAATCAAATTCCCTGGTTCTTATGGTGCTGTTGAATTTTCAAATTTATAATCTGTACTATATGAATGTTCACTTTCACACATATTTTTTTCAAAGAGAAACTTCCAGGAGCTTCAAACTAGGAAAAAAATACATAGCTTCTTTATTAAAAGGCTCCAAGTAAGTATATCTATTACAAAGTATGGAAAACAGAATATACGGGGCACCTAAGGGAAGAGGAACAGCTAACCTGAATGCATTCGTTGGTAGGCAATCGTTCACTTGCCTTTTTACCTTCCATTACTTTCTACTCTACTTTACTTTTAGTAATATTTTTATTTTACCTTATTCATCAGGGATTTGTCGAGTTTTTATTTTTTTTAAAAAATATACCTACATTTGGGGGCTAGAGAATTGACTAAAAAGAACAGTTGCTGATCTTTCAGTTCTGTTCTCAGCATTCAAGTCAAGAGGCTCAAAAGGTTCTCCTTGTGATGATCAACAATGACAACATCCTATCTCACTATGAGAAGACAATATTGTTTTTCTTTTTCTTTTTTTCTGTGCATTTTTTTCTCTCTCTCTTAATAAAACTTAAAAATAAAGTTTTATTGCAATATGATGAGAAAAGTTACATGATTTCAATTTATCTGAATTTGTTAACATTTAAAAACATATTTTAAGTAAATAGAATTAAATCACATTCTTGTTTTCCTTTTGTACCCCAACTCCTCTCAGAGACCCCCCTTTCAATACCTACAATCTTTTTTATCATATTCTTTAAAATTTATAAAATATTATAATAATAAAAGTGACTATTATAAAAGTTGTTTGATATAAAACAACAATCAATTTAACAGTTTTATGCAGATGCTTGTCTACAGCAATACTGAAAATACAAATGTTTTTCTCAATATAAATTTTAAATAACTCCAGATATATTAACTGTATATTTCAAAATAATACATCAATACTAATATTTTCTTAAATGATCATAAATATATAAAGTGTTTTTGTTTGTTTGTTTGTTTTGTATTTAGTAGAGCTTAAGATCTTGGCTTTTACTGTGGTAACTTGATACAAGAGTTGTCAAGCAAAGCATTCAGTCTCACACTTTGTTGTTCTCTTACAAGCCCCCTCCCAATTTAATTGTCTACATTACTTTTGGGTATATAAATACTTTAAAAATATATAAGCTGTTCTGAAAACCATAGTATAGTGTAAAAACATGAAATAAACAATACTACTAATAGAGAGGCTGAGATAGGAGAAGCAAGATCTCAAGACCATTATGTTGTACGCAGCAAGACACTGTCACAAACAAACAAGCTGAAAGTATATATGGATTATACAATATTGGACCTATTTCTCCAATTACCAAATTAGACCATTGGATGACAATCAACAAATTTCTTTTTTTTTTTTAAGATTTATTTATTTATTATACGTAAGTATGTATAAATAGCTACCTTCAGACACACCAGAAGAGGGTGTCAGATCTCTTTATGGATGGCTGTGAGCCACCATGTGGTTGCTG